>NC_083440.1:21673098-21991801 GCF_020745735.1 Hemiscyllium ocellatum | reverse complement strand
CTATCAACAAAGACTCCATACTCAAACTACTGGACCTGTGCCTCACAACACTCTTCACATTCAACAACCAAATATTTGAGCAAGTCAGCGGCACACCCTTGGGCTCACCCTTCTCTGGACTCATAGTAGAAGCGGTAATGCAAAGGTTAGAACAAATAGTCTGACCGCAAATTCAACCCAAAGTCTGGGTCAGATATGTGGATGACATCTTTGTAATTATTAAAAACACAGAAATAGAGACCACACAGCGGATCATCAACGCCACACTCACAGGAATCCGATTCACTAGAGAGGGAGAAAACGACAACCAACCCCAATTCCTAGACGTGATGGTACAGAGAACACCGAACGGAGAATTCACCACTAAGGTATACAGGAAAGCCACACACACAGACCAAGTCCTAAACTACGAAAGCAATCACCCCAACACACACTAAAGAATTTGCATCAAGACACTGTTCAAAAGGGCCACAACACACTGCAGTACACCAGGACTGCAAAAAGAGGATGAAGAATACCTATACAATGTATTCGCCAAAAATGGATACCCCCGCAATTTCAACAACAAATGCCTAAGGGAAAGGCAACGGAATGAGGACATTCCACAACCCAAAGGACTAGCCACACTGCCATACATCAAGAACATTTCTGAACTGACAGCCAGACTATTGCGACCACTAGGACTCATAACAGCACACAAACCAACAGCCACTCTCAGACAACAACTCACCAGGACGAAGGACCCAATACCCAGCATGAGCAAAACCAATGTAGTGTACAAAGTCCCATGCAAGGACTGCACAAAATACTACAGAGGACAAACAGGAAGACAGCTAACGATCCGCATCCATGAACACCAACTAGCCACGAAACGACACGACCAGATATCCTTAGTAGCCACACACTCAGATGACAAGCATCATGAATTCGACTGGGACAACACTACTATTATAGGACAAGCCAAACAGAGAACAGCCAGTGAATTCCTAGAGGCATGGCACTCATCCACAGATTCTATCAACAAATACATCTACCTGGACCCAATATACCGACCACTGCAGCGGACAGCTGGAACTGACAACCGGAAGCGGCAGATACAAATCAGTTTTAATCCCGGAGGAAACATCACAGAAGCACTTCACAGGAGATTCCCAAGCACTGAGGATGTCACCTAGGCAGGGGACGAAACGTCTGCAACACAAATTCCCAGTTTGGCGGACAGAACCACAACACCAAGATAATGTCCCCGTCCATTCCTTGCTGTCATGTAGGTCTTCAACGATAGCAGACGAGAGCGGCTGCACCAACCATTACCTTTGGATTTGCTGACCGAGGCCCTCGAGTCCTTCAAAAAGCGTAAGATTCGCAGAAGAGATAGCTTACCAGGAGAGTTGTATTTGAGTCTGTCACTCATGATTGGCCAGGACCTGCTAGAAGTGGACAACAGCATGCTTCTAACAGGTAGCTTTGTGAATCCATGAGGAAACCTCCTCTTCATTTACAATCAGAAGGAAAAGAGGGACGACTGACGACCATTTTCATTGCTGAATGTAACTTGAAATGATCTGACTAAGGTCATCACCAATCGACTTAGAACTGCTTTCAGCTCAGTGATTCACTCCGAACAAACCTGATCTGTACTGTCAGCCTCACACTTCTCAGGGATAGAATCGCCTATGTGCAGGACAGCGGGGTTGGAAGTCGCCCTCATCAGCTTAAAGCAGAAGGTCTTTGACAGGATCTCACATACATATATGTGGGATGTGCTCACCAATGCAGTTTTTGGGAAGAGATTCCACAAATTAATCCGACTGCTCTACACCAATATTATCAGTTCACACTCAGTCAATGGTTGGGAATCAGAAAGCTTCCTGATCAGATCCACAGTCAGGCAGGGTTGCACACTCTCACCTTTACAGTCATATTGTTCACCTGAAGGCAACTTTACAACTGTTGAAAATCATTCAGGCATTTATTCCTGTTTGGTAATTATCTATCCACCAATAACCTCTTTACTAAGGTTCCTCAATCAATCATTGCTCATTCATGCATCAATTCTTCATTTAGAGTTAGCACCCGAATTTCAGACTCACATTCTTCATTCGCAAACTGAACAAACACTTCATGCATCTGAAGATCACTCTTCCCCAATACAATAATATTGTAAATTCATGCTATTGCATTGTGTTTGTAATATTTGGTGAAAGTATATTAACTTGCTGCATGCTTAGATTTGTTCTCTTGTATCAATTCATATCTGTGAGATGTACTAAGTTAGTCCTTTTACTATGTTATTTCTTACCAAATACCTCAAGCATCATCACAAATAATAAATATAAAGGTGATATTTCGGCACTAACTGTATCCCATTACTGAAACAAATTGAGGTTTCCTAAAATTAAAAAAAAGAGGTGCTTCAGAAAGAACCCTGTCGCTGAACCTGTGAGGCAAGTATTTGATCCTGAAGGTTAGAATTTTGAAACATGGATCCCGAACACATGCTTATTGCTTTTGTCTTTCACTCACAGATTTTTGTCTTCAAGTGGCCAGCTTCATTTGCCTTCTAACTGAGATTTATCCAGGTTTAAGGCACTCTGGCTGGTTTGAGTCAATATTCACAATGGCGATAGTGTGTTACCCATCCAATTAAAGCAAAACCCACGTTTCCAATATATTTAGGCCACTTCAGCCCTAGAAGCCTCACCAATAATCGAGACATCCAAAGCCCATCGTCCTTGAAACAGTGTTTCCAACCACATGGTCATTGGCCACATGAATACTCAGAGTAACGAGGGGATCAGCTTTGAAAATTCCTCCCTGATTTGCCCAATTTTACGTATTTGAATTCATTGCTGTTTCAACCTGTTATTCTCATGATGTCAGTCAGGTGGACCTCAGAGGATATGAGTTCCCTGATTGGGGCTGTTAATCTAATCCAATCAGGGAGACGTGTCTGAAATAAAAGAATGAATGACAGGCATTTTGAGATGTCAAAGTCTAACAAGAGGCTACGATGAAGGCTTATGTATTTGCAAGTAACGGGTGATTAATGACAGGTTGCTGGTCTCTGAAGAGTGATATCACTTCCAGACATTTTGGTGTCAGTGTGCATCAGGACCTTGGTCGCTTCACTTTCCACACTTTGATGCTTCTCCCCCTGTCCCACCCCAGTCAAACCAAGAGATGCTTAAGTTGCTCCCTGGCGTTCTTGACCCGAGGCACTTTTGATGCAATATGCCATTCTGGACTCTGCGAAGTCAGGACTGATGATTCTGAAAAAGTCAGCCAACAGTTTTCCCTTTGTGCACTGCTGATATTTGACATCAGAATAACACCAAACTGACTTTGCAAATGGGGGTGTTGGGAGTACATGTCCATTTGAGTACAATACCGATTGGCCAGAACGAAACTGGACAGCAAGGGTTCAAAAAATGAGAGATTGAAATGACCCAGAATTGAATTCCTCAAATTGAGAAGTGACTGAGACGAATAAAGAGAATAAAGGAAACGACTGGCACTGAATGCTACCAAAGGTTTCTTTTTGCCTCTTGATTTTGTACTAAGATAAGCATCTAAAAGTTTACAGAAAGCCTGAATCTTTCCAAGACTGAAATGAATGAAGAATCTCTTACATTTCTCTACATTATATTGTACAGACTATTTTGTGCTCATTCACTCACTGACCCTGACCTTCTCCTTCACCTCGTGCCTATGTCCTTCTTGTGTTGTATTCTCCCACCTAACATCGTATTGTCAGCAAAAGTAACACTTGATCACATCATCTCAGTTATTGATAGAGATTATAAATGACTGTGTCTCGAGCAATAGTCCTTGTGACACTCACTAATACCAGCCTGACATTCAGATGACAAATTTCTTCCTGCTCTCTTGTTTTCTGTCCTTTATTAGTCCTCACACCAAGTCCCATTTCCCCATCACTACAAGCCTCATTGACAACAATGACTCACACAAAATATTTCCAGATTTTGACATTTCTGCATCCTTGTGTGTGTAAATCCGTCCCTGGCCACACTGCTCCATTTCACTTGAAACTCTTCCATCCCAACATCAGTCAAATGTTTTAGGTTTCTTCTGTGTACACGTGCAGTGCACCGCAGGGAAGAGAGAATATCTCATCCCTTGGTTTTTCTTTACAGGCTATGTATGCCTCAGAGCTAGCTCTGAAACATGTCAGGACACTCTTATCCTGGTAGGAGGAAAGACAATCAATCTGTATTGATTGGAGCTCATGCAACCGTTGAAGGTGTTTTCTTCAGTGAGTTCCTTTACTTGTTTCAATTATTGCCTCAATTGGCGAAATTCGGTTCCATTCAAAAAACTGCATCAGCACAAGGTGAGGAATTCTGTTGTGATGTTGGATTTATTAAACCAACGATCATCCCTTTACAAAACAGTGTCTAATAGCCATGAAGCCACATCCCAGTGTTGAGGAGAACGTTTCACACTTAACAACCGGAATTTAATTTCCAAATGATCAAGTCAAGGGATGTGCATGAAATGAAATGAGAGTTTATAGTTCGCTAGATGGTGTTGTGGTGTCAATGCTGGTATAGAGGGCAGCACAGTCGCTCAGTGGTTAGGCCTCACAGGGAGAGCGGAGGGGTGTGGGTGGGATACCCTTTGCAGGGTCAGTGTGGACCTGATGGGGCCATTGGCCGGCTCCCACGTTGTAAGGATTCTATCATTTTATTCATTATGATTTTTCCTCTGTTTGCTCCTGACCAATTGAGGCATGTATCATCCGATAAACCAAATAAATAAAATAAAAATAATCTGTGGCCACTGGGAGTTAACACACCGGTGTCGCCTGTTTGTTCAAATTATTGAATAAATGAAGTGAACCACATTGTAATGTTACAGTCCCCCAGGCGATGCAAGCAGGTATAAAGGAAAGGCTTTTGAGATTATATCACCTCGGCATTGAGTACAGAGAGATTGCCTGCGCACAGAGATTCAGGCAGAGAATGACATTTTCATTTTATTATGTACGTAAATTATTTTACATGACCCTTCTGACTGTAACAATCCCCGGTAAGTGCAGTACACCAATGAATTTGTGTAAATCGGTCTGATGATCGGTTGCATGTTCACACTGTCACTGACAATGGTACATGGGCATGTTGTGCCCAAAAGTCACATAGTGGCAGGAACTTGGTAATTTATTATCAGATTACAGAGACCCTGTGGAATCCCCATCATCACAGACTCTGCAAGACTTGCCTTAGAAAGTATTCATCTCTTCTGAGAAGCTTCCAGAGAGTTTCACTGGAACTAAGGCAAGGAATCACTTTGAAAATGTTTAAGTGGCGGTATTTTATGTAGAGAGTGCAATATTATTGAATTTGAATTGGTTTCTGGTATTGAAGTGAATATACAGTGGCCTTTTCTGTACCTCCGCACTTTATAGTTAACTTGGAGTTATTTGTGTAATTGCAGCCATTTTTTAAAAAAAGTTGTGTTTGATGTTTGGCGATCGGCTGAATGCCTTTGTGCACTAGTGAACGTTTGTTTATTTTTGATGCTTCTGCAACTCTGTCGGGCACTGAATTATCAGACACCCACCACACTCTGGTGAAAGCCTTTTCCTCAGATCCCGCGAACCACTTCCCTGTCACCTTAAAGATATGCCCCCCCTGCCCCTCCATCTGAAAATTCCCTGCCAACCCTTAGTTAAACAGAGGAGTGAGCAGCTTCAAAATAGGTCAGGCCATTGGAGCTGTCATGTTAAAACTTGACATCTGAACCTTCCCAACTGCCCCAGTTATGTGCTAAGATCTTATATTGCTGTCTGTGCTGACGGAGAGAAGCTTGATCAGTAATTTCCAATTTGCATTTTACTTCCTGTTTCTTTCAGTTAATTGCCTGGTGATTGTGGTTCTTGCACGGGGAAAGTGTGGCCTCTCTAACAGCACAACGCGCTGCCTGTTGGCTATGGCAATGTCGGATCTACTGTTTGTTCTCACTGACATCATACTGTGGAAACTCAAATTCTTTGACATGCCAACGTGTTTCCTGGATCTCACCTCCGTGTGCCGTTCTGCCTATGCCATGGCTCGTGCAGCCACAGACTGTTCGGTCTGGTTCACTGTCCTTTTCACCTTTGATCGTTTTGTGGCCATTTGCTGCCTGAAAATGAAGAGAAAATATTGGACCGAAAAAGCCTTGGCTGTGGCTATGGCTGCAACTGGCATTCTGCTCTTTTCAAAAAAAATTCCCTTCTATTTTCGCTTTGAACCTGGGGGAATAATTAACAATGTTCTGTGGCACTGTCGAATAAAATCAAGTTATTTTACAGATCCCAGGTGGCTGGGATTCAGATGGTTTGATATCATTTTAACTCCTTTCATCCCATTCGTGTTAATTCTGTTGATGAATACTCTGATGGTCAGACACATTTTGTTGATCAGTCGAGTCCGCAAGAGGCTGAGGGGTCAGAGGAAGGGAGAGAGGCACAAAGACGCAGAGATGGAGAATCGGAGGAGGTCAGTGATTTCCCTCTTCACCATATCCATTAGCTTCATACTTCTGTGGACAGTGCATGGTTCAAACGTCTTGTACTTTAGCATTAAAGGAACATATCGCTGGAACTACAGTTCTATAAAGGATTTTACATACATTGCAGAAATGCTGAGGGATTTAAGCTGCAGCACGAACACATTATTTTGTGCAGTGACTCTGTCCAAGTTCAGAGCGAAGTTCAAGAATGCGATGCAAAACCTGGTTACATAAATCCTGCACTTAATGATTCAAAAAGAACTGGGAGAGGTGCCCAGGCATCTGCAGTGTTCCCAGAGCAGGAATTGCATATTTGCAGACAGAGGTTCATCACAACAATCACATGGATTCAGTTGAACACCCTGCAGTGGATGGCGGGCGGTGGGGAGGGGTGGGGTGTGGTGGGGGGCGGAGCAAGATGGGTCACCATTCACCATGCTCAGGTACACGCTGCTATCCCTGACTGACTGACAGATTGACACACATGGAGACACACAGACAATGAGAAGCAGTAGTCCATTCAGCCCTTCGAACCCGGTCCACCCAACATTCCAGAACATCACAGTTCATCCAATTCTAAGGTGTAATCCACCTTCCTGTCTGTCCCTGACAATGATACCAATCTCCCAGGCTTAACATAATCCATCCAATTGCAGCTTAAAAAATATTGGAAGACGCAACAACGGGACAGCACTGAAGGGAAAAAGAAGTAACTGTCATGGGCAGTGTAGGAGGGAAAGAGGCTGGAGGAGTGATTCCAAATGACGGTTTGTCTCTGAGTGATGGACTCAGCCAGAATATTGTGTCCTCACGGAGAGCCCTGTGAATGAGTGATAAAGTCCGGCAGCAGGGGTTTCTGCATTTCCCCTATGGGGAGGAGAGGGAGGGAAAGAAACTTCCCCTCCTGTACCATGATCAATGTCAGTCTCTGTCTGTTAGCTCGAAATAAACAGTTTTTTTAAACAAGACAAACTCTCCGTGTGCTGTTGATCCCCTGATCTGAATTGTTTCTTGCTCCATACACATTTTTTCAGTTTTGACCGTGTTCCATGAGCCCACCACAGGAATATTGCCTTCTCTCTCTTTCCGCCTCTTTCTGCATGTCGTTTTCTCTGTCCCTCTCTTCCTCTCTTTCTCAATCTCTTTCGCTAAGTCTGCATCTCTCTCTCCCCATCTCTAAATTTCTTGCTGCCAGTCTCTCTCTGACTCTATCCCTTTACCTCTGTCTCTCTGTCTGTCTTTGTCTTTGTTTCTCATGCTCTCTCTCTCTCTCTCTCTCTGCCTCACGCTCTGTTTCTTTCTCACACATTGACCATATCAGACACGTGTTCACTCACTTTAACACCTGCTCCCGTGAATTGGCTCAAACCACTTCTATATCTCTTCTTTCCCTGAGTTTCTCTGAGGAGGTGATTTTGGAAAATACAAAATGCACAGGCGCATTCAACAATACCTTGGCATAATATTAGTTACATTTCTGTAAATGTTGCTTCCCTTCGTCTTCTGCACTTTGACTGTCTCCCTTTCTCTCCCTAGCAATGTTGAGGGAGTTTGTGTTGAAGTGTTTCACTTTCCATTGTGAGGGTCTCTGTGTGTATCTATGTTTCACTGCCCTTGTGGGAGTGTCAGTGTGGGCGTGTATATGCAAGGTTTGGGTGTGTTAATGTATCAGTGTATAGGTATAGTCACACACTTTAGTCTGATTGTATTCCTCTGTGTGTTTGTGAGGGTGAGGGTGTGTTTGTATGACCCTCAGGATCAGGTAATGTTTCTGTCTGGAGTTGGTTTCCCACATCTCCGTTTGACTGTTTCTGTGTATGTTCGTGTGTTGTAGGTGGAGGATGGGATGTGTTCCTGTTTCTGTTTATCAGTATCTTCCTATGTCTCAACTTGAGTGTATTTGGGCAGGTGGGTGTACTTTTGTGACTGAGTGGCATATTTTTGCGAGTGTGTGCATGTGGGTGTGTTTCTGTGTCTCTCAGGACCTGGTTATATTCCTGTCTCATCACAACACTCCCTCTCCTGAAAAAGGACGAGTGCACCCTACAGCAGGTCACGGTGCACAGATTGCTCTCTTGGGAACCTGGGAGTAATCCAAACATCAGTCTCTCCACCTCATAAGTACTGAAACCTGAACTGTTACTTCGGTTTCTGGATCTATTGTTTAACTCGTGAAACAAGGCAAGGTAATAATTAATGAGATGCAAGACACTAGGAAACTCAAAGGACCAGTGGGAACTTGGGACGCTTGCCCACGATCCCTGAATGTTAGAGGACAGGTTAATACAATAATTAAGGTGGCACATCATATACCACATGCCTCGATTTATTGTGGTGCAGATTATACGGGTAGGGTGGTCATTCTCGCCTTTTGTAGGACTCTATACACTCACATGAACGCAGAAATCTTTAAAAAGCTGATGAGAGGCGAAAAGGGTGACAGCGTTTATTAAGTGAAACTGGTCAGTTGGGCGACAGTGGAGACAATCCCTTGTAGATAAAGATCCAGAAATGGTTCCCTCCAAAAGCACGTCAATCTACTCATATCATTGGAGAACAGAGTATGGTGTTACCAGCAGAGCTGATGAACTGAGCATTGACACTCTCTAATGAACCTTGATGTTTCTCTTTGGTGCATTTTGTGTTTTTGACATATTTCTGCTCCTGAGTGTCAGTGGTGGAGGAAGTGCATGTTTGTAGTTGTGATGTCAATCAAGCAAATTGCTTTGTCCTGGGTGATGTCAAATTTTCTGAGTCTTGATGGAGCTGCTTCCAAACAAGAAACTGGGGAGTATTTCGTTACACTTCTTACTTTTGCTTTGACTTTGGGGAGTCAGGAGGTGAGTTACTCGTCGTGGTCTTCCGGGCTGCTGACATCCTTTTGTAGCAATGATATTCAAATTAATTATGACCAGCTATTTATTGATGAAGTAGCTGAAGCTGTTTTGTCCGAGGATAGTACACCGTGGAATTTCTGCAGAAATGTTCTGGAGCTGAGCTGAGCCTCCTCTGACAACGACAACCGTCTTCCTATGTGCCAGATATGATAGGTACTAGCGGGGAGTGTGCCCCTAATTGTCCTTCAAGTGAATTTTGAGCGAGCCAGTGGGATGTCAGGGTGTGTCACTCTCACCTCCCATCTGGGATTCACCTCTTGGCCCAAGTTTGAAGCAAGAATGTCATACATAAACAAAAGTAGACAATTCTGGATTGCTCAGCTTGACTGGCAGATCTGTGGAGATAAATCAGAATTAACACTTCGGGACTTGTGATGCTTTCTCAGAACATGTCACAACTTGCCTTCCCAACTATTTTTGAGTCAACTGCAAATTTGTCAACAACACATTTTTTCCTTTCGTTCATATACAGAATATTGCATTCTTCATGTGTATATCATATAAAGTATTTAGTATTGTTGTGTGTTGGAGCTGAGTATGTCTGTACAAATGTTGCTGTGTATAGGAGTTAACCATGTTTGCATGTAAATATTATTGTGCATTGTACCTGTTTGTGTTTATAAATAAACATTGTTTTGCTTCGGAGTTGTTCTCGTTTAAACGTAAATATCATGAATCATTAGGACTGCTCATTTGTAAATATAAACATGGTTGTGTCTGGCAACGGTTCCTGGACATATTTGCTTCCTGTTTTCTTTTTGAGTTGTTCTTGCCTGCAAGTAAGTATTGTTGTTTCTTAGTTGTGTTCTCTATTATTTATTAATTTCGTGGCGCGTTTCAACTGCACATGTAAATGTTTGAATATTTTTGCGTTTTTGAAGTGTTTACGTTTGTACATAAAAATTGTTGCAGAACGAACTTGGAATGAAACTGTTCATGTTTCTGCATATTAATTGTATTTTAGATCTGTTCACGTTCATTTTTAAATATTGTAAATGAGAACTGTTCACGTCTGTATGTAAATATTTCTGTGTACTGGAGCTGTTTAGTTTATATCTCAAAGTTGTGAATTGGAGCTGTTCCAGTTTATGTGTATAGATATTATTTTGTGTTGGAGCTGCTTCTGTTGGAATATAAATATTGTTGTGTCCTGGAGTCGTTGTTGTTTTGATGAAAATATTAACATATTCTGAAGTTCTGTCCGACATAGGGAGAGAATTCACCAGAGAATAAATGGTATCGGATTAAACAGACAATAATTAGTAGAGGGTTAAACAGAGAGGAATAACGGGAGGGTAATATAGAGGATAAGGGAATCGGCTTTTGTACAACGTAATCGAAAAGGTTCAAATGGAGTTTTACCGGAAAAGCAATTGAATATAACTGATCGAGGAAAGTGTTAGTTACAGGCAAAGGGAGTGGGATTATTATCAAGTTGCAGGGAGAGGGTTAAATAGAGAGGAATGCGAAGAGAGTTCAATATAAGGCAAGAGAGAGGGTGAGATGGAGTGTAATAGAGAGAAAAGTGACAACAAAGTAACTGGGAGATGGTTGAACAAAGAAAAGGGAAAGAATCGTATATAAAGAAATAGGGGGAGACTAAATAGAGAGAATATAGGTGAGGGTTTAATACAGGAGAGCAGGAAGAGGATAAAGTACGGGGAAGAAGAGAGGTTAATACAGAACATACCGTATTAAATAGAAAGTAGTCGTGAGAGGGTTAATTAGAGAACAATAGGGAGTAAACTGAATACAGAGATCGTTAAAGATTGTGATGGGCAGGGTTTAAATTTAGCGGTTTCAGTGGAGAGTAGTTATGAGAGCTTTAAATGTGAAGTAATAGGGGCATAATTAAATAGCGAGTAATGGAGAGGATTGAAAACAGGGTAAGAGAGAGGTGGTTGGATACAGGGGAATAGAGAGGATTAAATGTAGGTAAAGACCGGATTAAGTGAAGAGTAGTAGGTTCGGACTAATGTCAGACCAAGAGGAAGAGAATTAGTTACAACGCAGGGAATAGAGAGGACTGAATGGAGATAAAGTCTTAAATACAGAGTAACAGGGAGAGTCTCATATTCAGAGAGACAAGGTGAAAGAGAAATTAGGAAAAAATTAAACAATGGGGAAGAGTGTGGGTTACATACAAGGGAACAGCGACACAAGTCAATGCAGATTAGCAGGGAGAGGTTTGCATACAGGGAAATATAAATGCTTAAATATAGGGACATAGACTTACAAAATACCGGGCAATAGCATTGAATAAATATAGGGTAAGAGAGACATTTTTAGCTCTACTCAATTTGGGGGCAGTGGTGGTGATGGGCACAGTCCTCTCTTCCAATTTCTTAACATCAACATTGAACTTTGGCTCTCAGAGCGTCCATTCCCACAATCAGTTGCCTCCATGTTGCACTGCTTCCCGGGACTACCTCTTCCCACATCACCGACAGCTCCCTCATTCCCACTCCAGTTGTCATTACACCCCATGTAACCCTACTCCTCATGCCTCCCCTTTACCTCCTGCCTTTGCTTTATCATTAGAATAGTGTGGACTGACGTTATGCCCTTCTGCCATTCTTGTGCTTAGCAGTGGGAATGAAAGGCCTTCTGCTCTTCTTCTTTACCAATTCCGAATGAGCAAAAGTGCCTCCCCCACTTCCTTTGTGTCATTCTCCAGAAGGGTTTTCTTTTTAATTCATTCACAGGATGGGAGCATCGCTGACCAGCACCAGCATGTATTGCCCATCCCGAATTGACACCAGGGCTGTTAAGTGTCAACTACATTGTTGTACGTTTGGAGTCAAGTGTAGTCCTGACCTGGTATGGATGCAGTTTCCTCTGTGAAAAGCGTGAGCCAATCGACAAGCGACCTGGGTTCATCATTCGAGTCTTAAATTTTAGATAGTCATTGTATTTAATCTTCATCATCTGCCACAGTGGGATTTGAGCTTGAGAACCCAGAACATCACTTGGTTGTCTGCCTTAATAGAGCAGCGATAATACTGCTAAGCCATCGCCTCTACATCAGTTATGAGCTCGTCCTGTGTAACAGGCTGGAGAAGGGGCTGAATAAGAACAGAAAGAACTGTTAATGCTCTTAATCAGAAACAAAAACAAATTCCTGGAAGAAATCAGCACATCTGCCAGATTCTATGCAGAGAACTCAGAGCTGAATGGCCTCCTGTACCAGAGTAACAGACCGGAGAGGAGCTGAATGTCACAGAGGATTTTCAGGAGGTGAAGAGCCAGAAAGCCTCACTCTTTACCTCCAAAGCCACCAAGATAATCCACCCGGTCTGGGGACCACACTGTGGAGCAGGACGGGACGGGCTCATGTTTGGTCTTCGACAAATTGCACAGGGAGAGCTCGTAGTTCAGCATCTTGAAAGGGAGAAATATCAGTCTGTAACGTTATCTCATCCTGACATCCTGAGGATAAGCAAAACCCTTTGTGACTTATTACATGACATGAATCTCACAGATAGCGCAGCCTCCCGGTCATTACTTTCTATTGTACAGGTTTTAAGTGACAACATACGGGAGAGGCTGGACCAGCCGCCATCTCTGGAGGTGCTGACCAAGGCTCTCGACTCCTTCGAAAAGAATAGACCTGGCGGAAGTGATAGCTTATCAGCCGTGTTGTGTTCCACTCTGTGAGAGTTGATTGGCCAGGAGCTGGTGAAAGTGGACAGCAAGGAAATTGAGCTGTTGAATATCTGACTCAGTGACAGGCCACTGTCAAAAACTGTGCATTTGTTAATAAAGGGTGATTAATGACAAGATGCTACAGTATGAGCATTGATTTTATTCTCAGACATTGCTGCTGCCAATGTGCATCAGGATCTTGAGTTCTTCATGTTCCACACATTCCCACTCCAACCCCTGTTCCACCCCAGAAAACCCCACACCACAAGATGTCCTGAAGTTGTTCTGTGACATTCTTGACCCTCGGCACTGTTGAGACAATATCCCATCCTGTACTCTGGCTAGTCAGAACTGATGATTTTGAAAGAGTCAGTCAGTCATGTTAGCTTTGTTCATGCTGCCATTTAAAGTTAACACAGCACCGCATGAACTTTATAAATGATGTAAAAAAAACCCCGAAACGTAATACTGGAGAGTTGGGGCTCAATGTCCTTTTGAGTGAGGCATTTATTCACCAGATTGATAGCTGGACAACAAGGGTTCAATTGTGAGGGACTGAGATGACGCAAGTCCATGGTTCAATTCCTCGAATTAAGAAGGGTCTGAGATGAGTAAAGTTTTCCATAAAATAATGGAAACATCTGGCAATAAATGGACCGGAAGGCATCTTGTTGCCTCTTGTTTTAGGGTGAGAAAAATCATCTGAAATTTTGTCGATGGCTTAAAACCTTTCCGAGAGTGAAATGAATGAACAATGCCTCACATTTCTCTACATTATACTGCACAGACTATCTGGTCCTTGTTTACTCACTGAACCTGCCCTATCCCTTCTCAGTGCTCCTACGTCCTCCTTGCCTATTACTGTCAACTTAATGTTGTGTTATGATCAAAGGTAATGCAAATCATTGATAGAAATTATGGTGGTATCGTGGGAAATGATTCTTGTGTCACTCACTAATACCGGTCCGACATTATGGTAATGACATATTTACTCCTGCTCTCTGTTTTTTGTCCTCTATCAGTCCTCAAGCCAAGTCCCATCGATCTCGACGGGCCTCATTGACAACATTGACCGCCCCCCATTCATTTCCAGAATTGGACATTTCTGCATCCTTGTGCGAGCAAATCCCCCTCTGACCTCAGTCCTCCATCTCGCTTGAAACTGCTCTATCCCATCATCCGTCAGATGTTTTAAGTTTCTTCTCTGTACATGTGCAGCACACTGCAGGTGAACAGGGAATATCTCACCCTCTGTCTTACTGTAGAGATCATGTGTGATTCAGAGTCAGCTCTGAAACATGTCCAGGGTGCAGTTAAGCTGGTAGGAAGTTCTGTATTGATTGGAGCTTATGTAACCATTGAGGGCATTTTTCAGTAAATTATTTTTACCTGTTTCAATTACTGCCTGGAGTGGAGAACTTATGTTCAAATCAGACACTGAGTGTGCACAAGGCGAGGAATTGCATTGCGATGATGTATTCATTAAAACCGACAGTGTGTCGTCACCAATAACCAACGATGCTCCCTGCACAGAATAGTCGCTGATAACCATGGAAAACACCTCACAGATTTGAGGAGAATGTTTCTCAGAGAGACACTCAACAACTGGAATTTAATTTCCAAATGATCAAAATCAAAGGAATGTCGAACCTGAAATGAAATGAGAGTTTAAAGTTCGATAGATGGTGTTGTGGTGTCAATGCTGGTATCGAGGGCGGCACAGTGACGTGGTGGTTAGCCCTGCTGCCTCACAGAGAGAGAGCGGGTGGGTCTGGGTGGGATACACTTTGCTGGATCAGTGTGGACTTGATGGGCCCATTGGCCGGATTCCACGTTGTAAGGATTCTACTAGGTCACACAATATACATTTTCCTCTGTTTGGTCCTGACCGATTAAGATTTGTACAATCATACAAACCACAGTTGTAAAAATAATCTGTGGCCACTGGGAGTTCATTCACAGGTGTCACCTGTTTGTTCAAGTTCTTAAATAAATGAAGTGAACCACATTGTAATGTAACAGTCCCCCAGGCGATGCCAACAGGTATAAATGAAAGGCTTTGAGATTATATCACCTCGGCATTGAGTACAGGGAGATTGCCTGCGCACAGAGATTCAGGCAGACAATGGCAATTTCATTTTATTATTTGCGAAAATTGTTTTACATTACCCTTCCGACCGTAACAATCCCCGGTAAGTGCGGTACACCAATGAAATTGTGTCCATCTGTCTGATGGTGGGCTGCGGGTTCACTCTGTCACTGACAATGATAAATAAATAGATTGTGCCTAAAATTCACACAGTGGCAGGAGCTCGGTAATTTATTGTCAGATTACAGGGACCCTGTGGAATCCGTGTCATCGCAGATTCCACAGGAATTGCCTGGGAAATTATTCATCTCTTCGGAGAACCTTCCAGAAACGCGCATTCCAATCGGAGATTACTGGGAGTTTCAATGGAATTAAGGCAAGGAATCACTTTGGAAACATATAAGCGGTGATTTTCGATGTAGAGAATGCAATATTAGTGAGTTTGTGTTTGCTTCTGGTGTTGAAGAGAATAAGCAGTGGGCATGGGTGTGCATCTAAAGTTGAGAGTTAACTTGGATTTATTTGTGTAATTGCAGCAGTTTGTTTTAATAATTGCGTTTGAAGTTTGGCGATGGGCTGAATGGATTTGTGCACGAATGAGCAGTTGTCTAGTTTTGATGGTTGCAACCTAACTTGATATTAATGGGGCCTCATAACTTTGTAGGTGAGTTCTGGAATTTTCAATTAAGGAAGAAACCCTTATCGAGAAAGTTTTACTTTCAATTTTATCATTTTTGTCATTTAGTTGTGTTCCTGTACGGCCCTGGTTATGAGTGTATGCATGGATCTGTGCCCATGCAAATGAAATGAGAGTTTTAGTAAATGACATTATCTTGTATGTTGATCACTGATAGTAGTGTTGGGGCAGAAGAAAGTCTCTGAAAAAAATGTTTCAAGCTGAGTATATTGATGCTCAGATGGGCAGTATCTCCAGGAAGAAATTGACTGCAATTTCAGTTGAGAATTGACAGTCAAAAGTCATTTAACCATGTGATAGATACAGGGATTCTGGTGTGAATAGTTTTTGATGGCTGTTTTGTTTGGAACGGTATTGTTGGGAGTCGGGTTTTGTGGAATATATGAAATTCGTAGCGTTTCGTTTCATGCATGCATTGTTGAGATTAACAAGAATTATACATCTGCTGCGTGCTCGTTGTCTTTGAATCTGCTTTATAAGCACGTAGTTTGATTTATTCTGTTTTATCATCATTTCCTTCGTAATAAATTTCATTTTTTTAATGGATGCAGAGCAGGTAGCCAGTTTACTCAATTGATGTAGTCATGAATAAGCTCTTTCAGTGCCATAACTTTCCTGCAGTTCTGCGGGATTGAAGAAAGACAGGAGTTTTAAATTGGATTCACTCAGTGGGCATAATGCACTGTTTCTGCATGATCCATTTCCAACATTTTAACACTGAGAAGTGTTAAATTGAATTTCAGATGCATGTGGCTAATTTCCAGTGGTTTTTCTGAAGAAGTTTTCGTGGCTTCATATTTTTAAACTGCATGAAGCAGTTTCGCTACGGGAGGAATAGTACTAACTTAGTCTAGAAGGCAAGAATTAATCAATTCCTTAGGTTAATATGCTCACCGTATTTAGGTATTCTCATTACAAAGTAAAGTTGTTTTTTTAAAAAGGACGTGTTGTGAAATCCTGTTCTGTCTATGAGCTGCTGAGTATTTGTATTATCACTTTCCAGGTTAATTGCATCTGACATTATGAGAGCACAATAGAGAGTCAGAGAGACTTGATTATTTTGTAACATCATATTTCTGACGCAATCGATTGGAGCCGCAAATTTCAGTGTTTGTAGTAATGAGCTGTCTGTTTCGTTTTGCATTTTGTCGCTTATTCAAAAATTTCAACAAGCCTATCCTCAAAAGTATTTCAGTTAGACAATGCAAAGAACGCAATAAAATACTCACGTCTGGCATTATCTGTTCACTGAATTTACAAGCGAAAATGCAACATTTTCTAAATATGACAAGGAATTGTTCACTTCCCAAAACAAATTCTGTGGGATTCCATGAATTAGCAGATCCTCAATTTATCATCACAGATCGTGGTTTGTCCCTTCAATGAAGAAACCAAACTTTCGCGGCTCTGTTAGCATCCTCCGTCAAATTATTCCATCTTCCCATGTTTTTTGTAATATATTGATCAGAACATTCCAGGCAAACGTATATGGAGGACGAGAAAGTCTGTGGCTGTAAGAGCTGTTCCCCTCGTTGTGGTATTTTACGTGTCAGAGTTGACTTTCACGAATTCCTTGAGAACTATTATTTTATAAGTTGGTGCATTGTTTTGAAAATTTGGGGAAAAGAAATATCAAAGCAGGGCAATTTAAAAAGGAGGAAGATAGACAAAGTTGGACACCACATGGTCAGCCATAGAGGAATAGAGAGAGAGAGAGTAACGAATACTGCTGTCTGACACAGCAGTGAATCTGCACAGCTCCTACCTTTGCTGTTTGAGTCCATGCGTTTCTGGCCATCGGAGAGCATCTGGGGAAGAAAACCAGCAAAAATCACATCTGCCCTTGCAGGAACTTGTGTGTCAGAGTTCACAACATAGCAACAGATAAGTGCATGGTGCTTAGGTGTAACCCTGCTGCCTTTTTTTTGTGTCAGTCCACAACAGCGAGTCAAGTGAGTTCATTCTTGGGGATTAGATTTATTGTGGTCTGTCTCTCGATTAAATTGTAAAGGTGAAGTCATTGGCGAAAAACTTAGCCCGGAGAAGTGTCTTTTAGAGCTCTACAGCTGTGGTATTTTCTGGGTCTGTCGATTATTGAGGTGCAAAGATGACTTTTAGTGGACTGATGACCTCTTCCTGTCAGGTGTGGGAGGTTAGCGAAAGCTTCTATTTACTGAAGATTATGTCTACAGTAAGTGTGTTTGGTTGTGAATCCTGTCAAGTCGCCATGGATCGATTGGAGAAGCAGTTAGAGGTAAAGAGAAATTTACAGGAGGTAGGGAGTGGGATGGCAAGCATTTGCAGGAAGAAGGAAAACCGCAGATATAATCATGTAGATGGGACACCTCCAGTAAAGGTTGGACAGGGAGGTGGATAGTGCAGGTGTCTCCAGGGCCTATCGCTATTTTAAACAAGCATGTTGGTTTGGAAAATGTCGGAGGTGTTGGACTCTGAGAGAATGTGGCATAACTGCCAGGTTTCTGGCACCAACACTGGCTCTAATGTATACCAGGGGTACGCCAGGGTCCAAGTGATTAGTTGTGACAAGGTACTGTCTAGTCAGAGGCATAAACAAAGTTTCTACGACAAAAATTGAGAAACCGGAATGGAATGTTGCATCGCTGGTGCCAAGATCATGGATATTGCGGAGAGGGTGCAGAATGTTCTCAACGGGGAGAAGGACCAACAGGAGGTCATTCACACAGTGGAACTATTGACATCCGAAGACAAAAGGATAAAATTCAGAACGTGGAGTATAAGAAGTTCGGCAGTAATTTAGAAGGAGGTGGTTGCAGGTAATGATTTTGGATTACGCTTGGGGCAATACAAGTGGACCAACAGGGGGAAGGCAGTTGAACTTCGGGATGGTTTAGGAAATGGTATAAGGATATCATAGCAATTAGAAAGACTTGGCTCAGGGGAGGACAGGACTGGCAGCTTAATGCTGTAGAACACAAAGGCTGATGTAAAGACAGAAAGGGAGCTAAGAGAAGAGGGAATTTGTGTGTTTGATAATGGATTACATTAAACTGTAATTATACAGGATATTCCTGCGATTATGTCCAGGGAATATATTTGTGTGGAACTGAGAAAGAAGGAAAAAAAACACTTTATTGGGATTATATTATTGACCCACAAATGGTATTAGGGGAGTGGAGAACAAATTCGGAAGTAGATATCAGTTATCTGTAAGAATTACAGGGTGGTAATAGTAGGGAATTGTAACATTTCAAACATAGTCTGGGACTGCCAGAGTGTTAAGCGTTGAGATGGAGAGGAAGTTTTTAAGCGTGTTTAAGAAAACTTTCTGATTCAGTATGCAGATGTAGGTACTCGTGCATGGTCAAATCTTGACGTACTCTCAGGAAATAAGGCAGGCCAGGTGACTGAGGTGTCAGTGGAGAGCACTTTGTGGTCAGCGAACATAATTCGATCAGTTAAACAGTGGCCAATTTTGAAAGTAACTGGCAAGAACTTTCAAAAGCTGACTGCAGGGAAATGTTTGTCAGTGAAGCGATGTTTAGAAAATGGGAAGCCTTCTAAAATGAAATAACACGTGTCCAGAGACGGTATGTTCCTGTTCGTTTGAAAGGCAAGACTGGTAGGTGCGGGAATGCTGGATGATGGGAAGAATTGAGGTTTTGGTAATAAGAAGGACGCATATGTCAGGGATAGACAGCAGAGATCGCGTCAATTCCTCAAGAGCATGAGTATACTTAAGAAGGGATGGATGCAGATTTATTTGCTGAGCCGGAATATTCATTCTTATTATGGATAGATTAGATTAGATTAATTACAGTGTGGAAACAGGCCCAACACGTCCACACCGACCTGCAACCAACCAAACACCTACATTTATCCCTTCACCTAACACTACACGTAATTTAGCATTGCCAATTCACATGCCATGCGCATCTTTTGACTGTGGGAAGAAACTGTGGGAGGAAACCCACGCAGACACGGGGAGAATGTGCAAACTCCACACAGTCAGTCGCCTGAGGTGGGAATTGAACCCAGGTCTCTGGCATTGTGAAGTAACATTATGAACCACTGTGCCACCGTGCCGTCCATGTGCAGCATGGAAACAGACCCTTCGGTCCAAGCTGTCCACGCCGACCAGATATCCCAACCCAATCTCGTCCCACCTGCCAGCATCCGGCCCAAATCCTTCCAAACCCTTCCTATTCATATACCCATCCAAGTGCCTCTTAAATGATGCTATTGTACCAGCCTCCACCACATCCTCTGGCAGCTCATTCCTTACACGTACCAAACTCTGTGTGAAAATATTGCCCTTTAGGTCTCTTTTATGTCTTTCCCCTCTCACCCTAAACCTATGCCCTCCAGTTCTGGATTCCCTGAACTCAGGAAAAGACTTTGTCTATTTGTCCAATCCATGATCCTCATATTTTTGTAAACCTCTATAAGGACACCCCTTAGCCTCCGACACTCCAGGGAAAACAACCCCAGCCTGTTCAGCCTCTCCCTGGAGCTCAGATATCCAACTCTGGCAACATCCATGCCAATCTTTCCTGAACATTTTCAAGTTTCACAAGATCTTTCTGATAGGAAGGAAACCAGAATTGCACGCAATATTCCAAAATTGGCTTAACCAATGTTCTGTGCAGCCGCAACATGACCTCCCAACTCGTGTACTCAATACTCTGACCAATAACGGAAAACATACCAAACGCCTTCTTCACTATCCTATCTACCTGCGACTCCACTTTCAAGGAGCTATGAACCGAGGTCTCTTTGTTCAGCAACACTCCCTAGGACCTTACCAGTAAGTGTATAAGTCCTGCTCAGATTTGCTTTCCTAAAATGCAGCGCCTCCCATTTATTGGAATTCAACTCCATCTGCCACTTCTCAGCCCATGAGCCCATCTGATCCATATCCTGCTGTCATGTAAGGTAACCTTCTCCGCTGTTCACTATACCTCCAATTTTGGTGTCATCTGCAAACTTATTAACTTACCTCTTATGCTCGCATGAAAATCATTGATGTAAATTCAAAATGTAGAGGAACCAACTTCGAACCTTGTGGAACTCCACTGGTCACAGGCCACCAGTCTGAAAAACAGCCCTCCACCACGACCCTCTGTCCTTTGAGTCAATTCCGTATTCAAATGGCTAGTTCTCCCTTTATTCCATGAGATCCAACCTTGCTAATCAGTGTCCCATGGGGAAGCCTGTCGAACGCCTTACGGACGTCCATATGGATCACATCTACTGCTCTGCCCTCATCAATCTTCCTTGTTACTTATTTAAAAAAAACTCAATATAAGGTAACATAGTCAGTGAGCCTCCGAATGAAGCATTGGTGTTGTCGCCGGTTTCCTGTTTATATGTTTGAGTTACCTAGGGTGGATGTTGTCATTTCCTGTGGTGACATTATTTCCTATAGTGATGTTATTTCCTTTTTTTTTAAGGGTTTGTAAATCTTCTCAAAACTCTTTAACTGAAGAGGGAAATCGGCAGGGCAAAAAGCGGACATGAGATAACTTTGCCAAAAAGGGTCAAGGAGAATCTGAACGGATTTCAAAAATATATTCAGGACAGAATTGTAACACAGGAGAAAATAGGACTCCTGAAGCATCATGTGGCATCCTGTGTGTGGAAATGCAGGAGATGTGTGCAATAGTAAAGAAGCTTTTTGCATCTTTGGTTACTACGCAGAAAGGCATGGTAGATACAGAATGATAGGGAAACAGATGCTGACATCTTGATAAATGCCCATATTACATCAGAAGCGATGCTGGATATCTTAAAAATCATGAGGTTGGATAAATTCCCAGGACCTGATGAGGTGTTGTCTCAATCTTTTCGGGAAGCAAGGGAAATGATTGCAGTGGGACTTGCTGAGATATTTGTATCATTGACAAGAGGTGAGGCACTGGAAGACTGGAGGGTGGCCAATATGGTGCCACTATTTAAGAAAGGTGAACAGGGAAAGTCAGAGCAGTATTGACTCGTGAGCCTGACATTGGGGGTGGGCAAGTTGTGAGAGTGAATCTGCAGGGATAGGATTTACATGTATTTGGAGTAGCAAGGACTGATTAGGGGCAGTTGACATGCCTTTGTTCATGCGCAATCATGTCTCTCCAACTTAACTGAGTTTTGCAAAGAAGTATCAAAGAGGATTGATGAGGCAGAACAGTGGATGTGATCAATGTGGACTTCAGGAAGGTGTTAAAACTGGTTTGTCATGATAGACAAATTCGTAAGGCTAGCTGGCATTTAACTCAGGGAGACCCAGCTATTTGGGTACAAAACTGGCTTGTAGGTGGAAGACAGATGGTGGTGGTGTTGGCTCCCATTTCAGACTGGAGGCCTGTCACCAGTTGTGTGTGAGTGGAATTGATGCTGGATCCACAGCTTTTTGCCATTGATATAAACGATATGAAATTGACAATTTAAATTCTCGTGCGTAAGTTTGCAGATGACACTAAATTTAAAGTGAGATTTGACAGGGAAGAAGGTTGATCAGATGGGCCAATGATCCGAGGAGTCGCAGATAGAGTTTAATTTAGATGAATGTGAGGTGCTGCACATTGAAAGGCAACTCAGAGCAGGACATACACAGTTATTGATAAGGTCCTGAACATTGTTGCTGAACAAGGACAGCTTGGAATGCAAGATCATAGATCCTTGAAAATGATTTCTGAGGTAGAGAGGTTGTTGAAGATGATGTTTGGAATACTTTGCTTTACTGATCAGAGCATTGAGTATAGGAATTGGGAGATCATTTTGTGGCTGTGCAGGACATTGTTTAGGCCCCGTTTAGAATATTGTGTGCAGTTCTAGTCTCCCTCCAAGACGTTGGAAAATTTAAAAGGATTCAGAAGAGATGTTGCCAGGGTTGGAATATTTGAAGTATAGGGATAGGCTGAATACGCTGGGTCTGTTTTCCCTGGAGTGTCGTAGGCTGAGGTGTAACCTTATGCAGGTTTATGAAATCATGAGGGGCATTGAAAGTAGCAACTGAGAGGGTCTTTTCTCTGTTATGGGGGAGTCTAGAACGAGATGGGATAGGTTTACAGTCAGTGGGCATGAATTTAAAAGGAACTCAAATGGCACCTACTTCACCAGAGGTCATGGTGCGGCTTTGGAATGAATTGCCAGAAGAAGTGGTGGCGACTGGGACAATTACAAAATTTAATAGACATCTTGATGGATAGATAAATAGAAAGAGTTGAGAGGGATTCATGGGCAAATGAGACTGGGTTAATTTAGGATATTCATTCAGCATGGATAATTTCGACTGAAGTCTGTGTTTCCATGCTACACCATTCCATGTGTCTAACCATGGCCAGATGCTAAGAACAATCGAACAAATGTTCCATAGCAGTTAAATGTATTTAAACCTGACATCAGGTAGTTTTTAAACTTTGTGACATTTCCTGCTTCCACAACTCTCCCAGGCACCGAATTAGCAGACACCCACCACTCTCTGCGTGAACACCTCTTCCTCAGATCCCGCACAAACCCTTCCCTTTCACCCTAAAGGTATGCCCCCCCCCCCCCCGCCCGGCCCCACATCTGACAATTGCCTGCCCACCCTTTGTTAAACACAAGAGTAGGGAGCTTCTAAATGGGTCAGGACATTGGAGTTGTCATGTTCAAACTCATGATTTGGAGATGCCGGTGTTGGACAGGGGTGTACAAATTTAAAAATGATACAACATCGTGCTATAGTCCGACACGTTTAATTGGAAGCACACTAGCTTCGAAAGCTAGTTTGCTTCCAGTTAAACCTTTTGGACTATAACCTTGTGTTGTGTGATTTTTAACTATGTTCAAACTCGACATCTGAACGTTCCCAACTGCCCCAGTTATGTGCTAAGATCTTATATTGCGATCTGCGCGGATGCATAGATGCTTGATCATTAATTTCCAATTTGCATTTTACTTCCTGTTTCTTTCAGTTAATTGCCTGGTGATTTTGGTTTTCACACGGGGAAAATGTGGTCTCTCTAACAGCACAACGCGCTGCCTGTTGGCTATGGCAATGTCGGATCTACTGTTTGTTCTCACTGACATCATACTGTGGAAACTCAAATTCTTTGGCATGCCAACGTGTTTCCTGGATCTCACCTCTGTGTGCCGTCCTGTCTATGTCATGGCTCGTGCAGCCACAGACTGTTCCGTCTGGTTCACTGTCCTTTTCACCTTTGATCGTTTTGTGGCCATTTGCTGCCTGAGAATGAAGAGAGATTATTGGACAGAAAAGGCCTTGACTGTGGCTATGGCTGCAACTGGAATTCTTCTCATTTCAAAAAACATTCCCTTTTATTTTCGGTTTGAACCTGGGAGAATAATTAACAATGTTCTGTGGCACTGCCAAATAAAGTCAAGTTATTTTACTGATATCAGGTGGCTGGGATTCAGGTGGTTTGATATCATTTTAACCCCTTTCATCCCATTTGTCTTAATTCTGTTGATGAATACTCTGATGGTCAGACACATTTTGTTGTTCAGTCGAGTCCGCAAGAGCCTGAGGGGTCAGAGGAAGGGAGAGAGGCACAAAGACACAGAGATGGAGAATCGGAGGAGGTCAGTGATTTCCCTCTTCACCATATCCATTAGCTTCATACTTCTGTGGACAGTGGTTGGTTCAAACGACGCGTACATTGTCATTAAAGGAATAA
Organism: Hemiscyllium ocellatum; assembly: GCF_020745735.1. Taxonomy (NCBI): domain Eukaryota; kingdom Metazoa; phylum Chordata; class Chondrichthyes; order Orectolobiformes; family Hemiscylliidae; genus Hemiscyllium; species Hemiscyllium ocellatum. The sequence continues at coordinate 21,967,306 of NC_083440.1, read as the reverse complement.
ATCGCTGGAACTACAATCCTGTTGTGGTTTTTACGTTCATTTCAGAAATGCTGAGAGATATAAGCTGCAGCACGAACACATTATTTTGTGCAGTGACTCTGTCCAAGTTCAGAGCAAAGTTCAAGAATGCGGTGCAACAATTGGTTTCATAAATACTTCACTGAATGGGTCAGCAAATTAACTGGGGCGGTCCCCAGACATCGGCAGTTTTCCCAGGGCAGGAATTGCATATGTGCAGACAGACGTTCATCAGCACAATCACATGGATTGAGTTAAATACCCTGCTGTGGATGGCGAGGAGTGAAGCAAGATGGGTCACCATTCACCACGCTCAGGTAGGCGCTGCTATCCCTGATTGAATGATGGATTGACACACATGTAGACACAAAGATAATGAGGAGCAGTAGTCCATTCAGCCCCTCAAATCTGGTCCATCCATCATTCCAGAACATCACGGTTCATCCAATTCTAAGGTGTAATCCACATTCCTGTCTGTCCCTGACAATGATACCAATCTCCCAGACTGAACATAATCCATCCACCTCCACTTTAAGAAATATTGGAAGACACAACAAAGGAACAGCACTGAAAGGAAGACGAAGTAACTGTCAGGGACAGTTACTTCATTTGTAGGAGGGAAAGAGGCTGGAGGAGTGATTCCAAATGACGGATTGTCTGTGAGTGATGGACTCAGCTGGAACATTGAGTCTTCACGGAGAGCCCTGTGAATGAGTGATAAAGTCCGGCAGCAGGGGTTTCTGCATTTCCCCTGCAGGGGAGGAGAGGGACGGACAGAAACGGCTCCTCCTGTACCATGATCAATGTCAGTCTCTGTCTGTTAGCTCGAAATAAACATTTTTTCCAACAAGACAAACTCTCCGTGTGCTGGTGATCCCCTGATCTGAATTGTTTCTTGCTCCATGCACATTTGTTTAGTTTTGACAGTGTTCCATGAGCCCTCTTATGTTTACTCCCATCACAGGAATATTGCCTTCTCTCTCTTTCCTCCTCCTTCTGCATGTCGTTTTCTCCGTCCCCCTCTTCGTCTCTTTCTCACTCTCTTTCGCTATGTCTGCATCTCTCTCTCTCCCCTTCTCTAAGATTCTTGCTGTCAGTCTCTCTCTGGCTCTATCCCTCTACCTCTGTCTCTCTGTCTGTCTTTGTCTCTGTGTCTCATGCTCTCTGTCTCTCTGCCTCTGCCTCACACTCTGTTTCTTTTTCTCACATTGACCACATCAGACACGTGTTCTCTCAGTTTAACACTTGTTAACATGAATTAACTCAAACCACCTCTATGTCTCTTCTTTCACTGAGTTTATCTGAGGAGGTGATTATGAAAATAGATACAAAATGCACAGGCGCAACCAACAATACATTGGCATAATGTTAGTTACATTTTTGTAAATGTTGTGTCCCTTCGTCTTCTGCATTTTTACTGTCTCCCTCTCTCTCCCTGTCAATGTTGAGGGAGTTTGCGTTTAAATGTTTCACTTTCCAATGTGAGGGTCTCTGTGTGTATCCATGTTTCACCGCCTTTGTGGGAATTTCACACTATGTGCGTGTACACAGTTTTTGTCTTTGGATATGTCCATGTGACACCTTGTGAGTTCATTTCTTCCCCCATGTGTTTGTTTCTCTGTCTGTGTGGACGTGAAGAAGTATTTTGGTAACTCCATGTTTCGGTGTTTATGTGTCTGAGTATGTTAGTCAGTCTATGTGGGAGTGTTTCTGTGACAGTGAGTATGTCCGTGTGGCTGTTTGTTACTATGCGAGTGTGAATGTGTATCTGTGTGTGTTTTGACAATGTATAGAACATAGAACATAGAACATAGGAAAATACAGCGCAGTACAGGCCCTTCGGCCCTCGATGTTGCGCCGATCCAAGTCCACCTAACCTACATTAGCCCACTTTCCTCCATATGCCTATCCAATGCCCGTTTAAATGCCCATGAAGAGGGAGAGTCTACCACTGTTACTGGCAGGGCATTCCATGAACTCACGAATCGCTGAGCAAAGAATCTACCTCTAACATCAATCCTATACCTATCATCCCTTAATTTAAAGCTATGCCCCCTCGTAATAGCTGACTCCATACGTGGAAAAAGGTTCTCATGGGCAACCCTATCTCAACCCCTAATCATCTTGTACGCCCTCTATCAATTCACCACTAAACCTTCTTTTCTCCTATGAAAACAGCCCCAAGTGCCTCAGCCTTTCCTCAATAGATCTTCCTACCATACCAGGCAATATCCTGGTAAACCTCCTTTATACCCGTTTCAGTGCCTCCACATCCTTCCTACAGTATGACGACCAAAAGTGCACACAATACTCGAGATGCGGCCGCACCAGAGTTTTATACAACTGCAACATGATCTCCGGACTCCTGAACTCAATTCCTCTACTAATAAAAGCCAATAAGCCATATGCCTTCTTCACCGTACTATTTACCTGGGTGGCAACTTTCAGAGATCTGTGTGCATGGACACCAAGATCCCTCTGCTCATCCACACTACCAAGTATCCGACATTATCCCAGTACCCCACCTTTTTGTTAATCATACCAAAGTGAATCACTTCACACTTACCCACATTGACCTGCACTTGCCAACTTTCTGCCCAGCTCTGCAGCTTATCTATATCCCGCTGTAACCTGACACATCCTTCCTCACTGTCAGGTCATTTATAAAAATGACAAACAGCAATGGTCCGAAAACAGATCCTTGTGGAAAACCGCTAGTAACTGCACTCCAAATTGAAACTTTACCATCAACTACTACCCTCTGTCTTCTTCCAGCCGGCCAATTCCTAATCCAAACCTCCAACTCACCCTCAATGCCATACCTCCGTATTTTTTGCACTCGCCTACCATGGGGAACCTTATCAAACGGCTTACTAAAATCCATATATACCACATCTACCGCTTTACCCTCGTTAGTTACCTTCTCAAAGAATTCAATAAGGTTTGTGAGGCACGACCTGCCCTTCACAAAACCATGCTGACTATCCTTGATCACATTATTAATAAATCCTATCCCTTACAATTCTCTCTAAGACTTTGCACACAACAGAAGTGAGACTCACCAGCCTATAGTTACTAGGGTTATACCTATTCCCCTTCTACAACAAGGGAACCACATTTGCTATCGTCCAGTCTTCTGGCACTATTCCTGTAGACAACTAGGACATAAAAATCAAGGCCAACGGCTCTGCAATCTCCTCCCTTGCTTCCCAGAGAATCCTAGGATAAATGCCATCAGGTCTGTTATCATCGTCGATCACGTCTGGGGGGAATCTGCGGTCCTTGAAGAAGGAGGCCATCTGGGCTGTGCAGTGTTGGAATTGGTCCTCCTGGGAGCAGATGCGGCGGAGACGAAGGAATTGGGATTATGGGATGGCGTCTTTACATGGGGCAGGGTGGGAGGAGGTGTAGTCCAGGTAGCTGTGGGAGTCAGTCGGTTTATAATAGATGTCAGTGTTGAGTCGGTCGCCCGAGATAGAAATGGAATTCCTGAGATGCTGCCTGACCTGCTGTGCTTTGACCAGCAACACATTTGCAGCTAAATGCCATCAGGCCCAGGGGACTTATCTATTTTCACCCTTTCCAGAATTTCCAACACCTCTTCCATACATACCTCAAAGCCGTCCATTCTAATTAATTGTGACTCAGTATTCACATCGGCAACAATATCCTGTTCCTGAGTGAATACTGATGAAAAGTATTCAATCAGTGTCTCCCCAATCTCTTCAGCCTCCACACGCAACTTCCCACTACTATCCTTGACTGGACCTATTCCTACCCAAGTCATTCTTTTATTCCTGACATACCTATAGAAAGCCTTTGGGTTTTCCCTGATCCTACCAACTAAGAACTTTTCATGTCCCCTCCTTGCTGCTGTTAGCTCTCTCTTCAGATCCTTCCTGGCTACCTTATAACTCTCAATCGCCCCAATTGAACCTTCACGCCTCATCTTTACATAGGCCGCCGTCTTGTCTTTAACAAGGGATTCCAATTCCTTATTAAAGTATGACCTTTTCCTCCCTGTCTGACAGGTAAATATTTATCAAGGACACTCAATAGTTGCTCCTTGAACAAGCTCCACCTATCGATTGTGCCCTTGCCTTGAAACCTACTTTTCCAAGCCACGCATCCTAAGCCGTGCCTGACCGCATCAAATTTCCCTGCCCCCAGCTATAACTCTTGCCCTGCAGTGCACACTTACCCCTCCATCACTAGAGTAAAAGTCACCGAATTGTGGTCACTGTCCCTTAAGTGCTCACCTACCTCCAATTCTAACACCTGGCCTGGTTCGTTACCCAGAACCAAATCCAGTATGGCTTCACCTCTTGTTGGCCTGTCTACATATTGTGTCAGGAAACCCGCCTGCACACTTTGGACAAACACTGACCCATCTAACGAACTCGAGCTATAGCTTTCCCAGTCAATATCAGGAAAGTTAAAGTCTCCCACAACAACCACCCTATTACTTTCACTCTTCTCCTGAATCATCCTCGCAATCCTTTCTTCTATGTCCCTCGGACTTTTAGGAGGCATGCAGAAAACTCCTAACAGGGTGTCCTCACCTTTCCTATTCCTAACCTCAGCCCAAACTACCTCAGATGACGAGTCTTCATCCATCGTCCTTTCCACTGCTGTAATATTATCTTTGACAAGCAATGCCACTCCTCTCCTGTGCGCTTTTATCGGGAAAAAAAACCGACCCAGGTAAGCTTGCGCTACACCAGCTTTCGGGTCCTGGCTGCCCCTCTGATCGTCGTCATTTTCCTCTGCTGCTCCCGCTCTTTCTGTGAAGAAAGAAAATACCGCTGCCCGCTACTGGTAAGTAATTTTAAAACAAACTGTCTCACCTTAGCTGTAGCCTTCCGGGTTCGTTTAAACTCAGCTGCTGCTTGCGCTCAGAATGAGTGTGTGGGGATGTGTGTGTGTGATTATGTGTCTGTGTGTAAACGTGTTTCCTTATTTGGAATGACTCTTTATGTGTGCATGTGTGTGTTCTGTATCTCTGTTGGTCTTTTGTTCAGTATGACTGTATTTCTGTCTGTGGATGTGTGTGCATTCTTTGTCTCGACGGAGGCGTGTTCCTATATCTCTCAGTATGTTGGCATTTCTGTGTGGGCGTGTGTATGTAAAGTTTGGGTGTGTTAATGTGTCAGTGTGTAGGTGTAGTCATACACTTTAGTCTGATTGTATTCCTCTGTGTGTTTGTGAGGGTGCGGGTGTGTTTCTATGACCCTCAGGATCAGATAATGTTTCTGTCTGGAGTTGGTTTCCCACATCTATGTTCTTGTGTATGTTCATGTGTTGTAGGTGGAGATGGGATGTGTTCCTGTTTTTGTTTATCAGTATCTTCCTATGTCGCAACTTGAATGTATTTGGGCTTGTGGGTGTACGTTTGTGACTGAATGGCATATTTTTGCGAGTGTGTGCATGTGGGTGTGTTTCTGTGTCTCTCAGGACCTGATTATATTCCTGTCTCGTCACAACAGTCCCAATCCTGAAAAAGGGCGAGTGTGCCCTACTGCAGGTCACGGTGCACAGATTGCTCTTAATGGACGATACGTGGGAACCTGGGAGAAATCCAAACTTCAGTCTCTCCACCTCATAAGTACTGAAACCTGAACTGTTACTTCGGTTTCTGGACCTATTGCTTAATGAGCGAAACAAGGCAAGGTAATATTTAATAAGATGCAAGACACTAGGAATCTCAAAGGACCAGTGGGAACTTGGGATGCTTGCCCACTTATCCCTGAATGTTGGAGGACAGGTTAATACAATAATTAAGGTGGCACATCATACACCACATGCCTCGATCAATTGCGGTGCGGATTTCAGAGGTAGGGAGGTCTTTCTGGCCTTTTGTAGGACTCTATACACTCACATGAACACGGAAATCTTCAAAAAGCTGATGAGAGGTGGAAAGGGTGACAGAGTTTAATAAGTGAAACTGGTCAGTTGGGCGAGAGTGGAGACAATCCCTTGTAGATATAAATCCAGAAATGGTTCCCTCCAAAAACACTTCAATCTCCTCTTATCATTGGAGAAAAAAAGGTACTCAGAGTACGGTGTCACCAGCAGAGCTGACGAACTGAGCATTGACACTCTCTAATGAACCTTGATGTTTCTCTTTGTTGCATTTTGTGTTCTGGAGCTGAGCTGACAACGACAACCATCTTCCGCTATGTCAGATATGACAGATACTAGCGGAGAGTGTGCCCCAGATTGTCCTTCAAATGAATTTTGAGCGAGCCACAGGGATGTCAAGGTGTGTCACTCTCACCTCCCCTCTGGGATTCAGCTCTTGGCCCATGTTTGAAGCAAGTATGTCATACAAAAACAAAAGTAGACATTTCTGGATTGCTCAGCATGCCTGACAGCATCCGTGGAGAGAAATCAGAGTTAACGCTTCGAGACTTGTGATGCTTTCTCAGAACCTGTCGCAACTTGCCTTCCCAACTATTTTTGTGTCAACTGCAAATTTGGCAACAGCTCTTTTTTTTTCCTTTCTCCAACTCATTCATATGCAGAGTATTGCATTCTTCATTTGTATATCATATAAATTAATCAGTATTGTAATATGTTCGAGCTGAGTATGTCTGTTCAAATATTGCTGTGTAAAAGATTTGATCATGTTTGCATGTAAATATTATTGTGCATTGTATCTGTTTGTGTTTATAAATATATATTATTTTGCTTTGGAATTGTTCTCGTTTAAACGTAAATATCATGAAACATTAGAACTGCTCATTTGTCAATATAAACATGGTTGTGTCTGGAAACGGTTCCTGGTCATATTTGCTTCCTGATTTCTTTTTTTATAGATATTTTCATGAGAAATGTAGCATTTTTACAAGTTTACAAAAATAAACAAACTCTCAAGTACGAACATTGATATAGAATTAAATCTTTAAATATATAATAAACAAAATTTAACAAAAGAAAAATGCTGAGAGAAATAAACAAACCTCAACTGACAACTAATCTAACCTACAACTAACCAGAGTGCATATTTAAGTCTCTTACATTATTCAGATAAGAGAAAGAAAAAAAACGGATAACACAGAAATTGGGTAGTGAGATACATGCTCGTAATGTGTTAACATCAAGAGTAACAAAACCCGTATTGGTGCGGGATTCCACTGCCAAGGGACCCGGACTAGCCAGGTTCGTAATCTCAAATAAATAAAAACCCATGTTAGGATTGCCGAAATATCTGTACTCAAATAATTCAAGAAGGGCTGCAATATTTTATGAAATAATTCCGTCTTTCGGTGCACCATATTTGTAAGCAAGTGAAGGGGAATACATTCCATAATTAATCTGTGCCAGTTTGAAAGTCCAGGGGGGGCCTCAGCCACCCAGTTTACCAAAATATTTTTCCTTGCACAGAAAGAGAGAATAGAAAATAGCCTCTTCCCGTGCATATCCAGGGAGGGTAAGTTCGAAAAGCCCAAAAGGAGAGATACAGGGTCCACTTTAATTTCCTTTCCTAAAATTTCTGTCAGGGTACTTACTACTTTAGTCCAGTATCTACGGATCTTATGACAGGTCCATGGGAAATGCACAAGAGTGCCCACCTCCATTTAACATTTGGGACACATTGGAGATGCTCCTGACTTAAAATTTGCCAATCGATCCGATGCTATATGGGCCCTATGAAGTATCTTCATTTGGATAGCCTGAGTTCTGTTATAGATGGTGATTCTTCTGGCGTTTTCCCAAATGTCATCCACGTTTCTATAGAGATTTCTAGTCCCAATTCCTGATCCCATGTTTTCAGCAGATTGTCCATATCTCCCAATACTTCATCATGTTGTAAAATATATTACTACTTGATGAAGTATCGGGAGATATGTACAATCTGCATTGGTCGTGGTACTCTACATTCTCTTTCTGATTTATTAAAGACTATCTAATAACGTAGTCTTCTTCTGTATATAATCTCGAATTTGGAAGTATCGAAAGAGGTCTCCATTAGGAAATCTGAATTTCCGACGCAGCTGTTCAAAAGACATCTTTCAATAGGTCCCCTCGACATGAGATACCCCTGGATCTCCAGAGTTTAAACGTGGCATCTGTAAACCCCGGTTGGAATCCCCATGACCTCACTATCGGCGCAAAGGGGGATGTTTTATGTAAGTTGCCCTCATTTTGCCGCATTATATACCAAGCTTTAATTGTGTTTAGTATCATATGGTTTTTACAGTGATCCGTAATGATTTTCCACTTGTCTGAAAATAAAAGGTAAATAAGTGGGCATTTTACTTGAGAAGCCTCGATGTCCAGCCAGATTAGTTGCGGATCAGACAAGACCTAATCAGCTACGTAACTTAATAGGGAACATAAATGATATTTCCTAAAACCTGGGAAGTCCAATCCTCCCCTTGCCTGTGGCAGCTGTAGCTTCTTCAGCTTAATGAGGGGCCGTCTATGAGTTCAGATAAAGGAACCCAACCAGCCATATAATTTACGTAGTGCCAGCCTCGGCAGCATCACCGGAAGCATTCTCATAGGGTATAGGAGACGGGGCAGGACATTCATTTTAATTAGTGCTATTCTACCCAGCCAGGAAATTAGAACGTCTTCCGTTGCTGGAGTTTCTGCCTTATCCTTTCCAGTAAATGCACAAAGTTAGCCTTGTATAACTGACCAAACACTGGGGTAATAAAAATGCCTAAATTTCAGAAACCCTCCAGGGACCAACGAAAGGGAAAATTGGATTCATCCACTAAGTGGGGTATTAAAACATGGCCACCCATTGGTATAGCCTCCGATTTTGATAAATTAATTTTATAGCCTGAGAATGCGTTAAAAGTATTAATAACTTGGATTAAGTGAGGTACGGACACCAGAGGATTACTGAGGAATAGAAGACCATCATCTCCATAAAGGTTAATTTTATGTTTACCTGTACCAATCCTCGGGGCCGTTATATTAGGATCAGCCCGTATTGCTTTTGCTAGTGGCCCAATTGTTAGCTTAAATAACAATAGCGAGAGAGGACTTCCCTGACGGCAGCCCCTACCCACACTGAAGCTATCTGAACCTAATCCATTGGTAAACACAACTGCTTTGGGATCACTATACATTGTTGAGACCCATTTGGTAAACACCTTTCCAACGCCAAACCTTTCCAATGTGTAAAACAAATACGACCGTTCAACCTTATCGAATGCCTTTTCCACGTCTGATGAGACTACTACACCTGGTATCTTTCCCTGATGGCAGGCCTGAATCATATTCAAAACCCTTCTAATATTATCGGATGATCTACGGCCCTTAATAAACCCGTCTGATCCTCCTTTATGATATTAGATTACATTACTTACAGTGTGGAAACAGGCCCTTCGGCCCATCAAATCCATACCGACCCGCCGAAGCGCAACCCACCCATACCACTACATTTACCCCTTACCTAACACTACGTGCAATATAGCATGGCCAATTCACCTGACCCGCACATCTTTGGACTGTGGGAGGAAACTGGAGCACCCAGAGGAAACCCACGCAGACACAGGGAGAACGTGCAAACTCCACACAGTCAGTCACCTGAGGCGGGAACTGAACCCGGGTCTCTGGCGCTGTGAGGCAGCAGTGCTAAGCACTGTCCCACCGTGCCGCCCACAAATGTCGCAGTACCCTTTCTAGTCTCAATGCTAACATTTTGGAAAGGATTTTAAAATCTACATTTAGCAAGGATATTGGTCTGCATGACACACAATCCTCTGGATCCTTTCCTTTTTTAAGGATAAGAGAGATATTTGCCTCTTTCAGTGAAGACGAGAAACAGCCCTGTCTATATACATAGTTATACATGTCCATAAGTGGACCAGCCAATATTTCTGTAAATTCTTTATAGAATTCAGCTTGAAAACCATCTGGGCCAGGTGTCTTACCGCTCTGAAGTTGCCTGATTGCATCAAGTATTTCCTGGACTGTTTGGGGAGCATTTAAGACCGATACCTGTTCCCGAGTTAGGCCCGGAAAGGTCAATTTTTTATAAAAAATGATTGCATCCTCCTAGTCCTGTCTTCACAATCCTGCGATTTATATAAATCAGAATAAAATGTTCTAAAGATTGCATTAATTCTTTTATAATCATGAGTCAAAATACTCATACTTTCCTTGATCGACGTGATCGCTTGAGGGGCCTTTTTTTGCAAGAAATGCTAAGTATCTACCCAGTTTGTCACCAAATTCGTATAACCTTTGTCTTGCAAATAATATTTCCCTCTTAGCCGTTTGAGTAAGCGTGGTGTTTAGTGCTGTCCTAAGGGCCGTAATCCTTTGCAATGTGATAATAGAAGGTCTATCAGCGTATGCTGTTTCAGCTGCTTTTAAGCGAGCTTCGAGCAGACGATGTTGTTCTCCCTTTAATTTTTTCTGGGTCGCTGAGTAGGAGATGATCAATCCTCGCACGTAAGCTTTGATGGTCTCCCACATCATTGATGGGTTGCTAGCTGTACCTAAATTAATTTCTAAAAACAGGTTCAAATTCTTGAGAGAAGTACTTTACAAATTTACTATCTTACATCAGGAAGTGGTCCAAACGCCAATGCGGAGGGGGTGTCCCATTGTTCCTCGCCTTGGTTTCCATACATGCATCAGCGTGGTCGGAAATTACTGCACTACCTATTTTACAGGATGATATGGAATTTAAAAAAATCCGAGGAGGCAAAAAGCATATCAATTCTAGTATGACATTTATGTGGATTGGAGTAAAAGGAAAAATCTCTGCCCTGTGGATGAAGACATCTCCATACATCTATTAATCCTAATTCTTTGTTCAGATCCACCAGTTGTCTAGATCTGGGAGATACTCCTGCAGTATTCTTGGGAATCCTATCCATTTCTGGATCCATAATACAATTAAAGTCTCCCCCTATAACTGTATGACGGTCACCAAGAGCCATCAATTTTGAGAAGGCTTCCAATATAAATTTAAAGGGGTGTGCCGGGGGACAGTATAAATTTCAAATTCCATATTCCTCTTCATTTATAAGGGCTTTAATCAGAATATATCGTCCAGATTCGTCTTTTGTCTGATTTAGGATTTTGAAAGGGAAATTCTTCCGAATAAAAATAACAACTCCCCTACTTTTTGAGCTAAAAGAAGAAAAAAAGACCTGACCAAATCCACCCTGTCGTAATTTCATGTGCTCTTTATCGACTCTTTCTTTCTCGAGATTTGATAATATTTTCTTCCTTTTAACTGGCGAATTACTCCCCTTGACATTCCAGGTGCACCACATAACCGACTGATCACCTGTAATCGTCCGGGCAAATCCGAGACCCCTCGGGAGGGGAAACCCTATCCAGAACATCCCGAACATAGAGCATATGAAATTGACAAAAATAAAAGCTCTCTAATATACTCACAGCAGTCTAATCAGAAACTATTTCGAAATAATAAATAAAAAATAAAACGTATTTAAATGGAGATTTTCCCCCTTGTTCCCGGGGGTGTCACTTACTTTCCAAACGTCCATCGTATCCTCTCCCAACCAGTGCCCCACCCTTGACCCAGGCGCTCCTCAATAGGATGAGGAGAATTCAGATATACAACAAAGCTAGAGTTAACAATGAGCAACCTATCCCCACCACCCTCTAACCAAACACCAACACCTGGATATATTTGGTAATGTTAATATCATGTATAAACCTATATAACTATCAAATTACAACCTCAACAAATAATAATTAAATATAGTAATACAAAATAACATGGGAAAACAACCCTGCTCCTCGAGACAGAAGTAAAATAGAATGAGGTAACCACCTCCCCCACGAGCATTAAATAAACCCCCCGGCTTATATACATAGAATTATAAAAAAAACCAAGGCGGGGGAGAAAATCGTTGAATAGAGAACAAATAAATAAATCCCTCTCCCCAGCCCCCAAGATACTATTACACAGTAAGGTAAAAAAAAGGGAAAAGGGTGGGATATAAACCTTAGCCTTTTCCGGTGATCTGAAGTTATAAATGGATCCTTCATGGTTAACGCGTAGCGTTGCTGGGTAGCGTAAGGAGTACTGAATATTTAAGTACCCTTAAAAATTTCTTTGCCTTATCGAATGCCTTCATCTTTCAGAGCTGGGGAAAAGTCCTGGAATAACATGATCTTGGATCCTTTATAGATCATGGCTTGGCAATCTTTTCCAAGATTTCTAGAGGCTTCTAGGAGTATCTGCCTCTCCTTATAGCTCTGCAGCTGGAACAGAACCAGGCGGGGACGCTGGTTCAGGCTAGGCCCGCGTGTTGCATCCCAGTAGGCCCATTCCACCCTTACCTAGCCTGATCCAACTTCCAGATTTAAAAGCTGTGGCAGCCACTGCTCGAGAAACGCTGTAAGCTGGCCTTCCTCTTCCCGTTCGGGAAGGCCCAGCAAACGAATATTTTTTCGACGACCTCAATTATCGAGGGCGTCAATGTGATTCTCTAAGGTCCGGACTCGCTGTTCGAGAGTCCGGACTCGCTGTTCGGCCGATTGCGCTGGAGTTTCGAAGGTCGCGGCCTTTAACTCCGCCCCTCCGACTCGGCGCTCGATTTCCTTAATGTCTCGGTCGTGCTTTTGCAGCGCGGCAGGGAGTGAGTCCCACCGACTTCGGGTTTCTTCAATAAAAGCGTCGATCTTCGCGTCCAGTTTAGAGATGATTTTCACAAGGCTCGCCACTGATGGTTAATCCCCCAGGGCAGCTGCCGACGCCTCTGCTGCAGCTGCAGAGGGTGGGGTAGGGTTCCTGCTTGCTGAGAGCTGCGGGCTCCCTTCCCTTTAGTCATTTTTACTGAAGATTAGATTGTTTACATTTAATACTAAACAGCTAATTAAATTATCCAGCTATTTTAAATGATTTGGTGAGTGTGGTGGTTGTGAATTGGAGTTGTTCCAATTTATGTGTATAGAAATTATTTTGTGTTGGAGCAGCTCCAGTTGTTAAATAAGTATTGTCGTGTACTGGAGCCGTTGCTGTTTATATGAAAATATTAACATATTCTGAAGTTGTGCCTGCCTCCTTCCAAGCAGCAATACTGTATCCGATGAGTGGATCAGCTGCTGAGCCCCTCCAGTGCTGTGGGATGAATTTGTTGTTCCAGCGCCCGGCAGTGGGATGGCAACAAACAGCAGCAGTTTACATGTGTTTGTGGTTGATGGAATGCTTTGGACCATACAGCCGTTCTCTGGTTACTGTGGGGCAGAACACACATTCTGAAGAGCATCAGGGAAGATAGACAGAGTGAGAGAGAGGGCTGAAGACGGGAGAGAATTCAACAGAGAATAAATGGTATCGGGTTAAATAGACAATAATTAGTAGAGGGTTATACAAAGAGTAATAACGGGAGGATTACATAGAGCAGAAGGGAATCGGCTTTCGTACAACGTAATAGGAAAGTTTTAATTGGAGATTTACCGGAATAAAAATTGAATATAACTGAGGGAGGAAAGTGTTCATTACAGGGAAAGTGAGAGGAATTATGATCAAGTAGCAAGGAGAGGGTTAAATAGAGAGGAATGCGAAAAGAGTTCAATATAAAGCAATAGAGAGGGTGAAATGGAGTGTAATAGAGAGAAAAGTGACAACAAAGCAAGTGGGAGATGGTTGAACGCAGGAAAGGGAAAGAATCTTATATAAAGAAATAGGGGAGAACTAAATAGAGAGAATAGAGGTGAGGGTTGAACACAGGAGTGAAGGAAGAGGATTAAGTACAGGGGAAGAGGAGAGTTTAAATACAGAACATACAGTATTAAATAGAAAGCAGTAGTGAGAGGGTTAATCAGAGAACAATAGGAAGTGAACTGAATACAGAGATAGTTAAAGATTCGTACTTCTAATAACAGGGAAAAGACAAGCACATAACCTCAACACCATTAGAGGGAAGCACTAAAATCACTAAGAAACGATAAGAAAATAATCATACTACCAGAAGACAAAGGCAGAATGACGGTCACCCTGGACAAAGCAGACTACATCCAAAAAGCGCAAAACCAGATGCAGATGCCAACACGTACCAAAAGAGGGTGTTTGACTCCACCCCACAGCTCACCAATAGGATAAACAACACACTGAGGAACCTACAACAAAAAAACGGACAGATAACCTGGTTTGGCCTGCAAAGAATGAAACCTGAAAGCAACAACACCCCCAGATTCTATGAACTACCTAAAGTGCACAAACCAGACATCCCACTCAGACACATAGTATCACTACCAGGGACACCATCACACAAACTGGCTGAAGAACTACAGCAGAAACTGAAACGCCTGATCACCGGATCCAGACACTATACAATCAACACAGGAATTCTTGGACATCATCAGAAATATACACATAGACAAGAAAGAAACCATGTTCTCATTCGATGTAACGGCACTGTTCACCTCTATCGACAAAACCCTAGCCAGACAAACAATAGCCAACCTGCTGGACATACAGAACAGACAACAGGACGTTGAACCTATCAACAAAGACGGCATACTCAAACTACTGGACCTGTGCCTCACAACACACTTCACATTTAACAACCAAATATATCAACAAATCACCGGCACACCCATGGGCTCACCCATCTCTGGACTCATAGCAGAAGCGGTAATGCAAAGATCTTCCTGCAAGTTCAACCCAAAGTCTGGGTCAGACATGTGGACGACATCTTTGTAATCATTAAAAACACGGAAATAGAGAACACACACCGGACCATCAACGCCACACTCACAGGAATCCGATTCACTAGGGAGGAAGGAAAGGACAACCAACTCCCATTCCTAGACGTGATGCTACAGAGAACACCTAATGGACAATTCACCACAAAAGGATACAGGACGCTACTCACACCGACCAAATCCTGAACTACGAAAGCAACGACCCCAACACACACAAAAGAAGGTGCATCAAGACACTATTGAAAAGAGCCACAACACACTGCAGCACACCAGAACTGCATAAAAAGGAAGAAGAACACCTATACAATGTATTCGCCAAAAACGGATACCCCCGCAACTTCATCAACAGATGCCTAAGGGAAAGACAACGGAACAAGGACAGGCCACAATCCAAAGGACGAGCCACACTACCATACATCCAGAGCATTTCCAAACTGACAGCCAGACTTCTGCTACTACAAGGACTCCTAACAGCACACAAACCAACAGCAACTCTCAGACAACAACTCACCAGAACGAATGACCCGATACCCAGCATGAGCAAAACCAATGTCGTGTACAAAATCCCATGCAAGGACGGCGCAAAACACTACATAGGACAAACAGGAAGACAGCTAACAATCCGCATCCATGAACCCAACGAGCCACGAAATGACACGACCAGCTATCCTTAGTAGCCACACACGCAGATGACAATCAACATGAGTTCGAATGGGACAACACTACTATTATAGGACAAGCCAAACAGAGAAGAGCCATGGAATTCCTAGAGGCATGGCACTCATCCACAGATTCAATCAATGAATACATCGATCTGGACCCAATATAACGACCACTGCAATGGACAGCTGGAACTGACAACTGGAAGCGGCAGCTTCAAACCACTACAAATGCCAGAGGAAAGATCACAGAAGCGCTTCACAGGAGCGAGGGGTGGAGAGTGGGGGAGGAGAGGGGAGAGGAGACAGTGGGAGGAGAGCGTGGAGAGGAGAGGGAAAAGAGAGGAGAGGGAGAAGGGTGTGGGAGGAGAGAGAGAGGGTGGGAGGGAGGGAGAGGAGAGGGAGAGTGGGGGAGGAGAGAGAGAGAGGGAGAAGGGTTAAAAAGCAGTGATTAGTGGGCGGCACGGTGGCACAGTGGTTAGCACTGCTGCCTCACAGCGCCTGAAGACCCGGGTTCAATTCCCGACTCAGGCGACTGACTGTGTGGAGTTTGCACGTTCTCCCCGTGTCTGCGTGGGTTTCCTCCGGGTGCTCCGGTTTCCTCCCACAGTCCAAAGATGTGCGGGTCAGGTGAATTGGCCATGCTAAATTGCCCCTAGTGTTAGGTAAGGGTTAATGTAGGGGTATGGGTGGGTTTCGCTTCGGCGGGTCGGTGTGGACTTGTTGGGCCGAAGGGCCTGTTTCCACACTGTAAGTCTAATCTAATCTAAGAACCACAACAACGAGCACCCGAGCTACGAATCTTCTCACAAACTTTGACTGGTTAAAGATTGTGATGAGCAGAGTTTAAATTTAGCGGGTTCAGTGGAGAGTAGTTATGAGAGCTTCAAATGTGATGTAATAGGGACATAATTAAATCGCGAGTAATGGAGAGGATTGAAAACAGGGTAAGAGAGAGGTGTTTGGATACAGGGGAAAAGAGAGGATTAAACTTAGGTAAAGACAGGGTTAAGTGAAGAGTAATAAGGGTCGGAATAATGACAGACAAAGAGGAAGAGGATTAATTACAGCGCAGGGAATAGAGGGGACTGAATGCAGATAAAGTCTTAAATATAGAGTAACAGGGAGAGTCTCATATTCAGAGAGACAAGGTGAAAGGGAAATCAGGAGAAAATGAAGCAATGGGGAAGAGTGTGGGTTGCATCAGGGAGCAGTGATACAAGTCAATGCAGATTATCAGGGAGAGGTTTGCATACAGGGAATAATAAATGCTTAAATATAGGGACAAAGACTGGCAAAATACCGGGCAATAGCAATGAATAAATACAGTGTAAGAGAGACTATTTTAGTTTTAATCAATTTGGGGGCAGCAGTGGGCACAGTCCTCTCTTCCAATTTCCAGACATCAACATTGAACTTTGGCTCTCAGAGCGTCCATTCCCACAATCAGTTGCCTCCATGTTGCACTGCTTCCCGGGACTACCTCTTCCCACATCACCGAAAGCTCCCTCATTCCCACTCCAGTTGTCATTACACCCCATGCAACCCTACTCCTCATGCCTTCCCTTTACCTCCTGCCTTTGCTTTGTCATGTAGAGCAGTGTGGAGTGACGTTATGCCCTTCTGCGATTCTTGTGCTTAGCAGTGGGAGTGAAAGGCATTCTGCTCTTCTTCTTTACCAATTCCAAATGAGCGAAAGTGTCTACCCCACTTGCTTTGCATCATTCGTAAGAAGGGTTTTCTTTTTAACTCATTCACAGGATGAGGGCATCGCTGAACAGCACCAGCATTTATCGCCCCTCCCGAATTGCCTCCAGGGCTGTTACCTGTTAACCACATTGTTGTACATCTGGAGTCCTGTGTAGTCATGACCTTTAAGGATGCAGTTTCCTATCTGAAAAGCATGAGCTTATCGACAAGTGACCTGGGTTCATCATCCGACTCCTCAATTTTAGGTAGTCATTGTATTTAATCTTCATCATCTTCCACAGTGGGATTTGAACTTGAGTGCGCAGAACATGACTTGGTTTCCTGCCTCAATAGAGAGGCGATAATACTGCAAAGCCATCAGATCTACCTCAGTAACGCTCTCGTCCTGTGAAACAGTCTGGAGAAGGGACTGAATAAGAGCTGTATGGTCTCCTGTACCAGAATAACAGGCCGGAGAGGAGCTAAGCGGCCGACTTTTTCTAGTGGGGTAGGCTGGAGAATGAGCTGAATAGCCTCATCCTGTTCCTGTGGGACAGTTTGGAGAAGGGATGAATGGCCTCCTTCTAATCCAATATTGTTTGGTATGTTAATGCCAACAGCAGACTCATTCATCATTGAAAACTAAGCAATGCTTTATCCCCGGTATTATAAAAAAAACATCAGTCCGTGAAATTTCCAAGTCTCTGCCCATTTGTTCTCCATATTTTAAATAAAGGCTAATTTCAGTTTTCCAAATATTAACTGTATTCTGTATTAGTTCGTGGGATATGTTCATGCGCAATTTACCCGTTTAACTAGTGAAATCGGCAGGCAAATGTCAGATAATGTTGGAAGTAAGAAAGCTTCATTCTTTTTGGTAGAGATGATATAAATTAACCGGCTGAATTCTAGTTGGGACTTAACATCTAAAGTTGGAGGTGTATACTTCTATTTTGGAAAGTGACGGGAACGTTGAGCTGATTTGTCAAAAATAAGTTATCCAAAGTCGAATGGAATGCAAAGGAAAGGGGAATGTTATTTTACCTGTATAAATCACCACTTCAGACACAGCTGGGGGAGACAGCCCAGATTTGAACTCTTCAACATCATATGACTTCCATTAGGTTAAACCTGAGCTCCGCCCACTACAGCACACCGCACTTTAGGAAGCATGTCAATGCAGTGGATGCTTTGAAATGGCATGTTTTCTCAGTGGTTCGCATTGCTGTTTCAGAGCACCAGTGACTGGGCTTTGATTCTAACCTCGGGTGACTATCTGTGTACATTCTCTCCGTGCCTGTGTTGGTTTTCTCCTGGTGCTCTGGTTTCCTCCCACAATCCAAAATATACTTGTCAGAAAAATTATCCAGGCGGAGCTGCTCATGGTGTTCAAGGCTGTGCGGGTTAGGTGCATTCGTCATGGATAAGTATAGGGCAGGGGAATGTGTCTGAGTGGTTTACTCTTCAGAGGGTAGGCCTGGACTTGTTGGGCTGAAGGGCCTAATTCCACACTTTAGGGATCGTATTCAAGGCTGTGGGAGGTGGTTAATAGTCATGGGAACTAAATAACAGGACATTTAACCCCTGTGAGCTTGTCACAGCATTCAGTCACTGATTGTTAGCCAAACTCCATATACCTGGGTTTGTGCCTTATCCCTTACTAACTATGTTGAAGAAAAATAAATCTATCGCAGATATAAAATTAACATCTAATCCAGCATCCACGACCCTTTCTGTTTGATTCCACAAACAGTGGAAATTGGTGATTTTTATTTACCCTATCATCTGAGTTCTCGAGAAAGGTGGCCTAATTTGTCGTCTCCCACATTACTGGTTGGAGAACCGTGAAGACCCTCTTTGAGGCTCCCGCAGACTTGCAGTAAAGAGTCAAGGGGAACACCAAGCGGATCTGTATTCTCAAAGGTTTTCAGAATGTGAAAGAGAAATAGGTACAACTGCCCAAGCTACAGAAAAACGTGCAGAATCTACTCCTGGTGCAGACAATGGGTGTCGATGTCACAGAGGATTTTCAGGAGGTGAAGAGCCAGAAAGCCTCACTCTTTCCCTCCAAAGCCACCAAGATAATCCACCCGGTCTGGGGACCACACTGTGGAGCAGGGCGGGACGCGCTCACGTTTGGTCTTCGACAAATTGCACGGGGAGAGCTCGTACCTCAGCATCTTGAAAGGGAGAAATATCAGTCTGTAACGTTATCTCATCCTGACATCCTGAGGATAAGCAAAACCCTTTGTGCCATATTACATGACATGAATCTCACAGATAGCGCAGCCTCACGTTCATTACTTTCTATTGTGCAGGTTTTAAATGATAACATATGGAAGAGGCTGGACCAGCCGTTATCTCTGGAGGTGCTGACCAAGGCTCTCGAATCCTTCGAAAAGAATAGGCCTTGCGGAAATGATAGCGTATCAGCCGTGTTGTATTCGACTTTGTGAGAGTTGATTGGCCAGGACTTGGTGAAAGTGGACAACAGGGAATTTGAGATTTTGAATATCTGACTCAGTGACAGGCCACTGTCAGAAACTGTGCATTTATAAATAAAGGGTGATTAATGACAAGATGCTAGAATATGAGCATTGATTTTACTCCCAGACATTGTTGCTGCCAAAGTGCATCAGGATCTTGGGTTCTTCATGTTCCACACATTCCCATTCCAACCCCTGTCCCACCCCAGCAAACCCCACACCACAAGATGTCCTGAAGTTGTTCTGTGACATTCTTGACCCTCGGCACTGTTGAGACAATATCCCATCCTGTACTCTGGCTAGTCAGAACTGATGATTTTGAAAGAGTCAGTCAGTCATGTTAGCTTTGTGCATGCTGCCATTTGAAGTTAACACAACACCGCATTAACTTTATAAATAAGGAAAAAAAAAAGAAACGAAATACTGCAAAATTAGGGCTCAATGTCCATTTGAGTGAGGCATTTATTCACCAGATTGATAGGTGGACAACAAGTGTTCGATTGTGAGGGACTGCGATGACGCAAATCCATGGTTCAATTCCTCGAATTAAGAAGGGTCTGAGATGAGTTAAGTTTTCCAGAGAAGAATGGAAACGTCAGGCGATAAATGGACCGAAAGGCATCTTGTGGCCTCTTGCTTTAGCGTGAGAAAAATCAGCTGAAATTTTGTCGATTGCCTAAAACCTTTCCAAGAGTGAAATGAATGAACAATGCCTCACATTTCTCTACATTATACTGCACAGACTATTTGGTCCTTGTTTACTCACTGAACCTGCCCTTTCCCTTCTCAGTGCTGGTATGTCCTCCTTGCCTATTACTGTCAACTTAATATTGTGTTATGATCAAAGGTAATGCATGATCCCATAATCTTAGTCATTGTTAGAAATTATGGTGGTATCGTGGGAAATGATCCTTGTGTCACTCAGTAATGCCAGTCCGACGTTTTGGTAATGACATATTTACTCCTGCTCCCCGTTTTTTAGTCCTCTATCAGTCCTCAAGCCAAGTCCCATTTCCCCCTCTCGACGGGCCTCAGTGACAACATTGACCCCACCCTCAATCATTTCCAGAATTGGACATTTCTGCATCCTTGTGCGAACAAATCCCTCTCTGACCTCACTCCTCCATCTTGCTTCAAACTGCTCTATCCCATGATCCGTCCGATGTTTTAGGTTTCTTCTCTGTACATGTGCAGCACACTGCAGGTGAACAGGGAATATCTCACCCTCTGTCTTGCTATCGGTATCATGTGTGATTCAGAGTCAGCTCTGAAACATGTCCAGGGCGCAGTTACCCTGGAAGGAAGTTCTGTATTGATTGGCCCTAACCATCCGGAAGTCCAACTGCCTTCCCTTGTTGGTCCACTTGTATTGCACCAAGCGTCATCCAAAATCACTACCCGCAAGCACCTCCTTTTAAATTACTGCCAAACTTCTTATACTCCACATTCTGAATTATATTCTTTTGCCTTCGCATGTCAATATTTCCCCTGTGTACATGACCTCCTGTTGGTCCCTCTCCCCGTTTAGAACATTCTGCAACCTCTCCGCGATATCCTTGGTCTTGGCACCAGCGATGCAACATTCCATTCTGGTTTCTCAATGTTTGTCGTAGAAACATTTGTTTATGCCTCTGACGAGACAGTACCTTATCACAACAGATCACGTGGAACCTGACGTGCCCCTGGTACACATTAGAGCCAGTATTGGTGTCAGAAACCTGGCAGTTCATGCCACATTCTCTAAGAGTCCATCACCTCCGACATTTTCCAAAGCTATATACGTGTTTAAGATGGCGATAGCTACTGGAGACAGTTGCACTATCCACCTCCCTGTACAACTTTCCTGGAGGTGTCCCATCTGCGGTTTTCCCTTCTTCCTGTAAATGCTTGCCATCCCACTCCCTACCTCCTGTAAATTTCTGTTTACCTCTAACTGCTTCTCCAATCGATCCATGGCGACTTGACAGGATTCACAACCAAACACACTCACTGTAGACATAAGCTTCAGTAAATGGAAGCTTACCCTAACCTCCCACATCTGACAGGAAGAGGTCATCAGTCAACTAAAAGTCATCTTTGCACCTCAATAATCTACAGACCCAGAAAATACCACAGCCGCAGAGCTCTAAAAGACACTTCTCCGAGCTAACTGATAGCCAATGACTTCTACCTTTACAATTTAATCAAGAGACAGACCTCAATAAAACGAATACCCAGGAATGAACTCACACGACTCGCTGTTGTAGACTGGCACAAAAAAAGGCAGCAAGGTTGCACCTAAACACCATGCACTTACCTGCTCCTATGTTATGAACTCTTAGACACAAGTTCCTCCAAGGGCAGCTGTGATTTTTGCTGTTTTTTTGCCCCAGCTGCTCTCCGATGGCCAGAAAGGCATGGACTCAAACAGTAAAGGCGCTAGCTGTGCAGATTCACTGCGGTGTCAGACAGCAGTAATAGTTACTCTCTCTCTATTCCTCTATTTCTCTCTGGCTGACCATGTGGTGTCCAACTTTGTCTATCTTCCTCCTTTTTAAATTGCCTTGCTTTGATATTTCTTTTTCCCAAATTTCCAAAACAATGCACCAACTTATAAAACAATAGTTCTCAAGGAATTCGTAAAAGTCAGCTCTGACACGTAAAATACCACAACGAGGGGAACAGCTCTTACAGCCACAGACTTTCCCGTCCTCCATATACGTTTGCCTGGAATGTTCTGATCAATATATTACAAAAAACATGGGAAGATGGAATAATTTGACGGAGGATGTGAACAGAGCCGAGAAAGTTTGGTTACATCATTGAAGGGACAAACCACTATCTGTGATGGTAAATTGAGGATCTGTTAATTCATGGAATCCCACAGAATTTGTTTTGGGAAGTGAACAATTCCTCGTCATATTTAGAAAATGTTCCATTTCGCTTGTAAATTCAGTTAACAGATAATGCCAAATGCAAATCCGTAGACGTGACTATTTTATTGCGTTCTCTGCATTGTCTGACTGAAATATTTTTGAGGATAGGCTTGTTGAAACTTTTTGAATAAGCGACATAATGCAGTACAAACACTGAATTTTGCGGCTCCAATCCATTGTGTCAGAAAATATGACGTTACAAAATAATCAAGTCTCTCTGACTCTCTATTGTGCTCTAATAATGTCAGATGCAATTAACATGGAAAGTGATAATACAAATACTCAGCAGCTCACAGACAGAACAAGATTTCACAACACGTCTTTTTTTTTAAAAAAAACGCTATTTTGTAATGAGAATACCTAAATACGGTGAGCATATTAACCTAAGGAAATGATTAATTCTTACCTTCTAGACTTAGTTAGTAATATTCCTCCCGAGGCGAAACTGCTCCATGCAGTGTAAACATATGAACCCACGAAAACTTCTTCAGAAAAACAACTGGAAATTAGCCACATGCATCTGAAATTCAATTTAACACTTCTCAGTGCATTCTGACCACTGAGTGAATCCACTTTAAAACTCATGTCTTTCTTCAATCCCGCAGAACTACAGGAAAGTTATGGTACTGAAAGAGTTTATTCATGTCTACATCAATTGAGTAAATTGGCTACCTGCTCTGCATCCATTAAAAAAATGAAATTTATTGCGAAAGAAATGATGAGAAAACAGAATAAATCAAACTACGTGCTTCTAAAGCATATTCAAAGACAACGAACACGCAGCAGAAGTATAATTCTTGTTAATCTCAAACAATGCATGCATGAAACGAAACGCTACGACTTTCATATATTACTCAAAACCCGACTCCCAACAATGCCATTCCAAACAAAACAGCCATCAAAAACTATTCACACCAGAATCCCTGTATCTATCACTTGGTTACATTACTTTTGACTGCCAATTCTAAACTGGAATTGCAGTCACTTTAAGACCATAAGACCATAAGACATAGGAGTGGAAGTAAGGCCATTCGGCCCATCAAGTCCACTCCGCCATTCAATCATGGCTGATGGGCATTTCAACTCCACTTACCAGCATTGTCCCCGTAGCCCTTAATTCCTCGAGACAACAAGAATCTATCAATCTCGGCCTTAAGACATTTAGCGTCCCAGCCTCCACTGCACTCCGTCGCAATGAATTCCACAGGCCCACCACTCTCTGGCTGAAGAAATGTCTCCGCATTTCTGTTCTGAATTGGCCCCCTCTAATTCTAAGGCTGTGTCCATGCGTCGTAGTCTCCTCGCCTAACGGAAACAATTTCCCAGCGTCCACTTTTTCCAAGCCATGTATTATCTTGTACGTCTCTATTCAGTCTCCCCTCAATCTTCTAAACTCCAACGAATACAATCCCAGTATCCTCAGCCGTTCCTCATATGTTAGACCGGCCATTCCTGGGATCATTCGTGTGAATCTCCGCTGGACACTTTCCAGTGCCAGTATGTCCTTCCTGAGGTGTGGGGACCAAAACTGGACACAGTACTCCAAATGGGGCCTAACCAGAGCTTTATAGAGTCTCAGTAGCACATCTCTGCTTTTATATTCCAACCCTCTTGACATAAGAGACAACATTGCATTCGCTTTCTTAATCACGGACTCAACCTGCATGTTTACCTATAGAGAATCCTCGACTAGCACTCCCAGATCCCTTTGTGCTTTGGCTTTACTAATTTTCTCACCATTTAGAAAGTAGTCTATGCTTTTATTCTTTTTGCCAAAGTGCAAGACCTCGCACTTGCTCACGTTAAATTCCATCAGCCATTTCCTGGACCACTCTCCCAACCTGTCTAGATCCTTCTGTAGCCTCCCCACTTCCGCAGTACTACCTGCCTGTCCACCTAACTTCGTATCATCGGCAAACTTCGCTAGAATGCCCCCAGACCCCTCATCCAAATCATTAATATATAATGCGAATAGCTGTGGCCCCAACACTGAACCCTGCGGGACACCACTTGTCACCGGCTGCCATTCTGAAAAAGGACCTCTTATCCCAACTCTCTGCCTTCTGTCAGACAGCCAGTCCTCAATCCATCCCAGCAGCTCACCTCGAACACCATGGGCCCTCACCTTGCTCAGCAGCCTCCCGCGTGGCACCTTATCAAAGGCCTTTTGAAAGTCTAGATAGACCACATCCACTGGGTTTCCCTGGTCTAACCTACTTGTTACCTCTTCAAAAAATTCCAACAGGTTTGTCAGGCATGACCTCCCCTTACTAAATCCATGTTGACTTGTTCTAATCAGACTCTGCTCTTCCAAGAATTTAGAAACCTCACCCTTAATGATGGATTCGAGAATTTTACCAACAACCGAGGTTAAGCCGATTGGCCTATAATCTTCCATCTTTTGCCTTGATGCTTTCTTGAACAAGGGGGTTACAACAGCCATCTTCCAATCATCCGGGACCTTTCCTGACTCCAGTGACTCTTGAAAGATCTCAACCAATGCCTCTGCTATTTCCTCAGCCACCTCTCTCAGAACTCTAGGGTGTATCCCATCGGGGCCAGGAGATTTATCAATTTTAAGACTTTTTAACTTTTCTAGCACGATCTTTTTCGTAATGGCAACCATACTCAACTCAGCCCCGTGACTCCCTTTAATTTTTGGGATATTACTCATGTCTTCCACTGTAAAAACTGACTATAAGTACTTTTTCAGTTCTCCTGCTATTTCCTTATCTCCCATCACTAGGCTTCCTGCATCAGTTTGAAGTGGACCAATGTCTACTTTTGCCTGTCGTTTGTTTCTTATGTACTGAAAGAAACTTTTACTATCATTTGTAATATTACTGGCTCGCCTACCTTTATATTTGATCCTCCCATTTCTTATTACACTCTTTGTTATCCTCTGTTTGCTTTAGTATCCTTCCCAATCTTCCGATTTCCCACTGTTCTTAGCCACTTTATCGGATCTCTCTTTTTCTTTAATACATTTCCTGACTTCCTTTGTCAGCCATGGTTGTCTAATCCCTCCCCGGATAATCTTTCTTTTCTTGGGGATGAACCTCTGTATAGTGTCCTCAATTATACCTACAAACTCCTGCCATTTTTGCTCTACTGTCTTCCCAGTTAGCCTCTGCTTCCAGTCTAATTTTGTCAGTTCCTCTCTCATGCCCCCATAATTACCTTTATTCAACTGTAACACCATTACATCCGATTTTGCTTTCTCTCTTTCAAACTCCAGACTGAACTCTACCATATTATGATCGCTACTTCCTAAGGGTTCCCTTACTTTAAGATCTTTTATAGAGTCTGGTTCATTCACTTTCTTCCTGGAGATACCGCACATCTGAGCATCAATATACACAACTTGAAACATTTTTTTCAGAGATTTTCTTCTGACCCAACACTACTATCAGTGATCAACATGCAAGGTAATGTCATTTACTAAAACTCTAATTTCATTTGCATGAGCACAGATCTATGCATCCACTCATATCCAGGGTCGGGCAGGAACAAAAGTAAATGACAAAAATGATAAAATTGTAAGTAAAGCTTTCACAGTAAGGGTTTCTTCCTTAATTGAAAATTCCAATTCTCACCAACAAAGTTGTGAGGCCGCATTAATACCATGCTCGGTTGCAACCATCAAAACTAGACAACAGCTCATTCGTGCACAAAGCCATTCAGCCCATCGCCAAACTTCAAACGCAATTATTAAAACAAACTGCTGCAATTACACAAATAAATCCATGTTAAGTCTAAACTTTAGATACACAGAGAAGCCCACTGCTTATTCACTTCAACACCAGAACTAAACACAAACTCACTAATATTGCATTCTCTACATAGAATATCACCGCTTATATGTTTCCAAAGTGATTCCTTGCCTTAATTCCATTGAAACTCTCCGTAATCTCCGATTAGATTTGCGCATTTCTGGAAGGTTCTCAAAAGAGATGAATAATTTCCCAGGCAATTCCTGTGGAACCTGCGATGACACGGATTCCACATAAGTTACCGAGCTCCTGCCACTGTGTGAACTTTGGGCAGAACCTATCTATATATCATTGTCAGTGACAGAGTGAACCCGAAGCCCACCATCAGACAGATTGACACAATTTCATTGGTGTACCGCACTTACCAGGGATTGTTACAGTCGGAAGGGTGATGTAAAATAATTTCTGCAAATCATAAAGTGAAAATGCCATTGTCTGCCTGAATTTCTGTGCGCAGGCAATCTCCCTGTACTCAATGCCGAGGTGATATAATCTCAAAGCCTTTCATTTGTGCCTGCTGATATCGCCTGGGGGACTGTTGCATTACAATGTGGTTCACTTCATTTATTTAAGAATTTGAACAAACAGGTGACAGCGGTGAGTGAACTCCCAGTGGCCACAGATTCATTTTAGAACTGTGGTTTGTATGATTGTACTAATCTCAATCGGCCAGGGGCAAACAGAGGAAAATGTATATTGAATGACATAATAGAATCCTTACACCGTGGAAGTCGGTCAATGGGCCCATCAAGTCCAACGTGACCCGGTAAAGGGTATCCAACCCAAACCCACCAGCTCTCTCTGTGAGGCAGCAGGGCAAACCACTGAGCCACTGTGCCGCCCTCATTACCAGCATTGACACCACAACACCATCTATCGAACTTTAAACTCTCATTTCATTTCAGTTTCGTCGTTCCCTTGATTTTGATCATTTGGAAATTAAATTCTAGTTGTTGAGTCTCTCTCTGAGAAACATTGTCCTCAACACTGGGAAGTGTTTTCCATGGTTATCAGCGACTTTTCTGTGCAGGGAGCATCGTTGGTTATTGGTGACGACACACTGTCGGTTTTAATGAATACATCATCGCAATGCAATTCCTCACCTTGTGCACAGACAGTGATTGATTCAAACATAATTTCTCCACTCCAGGCAATAGTTGAAACAGGTAAAAATAACTCACTGAAAAATGCCCTCAACGGTTACATAAGCTCCAATCAATACAGAAATTCCTACCAGGTTAACAACACACTGGACATGTTACAGAGCTGACTCTGAATCGCACATGATCCTTACAGCAAGGCAGAGGGTGAGATATTCCCTGTTCACCTGCAGTGTACTGCACATGTACAGAGAAGAAACCTAAAACATCTGATGGATGATGGGATAGAACAGTTTCAAGCGAAATGGAGAACTGAGGTCAGAGGGGGATTTGCTCACGCAACAATGCAGATATGTCCAATTCTGGAAATGATTGAGGGTGGGGTCAATGTTTCACTGAGGCCCGTCGAGAGGGGGAAAAGCGACTTGGCTTGAGGACTGATAGAGGACAAAAAACAGAGAGCAGGAGTAATTATGCCATTCCCATACTGTCAGACTGGTATTAGTGAGTGACACAAGGATCATTTCTCGCTATACAGACATAATATCTAACAATGACTTAGATAATGGGATCATGCATTACGTTTGATCATAACACAATATTAAGTTGACAGTAATAGTCAAGGAGGGCGTAGGAGCACTGAGAAGGGAAAGTGCAGTTTCAGTGAGTAAACAAGGACCAAATAGTCTGTGCAGCATAATGCAGAGAAATGTGAGGCATTGTTCATTCATTTCACTCTTGGAAAGGTTTTAGGCCATCAACAAAATTTCAGATGATTTTTCTCACCCTAAAGCAAGAGGCAACAAGATGCGTTTCTGTCCATTCATCGCCAGACGTTTCCATTATTCTCTGGAAAACGTTACTCATCTCAGACCATTCTTAGTCCGAGGAATTGAACCATGGATTTGCGTCATCTCAGTCCCTGACAATTGAACCCTTGTTGTCCACCTATCAATCTGGCAAACAATTGCTGCACTCAAATGGACATTGAGCCCTAATTCTGCAGTATTTCGTTTCTGTTTTATTTCCTTATTTATAAACTTAACGCGGTGCTGTGTTAACTTTAAATGGCAGCACGCACAAAGCTAACATGATTGACCGACTCCTTCAAAATCATCAGTTCTGACTAGCCAGAGTCCAGGATGGTATATTGTCTCAACAGTGCCGAGGGTCAGGAATGTCACAGAACAACTTCAGGACATCTTGTGGTGTGGGGTTTGCTGGGGTGGGACAGCAGTTGGAGTGGGAATGTGTGGAACATGAAGAACCCAAGATCCTGATGCACATTGGCAGCCACAATATCTGGGAGTAAAATCAATGCTCATATTTTAGCATCTTGTCATTAATCACCCTTTAATTACAAATGCACAGCTTTTGTCAGTGGCCTGTCACTGAGTCAGATGTTCAACATCTCAGTTTCCCTGTTGTCCACTTTCAACAGGTCCTGGCCAATCAACTCTCATAGCGTCGAATACAACACGACTGATAAGCTTTCACTTCCGCGAGGCTTGTACTTTTCAAAGAAGTGTAGAGCCTTGGTTAGCACTTCTAGAGATAGCAGCTGGTCCCGCATCTCCCATATGTTGTCATTTAAAACCTGCACAATAGAAAGTAATGACCGGGTGACTGCGCTATCTGTGAGATTCATGTCACGTAATATGACACAAAGGGTTTTGCTTATCCTCAGGCTGTCAGGATGAAATAACGTTACAGACTGATTTTTCTCCCTTTCAGGATGCTGAGCATCCAGCTCTCCCTGTGCAATTTGTCGAAGACCAAACGTGAGCGCGTCCCCTCCTGCTCCACAGTGTGCACCGCAGACCGGGTGGATTATCTTGGTGGTTTTGGAGGTAAAGAGTGAGACTTTCCGGGTCTTCACTTCCTGAAAACCCTCTGAGACATCGACGCCCATTGTCTGCACCAGGAGTAGATTCTGCATGCTTTTCTGTAGCTTGGACAGTTGTACCCATTTCTCTGTCACATTCTGAAGACCTTTGTGAATAAAGATCCGCTTGGTGTTCCCCTTGATTCTTTAATGCAAGTCTGAGGGAGCCTCAAAGAGGGTCTTCACGGTTCTCCAACCATTAATGTGGGAGACTACAAATTAGGCCACCTTTCTTCAGAACTCAGAAGATAGGGTTTATGAAGATCACCATTTTCTGCTGTTTGTGGATTCAAACATAAAGGGACATAGTCTGCAATGTCGGGCTAATGTGTTCAGGAGAGATGTTAGGAAGCACTGCCACACAGAAAGGGCGTTGAATGGTTGGAACTCTCTTCCATAAAGGGTCGTGGATGCTGGATGAAATGTTAATTTTATATCTGCGAGAGATTTCTTTTTCTTAAGCACAGTTTGTAAGGAATATGGCAGAAACACAGGTATGTGGAGTTTGGCTACAAATCAGGTACTGAATGCTGTGATAAGCTCACAGGGGCTAAATGTCCTGTTATTTAGTTCCCATGACTTGTAACCGCCTCCCACACCTAGAATACGATCCCTAAAGTGTGGAATTAGGCCCTTCAGCCCAACACGTCCATGCCTACCCTCTGAAGAGTAAACTACCCAGCCACATTCCCCTGCCCCATACTTACCCATGACGAATGCACCTAACCTGCACAGCCTTGAACACCATGAGCAGCTCAGCCCGGCTAATATTTCTGACATGTATATTTTGGATTGTGGGAGGAAACCAGAACACCAGGAGAAAACCAACGCAGGCACGGAGAGAATGTACACAGATAGTCACCCAAGGTTAGAATCAAAGCCCAGTCCCTGATGCTGTGAAACAGCAATGCGAACCACTGAGAAAGCATGCCATTTCAAAGCATCCACTGCATTGACATGCTTCCTAAGATGCGGTGTGCTGTCGTGTGTGGAGATCAGGTATAACCCAATGGAAGTCATCTGATATTTAAGAATTCAAATCTGGGCTGTTTCCCCCAGCTGTGTCTGAAGCGGTGATTTATACAGGTAAAATAACATTCCCCTTTCCTTTGCATTCCATTCGACTTTGGATAACTTTTTTTTGACAAATCTGCTCAACGTTCCCAATCACTTTCCAAACAAGAAGTATACACCTCCAACTCTTGATGTTAAGTCCCCACTAGAATTCAGCCGCTTAATTTATATTATCTCTACCAAAAAGAATGAATCTTTCTTACTTCCAACATTATCTGCTATTTGCCTGCCCATTTCACTAGTTAAAGGGGTAAAATGCATATGGACATATCCGAGTAACTGACGGTGAATAGAGTTAATATTTGGAACACTGAAATCAGCCTTTATTTAAAATATGGAGAACAAATGCACAGAGACTTGGTGATTTCACGGCTTGACCTTTTTTTTAATTCAGGGGATAAAGCATTGTTTAATTTTCAAAGATAAATGAGTCTGCTGTTGGCATGAACGCACCCAACAATATTGGATTAGAAGGAGGCCATTCATCCCCTTCTCCAATCTGTCCCACAGGAACAGAAGGAGGCCATTCAACTCCTTCTCTACTCTGTCCCACAGGCACAGAGTGAGGCTTTTCCGTCTCCGGCCTACCACACGGGAAAAAAATCGGCCATTCAGCCCCTCACTGGCCTGTTATTCTGGTACAAGAGAACAATCAGATCCTTCTACAACCTGATCCCAGGGAAAGGAGGTCATTCAGCTCCTCTCGGTCTTTAATTCTGGTACAGGAGGCCGTGCAGCTCTGAGTTCTCTGCATAGAATCTGGCAGATGTGCTGATTTCTTCCAGGAATTTGTTTTTGTTTCTGATGAAGAGCATTAACACTTCTTTCTGCTCTTATTCAGCCTCTTCTCCAGCCTGTGTCACAGGACGAGATCAGAACTGGGGCCGAGGCGATGAATGAGCAGTATTATCGCCGCTCTATTAAGGCAGCCAATTCAGTCATGTTTCAGGCACTCAAGTTCAAATCCCACTGTGGTAGTTGATGAAGTTTAAATGCAATGACTATGATAAAATTTAAGAGTCGAATGATGAACCCAGGTCACTTGTCGATTAGCTCATGCTTTTCAGAGAGGAAACTGCATCCTTACCAGGTCAGGACTACACGTGACTCCAGACGTACAACAATGTGGTTGCCACTTAACAGCCCTGGAGGCAATTCGGGATGGGCGATAAATGCTGCTGATGGTCAGCGATGCCCTCATCCTGTGAATGAATTAAAAAGAAAACCCTTCTTGAGAATGATACAAAGGAAGTGGGGGAGGCACTTTTGCTCATTCGGAATTGGTAAAGAAGAAGAGCAGAAGGCCTTTCATTCCCACTGCTAAGCACAAGAATGGCAGAAGGGCATAACGTCAGTCCACACTATTCTACATGACGAAGCAAAGACAGAAGGTAAAGGGAAGGCATGAGGAGTAGGGTTGCATGGGCTGTAATGACAAGTGGAGTGGGAATGAGGGAGCTGTCGGTGATGTGGGAAGAGGTAGTCCGGGAAGCAGTGCAACATGGAGGCAACTGATTGTGGGAATGGACGCTCTGAAAGCCAAAGTTCAATGTTGATGTCTGGAAATTGGAAGAGAGGACTGTTCCCATCACCACCGCTGCCCCCAAATTGAGTAAAGCTAAAACTGTCTCTTTTACCCTATATTTATTCAACTAATTATTGTCTATTTAATCCGATACCATTTATTCTCTGTTGAATTCTCTCCCTATTATGGGCACAACTTCAGAATATGTCAATATTTTCATTAAAAAACGGCAACGGCTACACGACAATATTTATGTACCAACAGAAGCAGCTCCAACACAAAATAATATCTGTACACATAGACTGGATCAGCTCCAATTCACGACTTTGATAATATAAACTGAAACAGCTCCAATTCACAACTTTGATACATAAACTGAAATAGCTCCAATTCACAACTTTGATATATTAACTGGAACAGCTCGTACACAGACATATTTACATGCATAGGTGAAAAGTTCTCATTTACAATATTTAAACATGAACGTGAACAGATTTAAAATACAATTGATATTCAGAAACGTGATCAGTTTCATTCCCAGTTCATTATGCAACAATATTTATGTACAAACGTAAACACTTCAAAAACGCAAAAATATTCAAACATTTACTTGTGCAGTTGAAACGCACCACGAAATTAATAAATAATAAAGAACACAACTAAGATACAACAATACTTACTTGCAGGCAAGAACAACTCAAAAAGAAAACAGGAAGCAAATATGACCAGGAACCGTTTCCAGGCACAACCATGTTTAAATTTACAAATGAGCATTCCTAATGTTTCATGATATTTACGTTTAAACGAGAACAATTGCGAAGCAAAACAATATTTATTTATAAACACAAACAGATACAATGCACAACAATACTTACATGCAAACGTGATTAACTTTTATACACAGCAA
The DNA here is from genome assembly GCF_020745735.1 of Hemiscyllium ocellatum. NCBI lineage: Eukaryota > Metazoa > Chordata > Chondrichthyes > Orectolobiformes > Hemiscylliidae > Hemiscyllium > Hemiscyllium ocellatum. Next base: position 21,934,617 of record NC_083440.1, on the reverse strand, counting down.
TCTTTGTCCAGGCACACTCAGCTCCAATACATAACAACACTGAATACTTTATATGATATACACATGAAGAATGCAATATTCTGTATGTGAATGAGTTGGAGAAAGGGAAAAAAATGTGCTGTTGACAAATTTTCAGTTGACACAAAAATAGTTGGGAAGGCAAGTTGTGACAGGTTCTGAGAAAGCATCACAAGTCCCGAAGTGTTAACTCTGATTTCCCTCCACGGATGCTGCCAGTCATGCTGAGCAATCCAGAAATGTCTACTTTTGTTTATGTATGACATTCTTGCTTCAAACATGGCCCAAGAGCTGAACCCCAGAGGGGAGGTGAGAGTGACACACCCTGACATCCCTGTGGCTTGCTGAAAATTCACTTGAAGGACAATTGGGTCCACACTCCTATCATATCTGGCACATAGGAAGATGGTTGTCCTTGTCAGAGCAGGGTCAGCTCAGCTCCAGAACATCTCTGCAGAAATTCCACGGTGTACTGTCCTCGGACAAGACAGCTTCAGCTACTTCATCAATAAATAGCTGTTCATAATTAATTTGAATATTATTGTTACAAGAGGACGTCAGAGGCCAGGAAAACCACGGCGAGTAAATCACTTCCTGACTCCACAAAGTCAAAGCAAAAGTAAGAAGTGTAACGAAATACTCCCCAGTTTCTTGTTTGGATGCAGTTCCATCAACACTCAGAAAACTTGACACCACCCAGGACAACGCAGCTTGCTTGATTGATATCAGAACTCCAAACATGCATTTCCTCCACCACTGACACTCAGGAGCAGAAATGTGTCACAAACACAAAATGCACCAAAGTGAAACATCAAGGTTCATTATAGTGTCAATGCTCAGTTCATCAGCTCTGCTGGTGACACCGTACTCTGATATTTTTTTCTCCAATGAGAAGAGGGATTGTCTCCACTCTCGCCCAACTGACCAGTTCCACTTATTAAACGCTGTCACCCTTTCCACCTCTCATTAGCTTTTTGAAGATTTCTGTGTTCATGTGATTGTATAGAGTCCTACAAAAGATCAGAAAGACCTCCCTACCCCTATAATCTGCACAATGACTGATCGAGGCATGTGGTGTATGATGTGCCACCTTAATTATCGTATTAACCTGTCCTCCAATATTCAGGGAACAGTGGGCAAGCATCCCAAGTTCCCACTGGTCCTTTGAGATTCCTGGTGCCTTGCATCTCTTTAAATATTACCTTGCCTTGTTTCGTTAGCTGAACAATAGATACATAAACCGAAGTAACAGTTCAGGTTTCAGTAGTTATTAGGTGGAGAGACTGTTGTTTGGATTTCTCTCAGGTTCCCACGTATTCTCCATTGAGCGCAATTGTGTACCGTGACCTGATGGAGGGCGCACTCGTCCTTTTTCAGGAGAGGGAGTGTTGTGACGAGACAGAAATATAACCAGGTCCTGAGAGACACAGAAACACACCCACACGCTCACACTCGCAAAAACATGTCACTCAGACACAGAAGCACACTCACACGCCCGAATACACCCAAGTTGAGACATAGGAAGATACTGATTAACAAAAACAGGAACGCATCCCATCCTCCACCCACAACACACGAACATACACAGAAACAGTCAAACGGAGATGTGGGAAACCAACTACAGACAGAAACATTACTTGATCCTGAGGGTCATAGAAACACATCCACACCCTCATAAAACACAGAGGAATGCAATCAGACTAAAGTGCGTGATTATGCCTACATGCTGATACATAAAAACACCCTAACTTTACATTCACATGCCCACACAGAAATACCACCATACTGAGATATATAGGAACATGTCTACAAAGAGACAAAGAATGCACACACATCCACAGACAGAAATACAGTCATACTGAGATATGCAAACAGACCGACAAAGATGCAGAACACACATATGCACACATAAAAAGTCATTCCAAATAAAGAAACACATTTACACACAGACACAGAATCACACACACATACCCACACACAAAAATAAGTGACGTCATACTGAGAGACATTGAACATCAACACGCAAGAACTTACAGAAACATGTGTGCATATATAGAGCCAGTAACCATCATAACATGCTAACAGTAACACACACACAAAAAACTTCACTGTCATAGGAATTTAACCACACACACACACAGCATATTAACAGACACAAACGCAGCAGATACAATGTGAAAACACACGCAGATACACATTCACACTGGCACAGTAACGAACAGCCACACGAACATACTCACTGTCACCGAAGCACTCCCACTTAGACTGACTAACACACCCAAACACATAAACACCGCAATATGTAGTCAGCAAAATACTTCTCCAGGTCCACACACAGAGGGAAACCAACACACGGGGGCAGAAATGAACTCACAAGCTCACTCACTTTGTCAGGGAGAGAGAGGGAGACAGTCAAAGTGCACAAGATGAAGGGACACAACATTTACAGAAATGTAACTAATATTATGCCAAGATATTGTTGGATGCGCCAGTGCATTTTGTATTTATTTTCAAAATCACCGGCTCATATAAACTCAGTGAAAGAAGAGATATAGAAGTGGTTTGAGACAATTCACAGGAGCAAGTGTTAAACTGAGAGAACACGTGTCTGACGTGTTCAATGTGTGAGAAAAAAACAGAGCATGAGGCAGAGAGGGAGAGAGAGCATGAGACACAGAGACAAAGACAGACAGAGAGACGGAGGTTGAAGGATAGAGTCAGAGAGAGACTGACAGCAAGAAGTTTAGAGATGGGGAGAGAGACATGCAGACATAGCGAAAGAGAGTGAGGAAGAGAGGAAGAGAGGGACGGAGAAAACGACATGCAGAAAGAGACGGAAAGAGAGAGAAGGCAATATTCCTGTGGTGGGAGTAAACATAAGATGACTCATGGAACACTGTCAAAACTGAAAAAATGTGCATGGAGCAAGAAACAATTCAGATAAGAGGATCACCAGCAGGCGGAGTGTTTGTCTTGTTGGCAAAAGTGTTTATTTCGAGCTAACAGACAGCGACTGACATTGATCATGTTACTGGAGGAACTGTTTCTGTCCGTCCCTCTTCACCCCTGCAGGGGAAATGCCGAAACCCCTGCTGCCGGACTTTATCACTCATTCACAGGGCTCTCCGTGAAGACACAATGTTCCAGCTGAGTCCATCACTCACAGACAATCCATCATTTGGAATCACTCCTCCAGCCTCTTTCCCTTCTACACTGCCCCTGACAGTTGCTTCTTTTTCCCTTCAGTGATGTCCCTTTGTTGCGTCTTCCAATATTTCTTAAAGTGGAGGTGGATGGATTATGTTAAGCCTGGGAGATTGGTATCATTGTCAGGGACAGACAGGAAGGTGGATTACACCTTAGAATTGGATGAACCGTGATGTTCTGGAATGATGGGTGGACCAGGTTCGAAGGGCTGAATGGACTACTGCTTCTCATTGTCTGTGTGTCTCCATGTGTGTCAATCCGTCAGTCAATCAGGGATAGCAGCGTGTGCCTGAGCATGGTGAATGGCGACCCATCTTGCTTCGCCCCCCACCGCCACTCCGCCATCCACTGCAGGGTGTTCAACTCAATCCATGTTATTGTTGTGATGAAATTCTGTCTGCACATATGCAATTCCTGCACTGGGTACGCTGCAGACGCCTAGGGACCTCTCCCAGTTCTTTTGCTGAGTCATTAAGCGCAGGATTTAAGTAACCAGTTTTTGCAATGCATTCTTGAACTTCGCTCTGAACTTGGACAGAGTCACTGCACAAAATAATGTGATCGTGCTGCAGCTTAAAACACTCAACAATTCTACAATGTATGTAAAATCCTTTATAGAACTGTAGTTCCAACGGTATGTTCCTTTAACGCTAAAGTACAAGACGTTTGAACCGTGCACTGTCCACAAAAGTATGAAGCTAATAGATATGGTGAAGAGGGAAATCACTGACCTCCTCCGATTCTCCATCTCTGTGTCTTTGTGCCTCTCTCCCTTCCTCTGACCCCTCAGGCTCTTGCGGACTCGACTGATCAATAAAATGTGTCTGATCATCAGAGTATTCATCAACAGAATTAACACGAATGGGATGAAAGGGTTTAAAATGATATCAAACCACCTGAATCCCAGCCACCTGGGATCTGTAAAATAACTTGCCTTTATTTGGCAGTGCCACAGAACATTGTTAATTATTCCCCCAGGTTCAAACCGAAAATAAAAGGGAATGTTTTTTGAATTGAGAAGAATTCCAGTTGCAGCCATAGCCATAGTCAAGGCCTTTTCTGCCCAATATTCTCTCTTCATTTTCAGGCAGCAAATGGCCACAAAACGATCAAAGGTGAAAAGGACAGTGAACCAGACGGAACAGTCTGTGGCTGCACGAGCCATGACATAGACAGAACGGCACACAGAGGTGAGATCCAGGAAACACGTTGGCATGCCAAAGACTTTGAGTTTCCACAGTATGATGTCAGTGAGAACAAACAGTAGATCCGACATTGCCATAGCCAACAGGCAGCGCGTTGTGCTGTTAGAATCAAAAAGGGGCGTTTTCATTCAATCATTGGGTTAGGGCATGGCTGACGAACGCCAGCATTTTTGCCCATCTCAAATTGCCTAGAGGGCAGTTAAGTGTCAAGCACGTTGTTGTGGGCCTGGAATCACATGAGCTCCTGACCATTTAAGGATGGAGTTTTCCCTCTCGAAAGGACAAGAGCAGATCAATAATTAATGTTGGATTTGTGGTCATCATTAGCCTCTTTAATTCCAGACATTTACTGAATTCAAATTGCACAATCTGCTGTATTGGGATTGAACTTGGGTCCCCAGACCATTACCCAGGTCTCTTGATTAGCTGTCCAGCAATAATTCCATGAAGCCATCTCCTCCAACTGCTAAACAGCTTCCTTTTAGGAGTAGGCTGGAGACCGGGCTGAATACAAACAGATAGAACTGCGGATGCTGTCAATCAAAAACAAAACGAGAAATTGCTGGATAAACTCAGCAAGTCTGCCAGCATCTGTCAAGAGTAATCAGAGCTGAATGGCCTCCTATTCCAGTGTAACAAAGTGGAGATTGAACTGAATGGCTTTCTCCTATTCTCGTGTTGCTGGGTGTGTCTATGGCAACAGCACACTCATCCAGTGATTCAAAACTAAGCAATGCTTTGTCCATTGAAGTAAAAATAAAATCTGTCTGTGAAACTTACAAGTCTCTGGCTATCTGTTCTCCTGTTGGGGAATATCTTAAATAAAAGCTCCGTGCTGTATTCTAAATACTTCAGCTCTTCACGGTCATTTAATGTGATATTTAAACCATTAAGAAGGGAAAGGGTCCGGCAAATGGTGAATAATGTAGGACGTGAGAATTGTTTAATCTTTTTGTTAAAGAGAGAGACTATAAATTAACTGGCCCAATTCTGGAGGGATGTTACAACGCCAAGACTCGGAGGTGTACTTTTTTTTTGGAAAGTGACTGAGCAGATTGGGCAAGCTTATAAACATCCATACAATATCCAGTTAGAGTACAAATGTGAGGGAAATGTTGCTAAAACAGTATAATTCACTGTTTCAGCCACGGTTGAGGGAAACAGACCAGCTTTGAACCATTGAAATGTGAAAGTCTTGTAATGAGTCCAGCTCAGCACTGTCCCCATGACTTGTCCTGACCTTTCCGAACTTGCCTATCCACTCCACACTCCCACCCCGACCTATCACCTTCATCCCTCCCCCAGTCACCTATTGTACTCTATGCTACTTTCTCCCCACCCCCACCCTCCTATCATTTATCTCTACACCCTCAGGCTCTCTGCCTGTATTCCTGGTGAAGGGCTTTTGACTGAAACGTCGATTTTACTGCTCCTCGGATGCTGCTTGACCTGCTGTGCTCTTCCAGCATCACTAATCCAGAATCTGGTTTCCAGCATTTGCATTCATTGTTTTTACCTACAAAATTGCCCATTTCTCAATACCACACTTTAGGAAGAAATGCCAATACCTTGGATCATTCTGGGAAGAGATTACTAGTCACAGGGACATAGCAACAGGCCATACAGCCCTCTCAAGCATATTCTGCTTTTCAATGCCAGATCTGCAAGGTAACTTCATACGCCCCTTTGTTTGTGACTTACTCATTAATATGTAGGCATAACAAAGACAAAATGTATCTCATATTTAAAATTAACAACTTGTCCAGTATTAAATGTTGTTTGTAGAAGAGACTTCCAAATTTCCATAAGCTTTCCTGTGCAGGAATGCTTCTTAACATTTCTCCTGAACACACTGACCAAATTCACAGACTATGTCCCTTTGTTCGGGAATCCCCAACCAGGGGATATAGTTTATCTTTACCTACCCTGTCTTCGAATCTCGAGAGGGAGCAGGCTTAATGTATGCAGTCTGTCCTCATACCTAAACCCGAAAGTAGAGATATAATTCTTGCAAATCTACTCTGTATTCTTTCCAAAGCCAATATATCCTTCCAAAGGTGTGGTGCTTGGATCTGCTTCCACTTTTCCCAGTGAGATCTAACCAAAGGTGTTCTTACCTGCAGCATACCTCTGTGGCCTTACATGGGATTAGCCCCTCGCCATTTAGGAGAGCAATTATTGCCCTTCCCAGAGGGCAGTTAAGAGCCAAAAACGTTGTTGTGGGTCTTGAGTCACATATAGGCCAGGCCAGGTAAGGATGGCAGGTTCCTTCCCTAAAGGACACGAGTGAAACTTTACTTATTGATTTCTTTTTTCCTAAAAAAAACTGCTAAGGCAAAATGATTAATTTAGGAGTTGACCATTTCCCTGTTGACATTGACAATGTCCACTGCAGGGTTCGTTTTCATATAATTTGACCTATTACTAAATTAGTAGGCCTCGTTTTACACCAATAATCACATTTGGTTAACTATATTTGAAATAGAAGACAGATAAATATGTAACTTTACAAAGCCAGTTTTTCCCTCTAATATCCTGAGTAGCATAACAGTTCTGAAACATCTATGCCCGCATACTAGCTAAAATTGCGTGATTACTGCTTGGAGAACTGGAGTTGGGCTGCTCCTCCTTCTCACAAGTTTCCTGCTTCGTTATCCTGTTGTCCTCTATGGCATCTCTCTGATTTGATTGACGTCTTTTAGCTTTAATGTGGAGGTGCCCGTGTTGGACTGGAGTGGACAATGTCAGACATCACAGGACACCAGGTTATCGTCCAATAGGTTAATTTGAAATCACAAGCTTTAGTGGGATGTCTGACCTTCTTTTATCTCGTTATCTTGGTCATTTATGATTGCAGTGGCTAAGCAGTATGATCATGTAACAGCATAGTTTTCATACTTTAAATTCAGTTTCTATTTCAGGTTGTTACATAAAACCTTTATTGGATATTTTATATTCCTCTTTTTACTTGGCCCGTCTCAAAAAACAAGTTCTACTGAAACTCAGGTCTATTGTTCCACCTGAAAACTTGTTGCAATTTCTCATTGACAATAAATTCAATGTTCAGTCAAGTTGAAGCCTTGCATATCTCACTGGTTTGACCGAATTTGTCAGTGAATGCTGCAAGCTTCTTGGCTTAATATCTCAGTTCCATTGTCTCATTAACACCCTTTCAATGTAATCAAACAAGGTAATGGATTTGCCTACCTGGGCCGACCACACTAATGCCATTACCAACACCAGGATTCCTGTTCCAGGTTCACAACGCTACTGCTGTAGTCACCACTGATGCCATCTTCCTCTACCATCACCGCCGCAAGGAAGAGAAGATAAAGATGAAGACGAGAAAGTAAAGAAGGCAGAAGGATGCGACCGGCCTGGCGATTGGAATCAAATGGGTTCAGAATACTGAACGCTGCCTACCCCGTCAGCTTAAAACAAAATTTCAGGAGGAAATGGTTGAGGGGTGTTTACCAAGGCTCCAATGGTTCTCCTGTGAAGTGAGACTAGAGAGATTCGGGTTTGTTTTGGTTAAATTCACCAACGCAAAGTCAGTGTTCTTCTCTGAGCACTGCCTCCTGCTAGCCAGCAAGAGAACGTGGAATCTGAACGTGGAACTGCTGATCCCAGAAAACATGTGGGAGCTTAAAAGGGAGAACCATGAAGGGGACTTCAAGGCGGTCTTTATTCCCAGGAGGTGAAGAACAGCTGACCTCACTCTATGTCAGAAGCCACCAAGATAATCCAAAAAGTGCAACAACTACTTGCTGATGGCAACACCTACCAAAAGCGGGAGTTTGACTCCATTCCACAACTCGCCAATAGGATAAACAACACACTGAAGAAGCTACAAAAAAAAAACGGACAGATAACCAGGTTTGACCTCCAGAGGATGAAACCTGAAAGCAACAACACCCCCATATTCTATGGACTACCTAAAGTGCACAAACCAGACATCCCACTCAGACCCATAGTATCACTACCAGGGACACCATCACACAAACTGGCTAAAGAACTACAGCAGAAACTGAAACACCTGGGCAGCGGATCCAGATACTCTATACAGTCAACACTGGAATTCTTGGACATCATCAGACACATAGACAAGAAAGAAACTATGATCTCATTCGAAGTAACGGCACAGTTCACCTCTATCAACAAAACCCTCGCCAGAGAAACAATAGCCAACCTGCTAGACATACAGAACAGAGAACAAGACGGTGAACCTATCAACAAAGACTGCTTACTCAAACTACTGGACCTGTGCCTCACAACACACTTCACATTCAACAACCAAATATATGAACAAATGAACGGCACACCCATGGACTCACCCATCTCTGGACTCATAGCAGAAGCAGTAATGCAAAGATTAGAACAAACAGTCTTCCCAGAAATTCAACCCAAAGTCTAGGTCAGATATGTGGATGACACCTTTGTAATCATTAAAAACACAGAAAAAGAGAACACACACCGGATCATCAACGCCACACTCACAGGAATCCGATTCACTAGAGAGGAAGAAAAGGACAACCAGCTCCCATTCCTAGACGTGATGGTACAGAGAACACTGAATGGAGAGTTCACCACAAAGGTATGCAGGAAAGCCACACACACAGACCAAGTCCTAAACTACGAAAGCAACCACACAAAAGAAGTTGCATCAAGACACTGTTCAAAAGGGCCACAACACACTGCAGCACACCAGAACTGCAAAAAGAGGAAGAAGAACACCTATACAATGTATTCGCCAAAAATGGATACCCCCGCAATTTCATCAACAAATGCCTCAGGGAAAGGCAACGGAATGAGGACGTTCCACAACCCAAAGGACTAGCCACACTACCATATATCAAGGATATTCTGAACTGACAGCCAGACTACTGCGACCACTAGAATTCATAACAGCACTCAAACCAACAGCCAACAACTCACCAGAATGAAGGACCCGATACCCAGCATGAGCAAAACCAATGTAGTATGCAAAATCCCATGCAAGGACTGCACAAAACACTACATAGGACAAACAGGAAGACAGCTAACGATCCGCATCCATGAACACCAACTAGCCACGAAACGACACAACCAGCTATCTTTAGTAGCCACACACGCGGACGACAAGCAACATGAATTCGACTGGGACAACACTACTATTATAGGACAAGCCAAACAGAGAACAGCCAGGGAATTCCTAGAGTCATGGTACTCATCCACAGATTCAATCAATAAGCACATCCACCTGGACCCAATATACTGACCACTGCAGGGGACAGCTGGAACTGACAACCAGAAGCGGCAGATTCAAACCACGATAAATACTGGAGGAAACATCATAGAAGCACTTCATAGGAGGTTCCCAAGCACTGAGGATGTCACCTAGACAGGGGACAAAACGTCTACAACACAAATTCCCAGTTTGGCGGACAGAACCACAGCACCAAGATAATCTCCCCGTCCATTCCTTGCTGTCATGTAGGTCTTCAACGATAGCAGACGAGAGCGGCTGCACCAACCATTACCTTTGGATTTGCTGAACAAGGCCCTCGAGTCCTTCAAAAAGAGTAAGATTCTCACAAGAGATAGCTTACCAGATGAGTTGTATTTGACTCTGTCACTCATGATTGGCCAAGACCTGCTAGAAGTGGACAACAGCATGCTTCTAACAGGGAGCTTTGTGAATCCATGAGGAAACCTCATCTTCATTTACAATCAGAAGGAAAAGAGGGACGACTGACGACCATTCTCATTGCTGAATGTAAATTGAAATGATCTGATTAAGGTCATCACCAATCGACTTAGAACTGCTTTCAGCTCAGTTATTCACTCTGAACGATCCTGATCTGCACTGTCAGCCTCACACTTCTCAGGGATAGAATCGCCTATGTGCAGGACAGGGGGGTTGGAAGCCGCCCTCATCAGCTTAGAGCAGAAGGTCTTTGACAGGATCTCACATACATACATGTGGGATGTGCTCACCAATGCAGTTTTTGGGAAGGGATTCCACAAATGAATCTGACTGCTTTACACCAACATTATCAGTTCAGACTCAGTCAATGGTTGGGAATTAGAAAGCTTCTTGATCAGATCCACAGTCAGGCAGGGTTGCACACTCTCACCTTCACAGTCATATTGTTGACCTGAAGGCAACTATACAACTGTTGAAAATCATTCAGGCATTTATTCCTGTTTGGTAATTATCTATCCACCAAGAACCTCTTTACTAAGGTTCCTCAATCTATCATTGCTCATTCATGCATCAGTTCTTTATTTAGAGTTAGGACCCGAGTTTCAGACTCAAATTCTTCATTCTCAAACTGAACAAACACTTCATGCATCTGAAGATCACTCTTCCCCAATACAATAATATTGTAAATTCATGCTATTGCATTGTGTTTGTAATATTTGGTGAAAGTATATTAACTTGCTGCATGCTTACATCTGTTCTCTTGTATCAATTCATATCTGTGAGATGTACTAAGTTAGTCCTTTTACTATGTTATTTATGACCAAATACCTCAAGCATCATCACAAATAATAAATATAAAGGTGATATTTCGGCACTAACTGTATCACATTACTGAAACATACTTGCAATTGAAGTTTCCTAAAATTGAAAAAGAAGTGCTTCAGAAAGAACCCTGTCGCTGAACCTGTGAGGCAAGTATTTGATCCTGAAGGTTAGGATTCTGAAACATGGATCCAGAACACATGTTTATTGCTTTTGTCTTTCACTCACAGATTTTTGTCTTCAAGTGGCCCGCTTCATTTGCCTTCTAACTGAGATTTATCCCAGGTTTAAGGCACTCTGGCTGGTTTGAGTCAATACTCCACAATGACGATAGTGTGTTTCCCCTGAAGAGTAGCAATCCCCATCCAATTAAAGCAAAACCCATGTTTCCAATATATTTAGGGCACTCCAGCCCTAGAAACCTCATCAATAATCGAGACATCCAAAGCCCATCGTCCTTGAAACAGTGTTTCCAACCACATGGTCATTGGCCAAATGAATACTCAGAGTAACGAGGGGATCAGCTTTTAAAATCCCTCCCTGATTTGCCCAATTTTACGTATTTGAATTCATTGCTGTTTCAACCAGTTATTGTCATGATGTCAGTCAGGTGGACCTCAGAGGATATGAGTTCCCTGATTGGGGCTGTTAATCTAATCCAATCAGGGAACCCTGTCTGAAATAAAAGAATGAATGACAGGGATTTTGAGATGTCAAAGTCTGACTCAACAAGAGGCTACGATGAAAGCTTATGTATTTGCAAGTAAAGGGTGATTAATGACAGGATGCTGGTCTCTAAAGAGTGATATCATTTCCAGACATTTTGGTGTCAGTGTGCACCAGGACCTTGGTCGCTTCACTTTCCACACTTTGATGCTTCTCCCCCTGTCCCACCCCAGTCAAACCAAGATATGCTTAAGTTGCTCCCTGGCGTTCTTGACCCGAGGCACTTTTGATGCAATATGCCATCCTGGACTCTGCGAAGTCAGGACTGATGATTCTGAAAAAGTCAGCCAACAGTTTTCCCTTTGTGCACTGCTGATATTTGACATCAAAATAACACCAAACTGACTTTGCAAATGGGGGATTAAAAAAATGGGGAGTTGGGAGTACATGTTCATTTGAGTACAATATCGATTGGCCAGAACGAAACTGGACAGCAAGGGTTCAAAAAATGAGAGATTGAAATGACCCAGAATTGAATTCCTCAAATTGAGAAGTGACTGAGACGAATAAAGAGAATAAAGGAAACGACTGGCACTGAATGCTACCAAAGGTTTCTTTTTGCCTCTTGATTTTGTACTAAGATAAGCATCTAAAAGTTTACAGAAAGCCCGAATCTTTCCAAGACTGAAATGAATGAAGAATCTCTTACATTTCTCTACATTATTTTGGACGGACTATTTTGTGCTCATTCACTCACTGATCCTGAACTTCTCCTTCACCTCGTGCCTATGTCCTTCTTGTGTTGTATTCTCCCACCTAACATCGTATTGTCAGCAAAAGTAACACATGATCACATCATCTCAGTTATTGATGGAGATTATAAATGACTGTGTCTCGAGTAATAGTCCTTGTGACACTCACTAATACCAGCCTGACATTCAGATGACATATTTCTTCCTGCTCTCTTGTTTTCTGTCCTTTATCAGTCCTCACACCAAGTCCCAGTTCCCCAACACTACAAGCCTCATTGACAACAATGACTCCCACAAAATATTTCCAGATTTTGACATTTCTGCATCCTTGTGTGTGCAAATCCGTCCCTGGCCACACTGCTCCATTTCGCTTGAAACTCTTCCATCCCAACATCAGTCAAAGGTTTTAAGGTTTCTTCTGTGTACACGTGCAGTGCACCGCAGGGAAGAGAGAATATCTCATCCCTTGGTTTTGCGTTACAGGCCATGTATGCCTCAGAGCTAGCTCTGAAACATGTCCAGCACACTCTTATCCTGGTAGGAGGATATACAATCAATCTGTATTGATTGGAGCTTATGCAACCGTTGAAGGTGTTTTCTTCAGTGAGTTACTTGTTTCAATTATTGCCTCAATTGGCGAAATTCGGTTCCATTCAAAAAACTGCATCAGCACAAGGTGAGGAATTCTGTTGTGATGTTGGATTTATTAAACCAACGATCATCCCTTTACAAAACAGTGTCTAATAGCCATGAAGGCACATTCCAGTGTTGAGGAGAACGTTTCACACTTAACAACCGGAATTTAATTTCCAAATGATCAAGTCAAGGGATCGACATGAAATGAGAGTTTATAGTTCGCCAGATGGTGTTGTGGTGTCAGTGCTGGTATAGAGGGCAGCACAGTCGCTCAGTGGTTAGCCCTCACAGGGAGAGCGGAGGGGTGTGGGTGGGATACCCTTTGCAGGGTCAGTGTGGAGTTGATGGGGCCATTGGCCGGCTCCCACGTTGTCAGGATTCTATCATTTTATTCATTATGATTTTTCCTCTGTTTGCTCCTGACCAATTGAGGCATGTATCATTCGATAAACCAAATAAATAAAATAAAAATAATCTGTGGCCACTGGGAGTTAACACACCGGTGTCACCTGTTTGTTCAAATTATTGAATAAATGAAGTGAACCACATTGTAATGTAACGTTCCCCCAGGCGATGCCAGCAGGTATAAATGAAAGGCTTTTGAGATTATATCACCTCGGCATTGAGTACAGAGAGATTGCCTGCTCACAGAGATTCAGGCAGAAAATGACGTTTTCATTTTATTATGTGCGTCAATTATTTTACATGACCCTTCCGACTGTAACAATCCCCGGTAAGTGCAGTACACCAATGAATTTGTGTACATCGGTCTGGTGATCGGTTGCGTGTTCACACTGTCACTGACAATGGCACACGGGCATGTTGTGCCCAAAAGTCACATAGTGGCAGGAACTTGGTAATTTATTATCAGATTACAGAGACCCTGTGGAATCCCCATCATCGCAGATTCTGCAAGTCTTCCCTGGGAAAGTATTCATCTCTGCTGAGAAGCTTCCAGAGAGTTTCACTGGAACTAAGGCTAGGAATCACTTTGGAAATGTCTAAGTGGCGGTATTTTATGTAGAGAGTGCGATATTATTGAATTTGTATTGGTTTCTGGTATTGAAGTGAGTATACAGTGGCCTTCTCTGTACCTCCGAACTTTATAGTTAACTTGGAGTTATTTGTGTAATTGCAGCCATTTGTTTTAAAAGTTGTGTTTGAATTGTGGCGATGGGCTGAATGCCTTTGTGCACTAATGAGCTTTTGTATATTTTTGATGCTTGCTACCCAGTATGGTATTGATGCAGCCTGAAAAAAAACATTGTTGGTGAGTTCTGGAATTTGCAATTAAGGAAGAAACCCCTTACTGAGTAAGCTTTACGTTCACTTCTATTACTTTTGTCATTTTTATTTTGTTTCTGTTAGACCGTGAAACTGAGTGGATATATAGATCAGTGCTCATGCCAATGACATGAGAGTTTTCGTAAATGACAATATCTAGGAACGAAACTTTTGTGTTGATCACACACAGTAGTGTTGGGACAAAAGAAAAGCTCTGAAGAAATTGGATAAAAGCTGAGTACGTTGATGCTCAGATGTGCGGCAACTCTGGTAAGAAATTGACTGCAATTCCAGTTGAGAATTGGCAGTCAAAAGTCATTTAACCAAGCGATAGATATAAGGATTTTGGTGTGAATATTTTTGCGGGCTGCTTTGTTTGAATGGTAGCTCAGTGGTAAGCACAATTACTTCACAGCACCAGGGTCCCAGGTTCGAGTCCACCCTCTGGTGACTATCTGTGGGGAGTGTGCACGCTCCCGCCATGTCTGCGTGGGTTTCCTCTGGGTGCTCCGATTTCCTCCCACAGTCCAAAGATGTTCAGGTCAGGTGACTTGGCCATGTTAAATTATTCATAGTGTTAGTTGTATTAGTCAGAGGGATATGGGGCTGGCTGGCTGGGTTAAATGACTGGAGGCCTGTGACCAGTGGAGTGCAGATGACAAAAATTGGAGGTGCAGTGGACAGCGAAGAGAGTTACCTCAGATTACACCAGGATCTTGATCAGATGGGCCAATGGGCTGAGAAGTGGCAGATGGAGTTTAATTCAGATAAATGCCTGGGGCTACATTTTGGGAAACCAAATCTTAGCAGGACTTATACACTTAATGGTAAGGTCCTAGGGAATGTTGCTGAACAATGACCTTGGAGTTAAAGTTCATAGCCCCTCGAAAGTGTAGACGCAGGTAGATAGGATAGTGAAGAAGGCGTTTGGTATGTTTTCCTTTATTGGTCAATGTATTGAGTACAGGAGTTGGGACATCATTTTACAGCTGTACAGGACATTGGTTAGGCCACTGTTGGAATATTGCGTGCAATTCCGGTCTCCTCCCTGTCAGAAAGATGTTGTGAAACTTGAAATGATTCAGAAAAGATTTACAAGGATGTTGTCAGGGTTGGAGGATTTGAGCTATGGGGACAGACTGAACAGGCTGGGCTGTTTTCCCTGGAGCGTTGGAGGCTGAGGGGTGACCTTATAGAGGTTTACAAACCTATGAGGGGCAATGGATAAGAAATATAGATTTTTCCCGAGGGTCAGGGAGTCTAGAACTAGAGGGCATAGGTTAAAGGTGAGAATGGAAAGATATAAAAGGGACCTAAGGGGCAACCTTTTCACACAGAGCTGGCAGAGGAAGTGGTGGAGGCTGGTACACTTGCAGCATTGAAAAGGCATTTGGATGGGTATATGAATAGAAAGGGTTTGGAGGGATATGGGCCGGGTGCTGGCAGGTGGGACTAGATTAGGTTGGGATATCTGGTAGGCATGTACAGGTTGAATCGAAGGGTCCGTTTCCATGCTGCACATCTCTATGGCTGTATTTAGAAGGTGACGGTGCATTTGGAGTTCACTTCCCAGTTAGGATGGTGGCTTGAAGTGGCTTATTTAACCTTCAACTTATTTAAAGGGAACTTGGATCTGTACCCGAAGTCTAGAAACCTTCAACGCTGTGAACCATGATTTGGAAAATGGAATCAGAAAGGTAGCCAGTTTACTCAACTGATACAGATGTGAATCACCTCTTTCAGTGCCATGACTTTACTCCAGTTCTGTGGGATTGAAGTAAGACTGAGGAGTGTTAAAGTGAGTTTTGAGAAGATTTGTAGCTGAGGTTGAGTTTTTGGATGTAGGTTTGCTCGCTGAGCTGAAAGGTTCACTTCCAGACATTTCTTTACCCTACTAGGTAACATCTTCAGTGGGGCTCAGGCGAAGCAATGCAGAAAATTCCTACTTTCTATTTGTATGTTTGGATATACCCAAAGAAACCCAACCATTTAAATATAAAGCAGGAATTTTCAACATTGCTTCGCCTGAGGCCCATTGACGATGTTACCCAGCAGGGTAATCAAAATGAAACTTGCGGCTCAGCGAGAAAACCTTCATCCAGTGTTAAAGTGAATTCACTTGGTCAGCAGAGTGTTTCTGCATTGTCCATTTCCAACATTGGAACACTGTAGAGAGTTAAACTGAATTCCAGATGACTATGGTTAATTTCTAGTTGTTGCCTGAACAAGTTTTTGGTTTCATATTTTTTACAATGCATAAAGCAATTTTGCATGGCGAGGAGTATTATTCACTAAGTTTAGAATATAATAATGAATCAATTCATTAGGGTAATATTGCTTAACTTATTTAGGTATTCTCATTACAAAACAAACTTTTTTTTTAAAAGACGTGTTGTGAAGTCTTGTTCTGTCTATGAACTGCTCAGTATTTGTATTATCACCTCCCATGTTAATTGCAACTGACATGATTAGAACAGAGAGAGTCAGAATAAGCTGATTTTTTTTCTTTTGTAAGGTCATATTTTACTACACAATGGATTGGAGCCACCAAATTCAGTATTTGCAGTAGTGAACTGTCTGCTTGGTTGTGCATTATGTAGCTCACTCAAAAGGTTTCAACAAGCCCATCCCCAAGACTATTTCTGTCAGACATTGCAGAGAACGCAAAAAAAAAGTCACATCTACTGACTTGCATTTGGCATTGTCTGTTCACTGAATATACAAGCTAAATTAGAACATTTTCTAAATATGGCAAGGAATTGTTCACTTCCCAAAACAAACTCTGCGGGATTCAGTGAGTTAACAGATCCTCACGTTATCATCACAGATTGTGGGTTGTCCCTTCAATGATGAAACCAAACTTTCTCGGCTCTGTTAGCATCCTCCGTCAAATCATTCCATCTTCTCAAGTGCAACAACTCATGTTTTTGTAATATATTGATCAGAACATTTCAGGCAAGTGTATATGGAGGACGGGAAAAGACTGTGGCTGTAAGAGCTGCTCCCTTAGTTGTAGCATTTTACGTGTCAGAGCTGACTTTCACGAATTTCTGGAAGACTTTGTTTTATAATTTGGACCATTATTTCGGAAATTTGGGGAAAAGAAATATCAATGCAGGGCAATTTAAAAAGGAGTGAGATAGGCGAAGTTGGAAATCACATTGTCAGCGAGAGAGACAGAAAGAAAGTAACCATTATTGCTGTCTGACACAGCAGTGAATCTGCACAGCTACTGCCTTTGCTGTTTGAGTGCATGCGTTTCTGGCCACCGGAGAACACCTGGGCAAAAAACAGCAAAAAAATCACAGCTTCCCTTGGAGAAACTTGTGTGTGAGAGCTTACAGCACAGGAGCAGATAAGTCCATGGTTTTTAAAGTGTAGCATTGCTGGGTTTTTTTGCGTAAGTCTGCAATAGTGAATAGACCGAGTTCTTTTTGGCTATTTGTTATATTGAGATCTGTCTCTTGATTAAAGTGTGAGAGTATAAGGTATTGGCAATAAGGTGTCTTTTAGATCTATAGGGCTGTGGTATTTTCTGGGTCTGTAGATTATTGAGGTGCAAAGATGACTTTTAGTGGACTGATAAACTTTTCCTGACGGATGTGGGAGGTTAGGGAAAGCTTCCATTTCCTGATGATTATGTCTACAGTAAGTGTGTTTGGTTGTGCATCCTATCATGTCGCCATGGATCGATTGGAAAAGCAGTCAGAGGTAAAGGGGAATTTACAGGAGGTAAAGGGTGTGCCGGCTAGCATTTACAGGAAGAGGGGGAAACCGCAGACACAGCCATGTAGATGGATCAACTCCAGGAAAGGTTGGACAGAGAGGTGGAAAGGACAGTAGTCTCCGGTAGCTATCGCCATCTTTAACAATATGCTGCTTTGTCGGGGGTGATGGACTCTTAGAGAATGTGGTAAGAACAGCCAGATTTCTGACATCAAGACTGGTTCTAATGTATAAGAGGGGCACTCCAGGTTCCAAGTGATCAGTTATGATAAGGTACTGTCCAGTCAGAGGCACAGACAGACGTTTCTACGACAAACATTGAGAAATCAGAATAGTGTGTTGCCTCGCTGGTGCCAAGATCAAGGATATCTCGGAGAGGATGCAGAATGTTCTCAAAGGAGAGAGGGACGAGCAGGAGGCCATGCGCACAGTGGAACTAATGATATACGAAGGGAAAAGGATAAAATTCAGAATGTGGACGAGAAGAAGTTCGGCAATAATTTAAAATAACGTGCTTGGAAGGAGTGATTTTAGATTACTCTCGGTGCCACGAGCTAGTGAGTAGAGGAATTGGAAGGTAGAGGCTGAGGAGTCACAGAGAAGGATACACACTTTGGTTTCATTGGAATTGCTGCTGGAGTAGAAGTGACTTGTGTAAGGAGGATGGATTGAACCTGAATTGAAAGGGGACTAATACACTGTCAGGGAGATTTGCTCGAGATGCCCAGGAAGATCTGATCTAATAAGGTTGTGGAGTGTTGGGAATGCGAACAGTGTGTGGGACCCAGGGAGATAGTGAGGGTGGACATTAATCTGATATTGAAGCATTTGCAAAATGGAGGAGGTCAAACAGTCAGGGCTGTAGAATACAAAGGCTGTCGTAAGGAAAGAAAGGGAGCCAAGAGAAGAGGGAATTTGTGTTTTTGATAATGGATAACATTACAGCTGTAATTAGACAGGATATTCTTGCGATTATGCCCAGGGAAGATATTTGTGTGGACCTGAGAAATAAGAAAAAGATGATCACCTTATTTGGATTGTATTATTGACCCACGAATGGGAAGTGGGAACTCAAAAAAAATATTCGAAAGGAAATACCAGTTATCTGTAAGATGAATAGAGTGGTAATAGTAGGGAATTTTAACGTTTCAAACATTGTCTAGGACAGCCAGGGTGTTAAGGGTTGAGATGGGGAGGAAATTGTTAAGTGTGTACAAGAAAATTTTCTGATTTAATCTGCAGATATATGTACCCGTGCAGGCTCAAACCTTGACTTTCTCTCAGGAAATAAGGCAGGCCAGGAGACTGAGGTGTCAGTGGGGAGCACTTTGTGGCCAGCGACCATAAATCTATTAGTTTAAAAATTGACCAATTGTGAAAGTACCTGGCAAGAACTTTCAAAAGTTGTCTGCAGGGAAATGTTTGCAGGTGAAGCCATGGTTAGAAAATGATAAGACTTCAAAAATGAGATAACAATGGTCCAGAGGCAGTATGTTCTTGTTCGGCTGAAAGGCAAGACTGGTAGGTGCAGGAATGCTGGATGATGGGAAAAATTGAGGTTTTGGTAAAAAGAAGGATGCAATGTCAGGGATAGACAGCAGAGACCGAGTCAATATTTACAAGAGAATGAGGGGAGTGGATTATACTTAAGAGGGAATGGATGTAGGTTTGCTGGCTGAGCTGGAAGGTTCATTTTCAGACATTTCGTCACCATACAGGGTAACATATTCAGTGAACCTCCGAATGAAGCACTGGTGTTGTCGCTGGCTTCCGATTTATAAGTTTGAGTTGCCTGGGGTGGGTGATGTCATTTCCTGTGGTGACATCACTTCCTATAGTGATGTTCTTTCCTGTTCTTTTTTTAAGGTTTGGTGAATATTTTCAAAACTCGTTAACTTAAGAGGGAAATCGGCAGGGCAAAAAGCGGACGTGAGATAGCTTTGCCAAAAAGGGTTAAGGAGAATCCGAACGAATTTAATAAATATATTAAAGACAGAATTGTCACGCAGGAGAAAATAGGACTCCTGAAGCATCATGTGGCAGCCTGTGTTTGGAAATGCAGGAGATATGAGCAATAGTAAAGAAGCATTTTGCATCTTTGTTTACTACGCAGAAAGGCATGGTAGATACAGAATGATCGGGAAAAAGTGGTGACACCTTGAAAAATGCCAAGATTGCATCAGAAGCAATGCTGAATATCTTAAAAATGATGAGGTTGGATAAATCCCCAGGAGCTGATGAGGTGTTCTCTGAATCTCTTTGGGAAGCTAGGGAAGTGATTGCTGGGAGACTTGCTGACATATTTGTATCATTGACAGTAGGCAAGGCACTGGAAGACTGGAGGTTGGTGAACATAGTGCCAGTATTTAAGAAAGGTGATAAGGAAAAGCCAGGGCAATATAGACTGGTGAGCCTGACGTTAGTGGTGGGCAAGCTATGAGAGTAAATCTGCAGGGACAGGATTTACATGTATTTGGAGTGTCAAGGACTGATTGGGGGCAGTTGACAGGCCTTTGTACATACGCTATCATGTCTCACCAACTTAACTGAGCTTTTTGAAGATGTATCAAAGAGGATTGATGAGGCAGAACAGTGGACGTAATCGATATGGACTTCTGGAAGGTGTTCAAACTGGCTTGAATGTCAACACTTCAAATCTGACTTCGCTTTTTGGAATGATTCCCTGCCTTTTTGTTGCAATGATAGGTTTTTGTGTGCAGGGAGAAATCTGAGATGGTGTTGTGAGTTCAGTGAACCATGTTCAGCTGAAGATGTTCTGAAGAAGTGTGATTCCATTCACCCTGTTTCTATCTCCACAGATACTGCTATACTTGTTGGGTTTTGTTTTGTTTCATATTTTCAGCATTCAAAGCCTTAATTTATATCATTAAAATGCTTCACATCCAAACCTGCCTCTCGGAACAAATTCATCGAATCACAGAACCAGACTGTATAGGAGAGGGCCTTCGGTCCATCCAGTTTGTGCTAACAAAGCTTCACAAAATCTACTCTTGTCCCAGCTCCCAGAACCATACTCATAGTCTCGAATACTATGATGCTTCAAGCGTTCATCCAGGTATTTGTTAAAGTTTGTGATGATTCCTGCTTCTGCAACTCTCTCAGGCACTGAATAATCAGACACCCACCACTCTCTGGTGAAAGCCTCTTCCTCAGGTCCTGCGAACCTCTTCCCTGTCACCTTAAAGATAAGCCTCCCCGCATCCCCCCCCACCCCCCGCCATCTGAAAATTCCCTGCCAACCCTTAGTTAAAAACAGGAGTGAGCAGCTTCAAATTGGGTCAGGCTGTTGGAGCTGTCACGTTCAAACTTGACATCTGAACCTTCCCAACTGCCCCAGTTCTGTGCTAAAATCTTATATTGCTACCTGTGCTGACGTAGAGACGTTTGATCATTAATTTCCAATTTGCATTTTACTTCCTGTTTCTTTCAGTTAATTGCCTGGTGATTTTGGTTCTCACACGGGGAAAGTGTGGTCTCTCTAACAGCACAACGCGCTGCCTGTTGGCTATGGCAATGTCGGATCTACTGTTCGTACTCACTGACATCATACTGTGGAAACTCAAATTCTTTGGTATGCCAACGTGTTTCCTGGATCTCACCTCTGTGTGCCGTTCTGTCTATGCCATGGCTTGTGCAGCCACAGACTGCTCTGTCTGGTTCACTGTCCTTTTCACCTTTGATCGTTTTGTGGCCATTTGCTGCCTGAGAATGAAGAGAGATTATTGGACCGAAAAGGCCTTGACTGTGGCTATGGCTGCAACTGGCATTCTGCTCTTTTCAAAAAACATTCCCTTTTATTTTCGCTTTGAACCTTGGAGAATAATTAACAATATTCCGTGGCACTGCCGAATAAAATCAAGTTATTTTACAGATCCCAGGTGGCTGGGATTCAGGTGGTTTGATATCATTTTAACCCCTTTCATCCCATTCGTGTTAATTCTGTTGATGAATACACTGATGGTCAGACACATTTTGTTGATCAGTCGAGTCCGCAAGAGCCTGAGGGGACAGAGGAAGGGAGAGAGGCACAAAGACACAGAGATGGAGAATCGGAGGAGGTCAGTGATTTCCCTCTTCACCATATCCATTAGCTTTATACTTCTGTGGACAGTGCACGGGTCAAACGTCTTATACTTTAGCATTAAAGGAACATACCGTTGGAATTACAGTTCTATAAAGGATTTTACATACATTGCAGAATTGTTGAGGGTTATAAGCTGCAGCACGAACACATTATTTTGTGCAGTGACTCTGTCCAAATTTAGAGCGAAGTTCAAGAATGCGATGCAAAAACTGGTTACATAAATCCTGCGCTTAATGACTCAGCAGAAGAACTGGGAGAGGTCCCCAGGCATCTGCAGTGTTCCCAGTGCAGGGATTGCATATGTGCAGACAGAATTTCATCACAACAATAACATGGATTGAGTTGAACACCCTGCAGTGGATGGCGGGGGATGGGGGTGGGGGGGCGGCGACGCAAGATGGGTCAGCGTTCACCACGCTCAGGTACACGCTACTATCCCTGATTGACTGACGGATTGACTCACATGGAGGCACACACGCAATGAGGAGCAGTAGTCCATTCAGCCCTTCGAACCTGGTCCACCCATCATTCCAGAACATCACGGTTCATCCAATTCTAAGGTGTAATCCACCTTCCTGTCTGTCCCTGACAATGATACCAATCTCCCAGGCTTTACATAATCCATCCAATTGCACCTTAAGAAATATTGGAAGACACAACAACGGGACAGCACTGAAGGGAAAAATAAGTAACTGTCAGGGGCAGTGTCGGAGGGATAGAGGCTGGAGGAGTGATTCAAAATGATGGATTGTCTGTGAGTGATGGACTCAGCTGGAACATTGTGTCTTCATAGAGAGCTCTGTGAATGAGTGATAAAGTCCGGCAGCAGGGGTTTCTGCACTTCCCCTGCAGGGGAGGACATCAAAGGACAGAAACAGCTCCTCCTGTACCATGATCAATGTCAGTCTCTGTCTGTTAGCTCGAAATAGACATTTTTTCAACAAGAGAAAGTCTCCGTGTGCTGGTGTTACCCTGATCTGAATTGTTTCTTGCTCCATGCACATTTGTTCAGTTTTGACAGTGTTCCATGAGCCCTCTTATGTTTCCTCCCACCACAGGAATATTGCCTTCTCTCTCTTTCCGCCTCTTCCTGCATGTCGCTTTCTCTGTCGCTCTCTTCCGCTATGTCTGCATCTCTCTCTCTCTCTTTCGTTATGCCTTTCTGCCATTCTTTTGCTTAGGATTGGGAATGAAAGGCCTTCTGCTCTTCTTTTTTTACCAATTTCGAATGAGCAAATGTGCCTTCCCCACTTCCTGTGTATCATTCTCAAGAAGGGTTTTCTTTTTAATTCATTCACAGGATGAGGGCATCGCTGACCAGCACCAGCATTTATCGCCCATCCCGAATTGCCTCCAGGGCTGTTAACTGTTAACCACATTGTTGTACGTCTGGAGTCACGTGTAGTCCTGACCTGGTAAGGATGCTGTTTCCTCTCTGAAAAGCATGAACTAATCGACAAGCGACCTGGGTTCATCATTCGACTCTTAAATTTCAGATAGTCATTGTATTTAAACGCCATCCTCTTCCACAGTGGGAATTGAACTTGAGTGCCCAGAACGTGACTTGGTTGCCTGCCTTAATAGAGCAGCGATAACTCTGCTAAGCCATCGCCTCTATCCCATCTCTGATCTCGTCATGTGTGACAGACTGGAGAAGGGGCTGAATAAGAACAGAAAGAACTGTTAATGCTCTTAATCAGAAACAAAAACAAATTCCTGGAAGAAATCAGCACATCTGCCAGATTCTATGCAGAGAACTCAGAGCTGAATGGCCTCCTGTACCAGAGTAACAGACTGGAGAGGAGCTGAATGACCTCCTTTCCCAGGGATCAGGTTGTAGAAGGATCTGATTGTTCTCTTGTACCAGAATAACAGGCCGGAGAGGATCTGAATGGCCGATTATTTTTCCTGTGGGCTAGGCCGGAGAATTGGCTGAACAGCCTCACCTTGTTCATGTGGGACAGAGTAGAGAAGGAGTTGAATGGCCTCCTCCTGTTCCTGTGGGACAGACCGGAGAAGGGGATGAATGGCCTCCTTCTAATCCAATATTGTTGGGTGCGTTCATGCCAACAGCAGACTCATTCATCATTGAAAATTAAGCAAAGCTTTATCCCCTGAATTAAAAAAAAGTCAAGCCGTGAAATTTCCAAGTCTCTGCCCATTTGTTCTCCATATTTAAAGTAAAGGCTGATTTCAGTGTTCCAAATATTAACACCATTCACCGCTAGTTAGTCGATATGTTCATGTGCATTTTACCCCTTTAACTAGTGTAATGGGCAGGCAAATGGCAGATAATGTTGGAAGTAAGATTCATTCTTTTTGGTAGAGGTAATATAAATTAAGTGGCAGAATTCTAGTGGGGACTTAACATCAAGAGTTGGAGGTGTATACTTCTTTTTTGGAAAGTGATTGGAAACGTTGAGCAGATTTGTTGAAAATAAGTTATCCAAAGTCGAATGGAATGCAAAGGAAAGGGGAATGTTATTTTTTGTGTATAAATCACCGCTTCAGACACAGCTGGGGGAAACAGCCCAGATTTGAACTCTTGAATTCAATCTATGATTTCCATTGGGTTAAACGTGAGCTCTGCACACTACTGCACACCGCACTTTAGGAAACATGCCAATGCAGTGGATGCTTTGAAATGTCACGTTTTCTCAGTGGTTCGCATTGCTGTTTCACAGCACCAGGGACTGGGCTTTGATTCGGGTGACTATCTGTGTACATTCTCTCTGTGCCTGCGTTTGTTTTCTCCTGGTGTTCTGGTTTCCTCCCACAATCCAAAATATACATGTCAGAATCATTAGCCGGGCTGAGCTGCTCATGGTGTTCAAGGCTATGTAGGTTAGGTGCATTCGTCATGGATAAGTATAGGGCAGGGGAATGTGGCTGGGTGGTTTACTCTTCAGATGGTAGGCATGGACGTGTTGGGCTGAACGGCCTAATTCCACACTTTAGGGAGCGTGTTCTAGGCTGTGGGAGCCGGTTAATAGTCATGGGAACTAAATAACAGGACATTTAGCCACCGTGAGCTTGTCAAAGCATTCAGTGCCTGATTTGTAGCCAAAACTCCATATACCTGTGTTTGTGCCTTATTCCTTACAAACTATGCTTAAGAAAAAGCATCGAATTAACATCGAATTAAGAAAATTAACATCGAATCCAGCAGCCACTACTCTTTGTGGAAGAGAGTTCCCACTATCCAACACCCTTTCTGTGTGGCAATGCTTCCTAACATCTCTCCTGAACACATTAGCCCGACATTGCAGACTATGTCCCTTTATGTCTGAATCCATAAACAGTGGAATTTGGTGATCTTTATAAACCCTATCTCCTGAGTTCTGGAGAAATGTGGCCTAATTTGTAGTCTCCCACATTAATGGTTGGAGAACTGAGAAGTCCCTATTTGAGGCTCCCTCAGACTTACAGTAAAGGGTCAAGGGGGACACCAAGCGGATCTTTATTCAGAATGTGACAAAGAAGTGGGTACAACTGTCCAAGCTACAGAAAAGCGTGCAGAATCTACTCCTGGTGCAGACAATGGGTGTCGATGTCATAGAGGATTTTCAGGAGGCGAAGACCCAGAAAGCCTCACTGTTTACCTCCAAAGTCACCAAGATAGTCATCCGGTCTGGGGTGCACACTGTGGAGCAGGACGGGACGGGCTCACCTTTGGTCTTCGAAAAATTGCACAGGGAGAGCTCGTAGCTCAGCATTCTGAAAGGGAGAAAAATCAGTCTGTAACGTTATCTCATCTTGACATCCTGAGGATAAGCAAAACTCTTTGTGCCATATTACATGACATGAATCTCGCAGATAGCGCAGCCTCCCGTTCATTACTTTCTATTGTGCAGGTTTTAAATGACAACGTATGGGAGATTCTGGACCAGCCGCTATCTCTGGAGGTGCTGACCAAGGCTCTCGACTCCTTCAAAAAGAATAGGCCTCGCGGAAGTGATAGCTTATCAGCCGTGTTGTATTCGACTCTGTGAGAGTTGATTGGCCAGGAGCTGGTGAAAGTGGACAACAGGGAAATTGAGATGTTGAATATCTGACTCAGCGACAGGCCACTGTCAAAAACTGTGCATTTGTAAATAAAGGGGGATTAATGACAAAATGCTAGAATATGAGCATTGATTTTACTCTCAGACATTGTTGCTGCCAATGTGCGTCAGGATCTTGGGTTCTTCATGTTCCACACATTCCCATTCCAATCCCTGACCCACCCGAGCAAACAGCACACCACAAGATGTCCTGTAGTTGTTCTGTGACGTTCGTGACCCTCGGCACTGTTGAGACAATATACCATCCTGGACTCTGGCTAGTCAGAACCGATGATTTTGAAAGAGTCAGTCAGTCATGTTAGCTTTGTGCATCCTGCCATTTGAAGTGAACACAACACCGCATTAACTTTATAAATAAGGAAAAAAAAATAGAAACGAAATACTGCAGAATTAGGGCTCAATGTCCATTTGAGTGAGGCATTTATTCACCAGATTGATAGGTGGACAACAAGGATTCAATTGTGAGGGACTGCGATGACGCAAACCCATGGTTCAATTCCTCTAATTAAGAAGAGTCTGAGATGAGTTAAGTTTTCCAGAGAAGAATGGAAACGTCTGGGGATAAATGGACCGAAAGGCATCTTGTTGCCTCTTGCTTTAGGGTGAGAAAAATCATCTGAAATTTTGTCGATGGCCTAAAACCTTTCCAAGAGTGAAATGAATGAACAATGCCTCACATTTCTCTACATTATACTGCACAGACTATCTGGTCCTTGTTTACTCACTGAACCTGCCCTTTCCCTTCTCAGTGCTACTACGTCCTCCTTGCCTATTACTGTCAACTTAATATCGTGCTATGATCAAAGGTAATGCATGATCCCATAATCTTAGTCATTGTTAGAAATTATGGTGGTATCATGGGAAATGATCCTTGTGTCACTCACTAATACCACTCCAACATTTTGGTAATGACATATTTACACCTGCTCTCTGTTTTTTGTCCTCAATCAGTCCTCAAGCCAAGTCCCATTTCCCCCCTCGACGGGTCTCATTGACAACATTGAACACACCCTCATTCATTTCCGGAATTGGACATTTCTGCATCCTTGTGCGAGCAAATCCCTCTCTGACCTCACTCCTCCATCTTGCTTCAAACTGTTCTTTCCCATGATCCGTCCAATGTTTTAAGTTTCTTCTCTGTACATGTGCAGCACACTGCAGGTGAACAGGGAATATCTCACCCTCTGTCTTACTGTAGAGATCATGTGTGATTCAGAGTCAGTTTTGAAACATGTCCAGGGCGCAGTTACCCTGGATGAATACTCTGATGGTCAGACACATTTTGTTGTTCAGTCGAGTCCGCAAGAGCCTGAGGGGTCAGAGGAAGGGAGAGAGGCACAAAGACACAGAGATGGAGAATCGGAGGAGGTCAGTGATTTCCCTCTTCACCATATCCATTAGCTTCATACTTCTGTGGACAGTGGTTGGTTCAAACGACGCGTACATTGTCATTAAAGGAATAAATCGCTGGAACTACAATCCTATTGTGGTTTTTACGTTCATTTCAGAAATGCTGAGGGATATAAGCTGCAGCACGAACACATTATTTTGTGCAGGGACTCTGTCCAAGTTCAGAGCAAAGTTCAAGAATGCGGTGCAACAATTTTTTTCATAAATACTTCACTTAATGGGTCAGCAAATTAACTGGGGCGGTCCCCAGACATCGGCAGTTTTCCCAGAGCAGGAATTACATATGTGCAGACAGACGTTCATCAGCACAATCACATGGATTGAGTTAAATACCCTGCTGTGGATGGCGAGGAGTGAAGCAAGATGGGTCACCATTCACCACGCTCAGGTAGGCGCTGCTATCCCTGATTGACTGATGGATTGACACACATGTAGACACAAAGATAATGAGGAGCAGTAGTCCGTTCAGCCCTTCAAATCTGGTCCATCCATCATTCCTGAACATCACGGTTCATCCAATTCTAAGGTGTAATCCACATTCCTGTCTGTCCCTGACAATGATACCAATCTCCAAGACTGAACATAATCCATCCACCTCCACTTTAAGAAATATTGGAAGACACAACAAAGGGACAGCACTGAAAGGAAGACGAAGTAACTGTCAGGGGCAGTTAGATCATTTGTAGGAGGGAAAGAGGCTGGAGGAGTGATTCCAAATGACGGATTGTCTGTGAGTGATGGACTCAGCTGGAACATTGAGTCTTCACGGAGAGCCCTGTGAATGAGTGATAAAGTCCGGCAGCAGGGGTTTCTGCATTTCCCCTGCAGGGGAGGAGAGGGAGGGACAAAACGGCTCCTTCTGTACCATGATCAATGTCAGTCTCTGTCTGTTAGCTCGAAATAAACATTTTTTCCAACAAGACAAACTCTCCGTGTGCTGGTGATCCCCTGATCTGAATTGTTTCTTGCTCCATGCACATTTGTTTAGTTTTGACAGTGTTCCATGAGCCCTCTTATGTTTACTCCCACCACAGGAATATTGCCTTCTCTCTCTTTCCTCCTCCTTCTGCATGTCGTTTTCTCTGTCCCTCTCTTCCTCTCTTTCTCACTCCCTTTCGCTATGTGTGCATCTCTCTCTCTCCCCATCTCTAAATTTCTTGCTTTCAGTCTCTCTCTGGCTCTATCCCTCTACCTCTGTCTCTCTCTCTGTCTTTGTCTCTGTGTCTCATGCTCTCTGTCTCTCTGCCTCTGCCTCACACTCTGTTTCTTTTTCTCACATTGGCCACATCAGACACGTGTTCTCTCAGTTTAACACTTGTTAGCAGGAATTAACTCAAACCACCTCTATGTCTCTTCTTTCACTGAGTTTATCTGAGGAGGTGATTATGAAAATAGATACAAAATGCACAGGCACAACCAACAATACCTTGGCATAATGTTAGTTACATTTCTGTAAATGTTGTGTCCCTTCGTCTTCTGCATTTTGACTGTCTCCCTCTCTCTCCCTGTCAATGTTGAGGGAGTTTGCGTTTAAATGTTTCACTTTCCAATGTGAGGGTCTCTGTGTGTATCCATGTTTCACCGCCTTTGTGGGAATTTCACACTGTGTGTGTGTACACAGTTTTTGTCTTTGGATATGTCCATGTGACACCTTGTGAGTTCATTTCTTCCCCCGTGTGTTTGTTTCTCTGTCTGTGTGGGCGGGAAGAAGTATTTTGGTAACTCCATGTTTCGGTGTTTATGTGTCTGAGTATGTTAGTCAGTCTATGTGGGAGTGTTTCTGTGACAGTGAGTATGACCGTGTGGCTGTTTGTTACTATGCCAGTGTGAATGTGTATCTGTGTGTGTTTTGACAATGTATAGAACATAGAACATAGAACATAGGAAAATACAGCGCAGTACAGGCCCTTCGGCCCTCGATGTTGCGCCGATCCAAGCCCACCTAACCTACATTAGCCCACTTTCCTCCATATGCCTATCCAATGCCCGTTTAAATGCCCATGAAGAGGGAGAGTCTACCACTGTTACTGGCAGGGCATTCCATGAACTCACGAATCGCTGAGCAAAGAATCTACCGCTAACATCAATCTTATACCTACCACCCCTTAATTTAAAGCTATGCCCCCTCGTAATAGCTGACTCCATACGTGGAAAAAGGTTCTCATGGGCAACCCTATCTCAACCCCTAATCATCTTGTACGCCCTCTATCAATTCCCCCTGAACCTTCTTTTCTCCTATGAAAACAGCCCCAAGTGCCTCAGCCTTTCCACAATAGATCTTCCTACCATACCAGGCAACATCCTGGTAAACCTCCTTTATACCCGTTTCAGTGCCTCCACATCCTTCCTATAGTATGACGACCAAAAGTGCACACAATACTCGAGATGCGGCCGCACCAGAGTTTTATACAACTGCAACATGACCTCCGGACTCCTGAACTCAATTCCTCTACTAATAAAAGCCAGTAAGCCATGTGCCTTCTTCACCGTACTATTTACCTGGGTGGCAGCTTTCAGAGATCTGTGTACATGGACACCAAGATCCCTCTGCTCATCCACACTACCAAGTATCCGACATTATCCCAGTACCCCACCTTTTCGTTAATCATACCAAAGTGAATCACTTCACACTTACCCACATTGACCTCCACTTGCCAACTTTCTGCCCAGCTCTGCAGCTTATCTATATCCCGCTGTAACCTGACACATCCTTCCTCACTGTCAACAACTCCACTGACTTTTGTATCATCCACAAACTTGCTCACCCAACCTTCAAGCCCCTCCTCGAGGTCATTTATAAAAATGACAAACAGCAATGGTCCCAAAACAGATCCCTGTGGTACACCACTAGTAACTGCACTCCAAATTGAACCTTTCCCATCAACTACTACCCTCTGTCTTCTTCCAGCCAGCCAATTCCTAATCCAAACCTCCAACTCACCCTCAATGCCATACCTCCGTATTTTTTGCACTCGCCTACCATGGGGAACCTTATCAAACGGCTTACTAAAATCCATATACACCACATCTACCGCTTTACCCTCGTTCACCTCCTTAGTTACCTTCTCAAAGAATTCAATAAGATTTGTGAGGCACGACCTGCCCTTCACAAAACCATGCTGACTATCCTTGATCACATTATTAATAAATCCTATCCCTTACAATTCTCTCTAAGACTTTGCCCACAACAGAAGTGAGACTCACCAGCCTATAGTTATTGGGTTATCCCTATTTCCCTTCTACAACAAGGGAACCACATTTGCTATCGTCCAGTCTTCTGGCACTATTCCTGTAGACAACTAGGACATAAAAAATCAAGGCCAACGGCTCTGCAATCTCCTCCCTTGCTTCCCAGAGAATCCTAGGATAAATGCCATCAGGCCCTGGGGACTTATCTATTTTCACCCTTTCCAGAATTTCCAACACCTCTTCCATACATACCTCAAAGCCGTCTATTCTAATTAATTGTGACTCAGTATTCACATCGGCAACAATATCCTGTTCCTGAGTGAATACTGATGAAAAGTATTCATTCAGTGTCTCCCCAATCTCTTCAGCCTCCACACACAACTTCCCACTACTATCCTTGACTGGACCTATTCCTACCCAAGTCATTCTTTTATTCCTGACATACCTATAGAAAGCCTTTGGGTTTTCCCTAATCCTACCAACTAAGAACTTTTCATGTCCCCTCCTTGCTGCTGTTAGCTCTCTCTTCAGATCCTTCCTGGCTACCTTATAACTCTCAATCGCCCCAATTGAACCTTCACGCCTCATCTTTACATAGGCCGCCGTCTTGTCTTTAACAAGGGATTTCAATTCCTTATTAAATTACGGCTCCCTCACATGACCTTTTCCTCCCTGTCTGACAGGTACATATTTATCAAGGACACTCAATAGTTGCTCCTTGAACAAGCTCCACCTATCGATTGTGCCCTTGGCTTGAAACCTACTTTTCCAAGCCACGCATCCTAAGCCGTGCCTGACGGCATTACATTTCTCTGCCCTCAGCTATAACTCTTGCCCTGCAGTGCACACTTACCCCTCCATCACTAGAGTAAAAGTCACCGAATTGGGGTCACTGTCCCTAAAGTGCTCACCTACCTCCAATTCTAACACCTGGCCTGGTTCGTTACCCAGAACCAAATCCAGTATGGCTTCACCTCTTGTTGGCCTGTCTACATATTGTGTCAGGAAACCCGCCTGCACACATTGGATAAACACTGACCCATCTAACGAACTCGAGCTATAGCTTTCCCAGTCAATATCAGGAAAGTTAAAGTCTCCCACAACAACCACCCTATTACTTTCACTCTTCTCCTGAATCATCCTCGCAATCCTTTCTTCTATGTCCCTAGGACTATTAGGAGGCATGCAGAAAACTCCTAACAGGGTGTCCTCACCTTTCCTATTCCTAACCTCAGCCCAAACTACCTCAGATGACGAGTCTTCATCCATCGTCCTTTCCACCGCTGTCATATTATCTTTGACAAGCAATGCCACTCCTCTCCTGTGCGCTTGTATCGGGAAAAAAAACCTACCCAGGTAAGCTTGCGCTACACCAGCTTTCGGGTCCCGGCTGCCCCTCTGGTCGTCGTCATTTTCCTCTGCTGCTCCCGCTCTTTCTGTGAAGAAAGAAAATACCGCTGCCCGCTACTGGTAAGTAATTTTAAAACAAACTGTCTCACCTTAGCTGTAGCCTTCCGGGTTCATTTAAACTCAGCTGCTGCTTGCGCTCAGAATGAATGTGTGGGGATGTGTGTGTGTGATTATGTGTCTGTGTGTAAACGTGTTTCCTTATTTGGAATGACTCTTTATGTGTGCATGTGTGTGTTCTGTATCTCTGTTGGTCTGTTGGTCAGTATGACTGTATTTCTGTCTGTGGATGTGTGTGCATTCTTTGTCTCAACGGAGGCGTGTTCCTATATCTCTCAGTATGTTGGCATTTCTGTGTGGGCGTGTGTATGTAAAGTTTGGGTGTGTTAATGTGTCAGTGTGTAGGTGTAGTCATACACTTTAGTCTGATTGTATTCCTCTGTGTGTTTGTGAGGGTGCGGGTGTGTTTCTATGACCCTCAGGATCAGGTAATGTTTCTGCCTGGAGTTGGTTTCCCACATCTATGTTCATGTGTATGTTCATGTGTTGTAGGCGGAGATGGGATGTGTTCCTGTTTGTGTTTATCAGTATCTTCCTATGTCGCAACTTGAATGTATTTGGGCTTTTGGGTGTACGTTTGTGACTGAATGGCATATTTTTGCGAGTGTGTGCATGTGGGTGTGTTTCTGTGGCTCTCAGGAACTGATTATATTCCTGTCTCGTCACAACAGTCCCTCTCCTGAAAAAAGGCGAGTGTGCCCTACAGGAGGTCACGGTGCACAGATTGCTCTTAATGGACGATACGTGGGAACCTGGGAGAAATCCAAACTTCAGGCTCTCCACCGCATAAGTACTGAAACCTGAACTGTTACTTCGGTTTCTGGACCTATTGCTTAATGAGCGAAACAAGGCAAGGTAATATTTAATGAGATGCAAGACACGAGGAATCTCAAAGGACCAGTGGGAACTTGGGATGCTTGCCCACTGATCCCTGAATGTTGGAGGACAGGTTAATACAATAATTAAGGCGGCACATCATATACCACATGCCTCGACAAATTGCGGTGCAGATTATAGGAGTAGGGAGGTCTTTCTGGCCTTTTGTAGGACTCTATACACACATGAATCTTCAAAAAGCTGATGAGAGGTGGAAAGGGTGACAGAGTTTAATAAGTGAAACTGGTCAGTTGGGCGAGAGTGGAGACAATCCCTTGTAGATATGAATCCAGAAATGGTTCCCTCCAAAAACACTTCAATCTCCTCTTATCATTGGCGAAAAAAAGGTACCCATTGTACGGTGTCACCAACACGGCTGACGAACTGAACATTGACACTCTCTAATGAACCTTGATCTTTCTCTTTGGTGCATTTTGTGTTCTGGAGCTGAGCAGACAACGACAACCATCTTCCTCTATGTCAGATATGATAGGTACTAGCGGAGAGTGTGCCCCAGATTGTCCTTCAAATGAATTTTGATCGAGCCACAGGGATGTCAAGGTGTGTCACTCTCACCTCCCCTCTGGGATTCAGCTCTTGCCCATGTTTGAAGCAAGTATGTCATACAAAAAGTAGACATTTCTGGATTGCTCAGCATGCCTGACGGCATCCGTGGAGAGAAATCAGAGTTATCGCTTCGAGAGTTGTGATGCTTTCTCAGAACCTGTCGCAACTTGCCTTCCCAACTATTTTTGTGTCAACTGCAAATTTGGCAACAGCACTTTTTTTTTCCTTTCTCCAACTCATTCATATGCAGCGTATTGCATTCTTCATTTGTATATCATGTAAAGTAATCAGTATTGCAATCTGTTGGAGCTGAGTATGTCTGTTCAAATATTGCTGTTTGAAGGAGTTGATCATGTTTGCATGTAAATATTATTGTGCATTGTATCTGTTTGTGTTTATAAATAAACATTGTTTTGCTTTGGATTTGTTCTCGTTTAAACGTAAATATCATGAAACATTAGAACTGCTCATTTGTAAATATAAACATAGTTGTGTCTGGAAATGGTTCCTGGTCATATTTGCTTCCTGATTTCTTTTTGTATAGATATTTTCATGAGAAATTTAGCATTTTTACAAGTTTACAAAAATAAACAAACTCTCAAGTACGAACATTGATATAGAATTAAATCTTTAAATATATAATAACCAAAATTTAACAAAAGAAAAATGCTGAGAGAAATAAACAAATCTCAACTGACAACTAATCTAACCTACAACTAACCAGAGTGCATATTTAAGTCTCTTACATTATTCAGATAAGAGAAAGAAAAAAAAACGGATAACACAGAAATTGGGTAGTGAGATACATGCTCGTAATGTGTTAACATCAAGTGTAACAAAACCCGTATTGGTGCAGGATTCCTCTGCCAAGGGACCCGGACTAGCCAGGTTCGTAATCTCAATTTAATAAAAACCCTTGTTAGGATTGCCGAAATATCTGTACTCATATAATTCAAGAAGGGCTGCCATATTTTATGAAATAATTCGGTCTTTCGGTGCACCATATTTGTAAGCAAGTGAAGGGGAATACATTCCATAATTAATCTGTGCCAGTTTGAAAGTCCAGGGGCGGGGTGGGGGGCGGTGGCGGGGGCCTCAGCCACCCAGTTTACCAAAGTATTTTTCCTTGCACAGAAAGAGAGAATAGAAAATAGCCTCTTCCCGTGCATATCCAGGGAGGCTAAGTTCGAAAAGCCCAAAAGGAGAGATACAGGGTCCACTTTAATTTCCTTTCCTAAAATTTCTGTCAGGGTACTTATTACTTTGGTCCAGTATCTACAGATCTTATGGCAGGTACATGGGAAATGCACAAGGGTGCCCACCTCCATTTAACATTTGGGACACATTGGAAATGCTCCTGACTTAAAATTTGCCAATCGATCCGGTGCTATATGGGCCCTATGAAGTATCTTCATTTGGATAGCTTGAGTTCTGTTATAGATGGTGATTCTCCTGGCGTTTTCCCAAATGTCGTTCTACGTTTCTATAGAGATTTCTAGTCCCAATTCCTGATCCCATGTTTTAAGCAGATTGTCCATATCTCCCGATACTTCATCATGTAGTAAAATATATTCCTACTTGATGAAGTATCGGGAGATATGGACAATCTTCATTGGTCGTAGTACTCTACATTCTCTTTCTGATTTATAAAGACTATCTAATAACGTAGTCTTCTTCTGTATGTAATCTCGAATTTGGAAGTATCGAAAGAGGTCTCCATTAGGAAATCCGAATTTCTGACGCAGCTGTTCAAAGACCTCAGGAGCCCATCGTTAAATGATTCCCCTAGACAAGAGATACTCCTGGATCTCCAGAGTTTAAACGTGGCATCTGTAAACCCCGATTGGAATCCCCATGACCTCACTATCGGCGCAAAGGGGGATGTTTTATGTAAGTTGCCCTCATTTTGCCGCATTATATACCAAGTTTTAATTGTGTTTAGTATCATATGGTTTTTACAGTGATCCGTAATGATTTTCCTCTTGTCTGAAAATATAAGGTAATTAAGTGGGCATTTTACTCGAGAAGCCTCGATGTCCAGCCAGATTAGTTGCGGATCAGACAAGACCTAATCAGCTACGTAACTTAATAGGGAACTTAACTGATATTTCCTAAAACCTGGGAAGTCCAATCCTCCCCTTGCCTGTGGCAGCTGCAGCTTCTTCAGCTTAATGAGGGGCCATCTATGAGTTCAGATAAAGGAACCCAACCAGCCATATAATTTACGTAGTGCCAGCCTCGGCAGCATCACCGGAAGCATTCTCATAGGGTATAGGAGACGGGGCAGGACATTCATTTTAATTAGTGCTATTCTACCCAGCCAGGAAATTAGAAGGTATCCCATTGCTGGAGGTTCTGCCTCATCCTTTCCAGTAAATGCACAAAGTTAGCCTTGTATAACTGACCAAACACTGGGGAATAAAAATGCCTCAATTTCAGAAACCCTCCAGGGACCAACGACAGGGAAAATTGGATCCATCCACTAAGTGGGGTATTACAGCATGGTCACCCATTGGTATAGCCTCCGATTTTGATAAATTAATTTTATTGCCTGAGAATTCGTTAAAAGTCTTAATAACTTGGATTAAGTGAGGTACGGACATCAGAGGATTACTGAGGAATAGAAGACCATCGTCACCATAAAGGTTAATTTTATGTTTACCTGTACTAATCCTCGGGGCCGTTATATTAGGATCAGCCCGTATTGCTTTTGCTAGTGGTCCAATTGTTAGCTTAAATAACAATAGCGAGAGAGGACGTCCCTGACGGCAGCCCCTACCCACACTGAAGCTATCTGAACCTAATCCATTGGTAAACACAACTGCTTTGGGATCACTATACAATGTTGAGACCCATTTGGTAAACACTTTTCCAACGCCAAACCTTTCCAATGTGTAAAACAAATACGACCGTTCAACCTTATCGAATGCCTTTTCCACGTCTAATGAGACTACTGCTCCTGGTATCTTTCCCTGATGGCAGGCCTGAATCATATTCAAAACCCTTCTAATATTATCGGATGATCTACAGCCCTTAATAAACCCCGTCTGATCCTCCTTTATGATATTAGATTACATTACTTACAGTGTGGAAACAGGCCCTTCTGCCGAACAAATCCACACCGACCCGCCGAAGCGCAACCCACCCATACCCCTACATTTACCCCTTACCTAACACTACGTGTAATATAGCATGGCCAATTCACCTGACCCGCACATCTTTGGACTGTGGGAGGAAACTGGAGACACAGGGAGAACGTGCAAACTCCACACAGTCAGTCTCCTGAGGCGGGAACTGAACCCGGGTCTCTGGCGCTGTGAGGCAGCAGTGCTAACCACTGTGCCACCGTGCCGCCCACAAATGCCCATTCCACCTTTACCTGGCCTGATCCAACTTCTACATTTATCAAGGATATTGGTCTGCTGACACACAATCCTCTGGATCCTTTCCTTTTTTAAGGATAATAGAGATATTTACCTCTTTCTGTGAAGGTGGGAAACAGCCCTGTCTATATGCATAGTTACACATGTCCATAAGTGGACCAGCCAATAATTCTTTATAGAATTCAGCTTGAAAACCATCTGGGCCAGGTGGCTTACCGCTCTGAAGTTGCCTGATTGCATCAAATATTTCTTGGACTCTTTGGGGAGCATTTAAGACCGATACCTGTTCCGGAGTTAGGCCCGGAAAGGTCAAATTTAAAAAAAAAATGATTGCATCCTCCTCGTCCTGTCTTCACAATCCTGCGATTTATATAAATCAGAATAAAATTTTCTAAAGATTGCATTAATCCTTTTATGGTCATGAGTCAAAATACTCATACTTTCCTTGATAGATGTGATAGTTTGAGGGGCCTTTTTTTGGCAAGAAATGCTAAGTATCTACCCAGTTTGTTGCCAAATTCATATAACCTTTGTTTTGCAAATAATATTTCCCTCTTAGCCGTTTGTGTAAGCGTGGTGTTTAGTGCTATCCTAAGGGCCGTAATCCTTTGCAATGAGATAATAGAAGGTCTATCAGCGTATGCTGTTTCAGCTGCTTTTAAGCGAGCTTCGAGCAGACGCTGTTGTTCTCCCTTTAATTTTTTCTGGGTCGCTCAGTAGGAGATGATCAATCCTCACACGTAAGCTTTGATGGTCTTCCACATCATTGATGGGTTGATAGCCGTACCTAAATTAATTTCTAAAAAAAAGTTTCAAATTCTTGAGAGAAATACTTTACAAATTTACTATCTTACATCAGGAAGTGGTCCATACGCCAATGTGGAGGGAATGTCCCATTGTTCCTCGCTTTGGTGTCCATACCCACATCAGCGTGGTCGGAAATTGCTGCACTACCTATTTCACAGGATGATATGGAAATTAAAAAAATCGAGGAGGCAAAAAAACATATCAATTCTAGTATGACATTTATGTGGATTGGAGTAAAAGGAAAAATCTCTGCCCTGTGGATGAAGACATCTCCATACATCTATTAATCCTAATTCTTTGTTCAGATTCACCAGTTGTCTAGATCTGGGAGATACTCCTGCAGTATTCTTGGGAATCCTATCTATTTCTGGATCCATAATACAATTAAAGTCTCCTCCTATAATTGTATGACGGTCACCAAGAGCCATCAATTTTGAGAAGGCTTCCATTATAAATTTAAAGGGGTGTGCTGGGGGGCAGTACAAATTTCAAATTCCATATTCCTCTTCATTTATAAGGGCTTTAATCAGAATATATCGTCCAGATTCGTCTTTTGTCTGATTTAGGATTTTGAAAGGAAAATTCTTCCGAATAAAAATAACAACTCCCCTACTTTTTGAGCTAAAAGAAGGAAAAAAGACCTGACCAAATCCACCCTGTCGTAATTTCATGTGCTCTTTATCAACTCTTTCTTTCTCGAGATTTGATAATATTTTCTTCCTTTTAACTGGCGAATTACTCCCCTTGACATTCCAGGTGCACCACATAACCGACCGATCACCCGTAATCGTCTGGGCAAATCCGAGACCCCTCGGGAGGGGAAACCCTATCCAGAACATCCCAAACATAGAGCATATAAAATTGACAAAAATAAAAGCTCTCTAATACACTCACAGCAGTATAATAAGAAACAATTTCTAAATAATAAAAAAAGTATTTAAATGGAGATTTTCCCCCTTGTTACCGGGGGTGTCACTTACTTTCCAAACGTCCACCGTATCCTCTCCCAACCCTTGACCCAGGCGCTCCTCAATAGGATGAAGAGAATTCAGATATACAACAAAGCTAGAGTTAACAATGAGCACCCGACCCCAACCACCCCCCACCCACACCAACACCTGGATATATTTGGTAATGTTAATACCATGTATAAACCTATATAACTATAAAATTGCAACCTCAACAAATAATAATTAAATATAGTAATACAAAATAACATGGGAAAACAACCCTGCTCCTAGAGACAGAAGTAAAATAGAATGAGGTATCCACCTCCCCCACGAGCATTAACTAACCCCCCCCCCCGGCGTATATATATAGAGAGTATAAAAAAAAACAAGGCGGGGGTAGAAAATCGTTGAATAGAGAACAAATAAATAAATCCCTCCCCCCAACCCCCCAAGATACTATTACACAGTAAGGTAAAAAGAAGGGAAAAGAGGGGATATAAACCGGAGTGGGGGGAAGGCAAACCAACATCTATTATCTCTTACAGTTTATCTGAGAGTGTCCAAACATTCCTTAGCCTTTTCTGAAGTTATACACGGATCTTTCATGGTTAACGCGTCGCGTTGCTGGGTAGCGTAAGGAGTACTGAATATTTAAATACCCTTAAACACTTCTTCGCCTTATCGAATGTCTTCCTCTTTTGGACCAGAGCAGGGGAAAAGTCCTGGAATAACATGATCTTGGATCCTTTATAGATCATGTCTTGGCAATCTTATCCAAGATTTCTAGAGGCTTCTCGAAGTATCTGCCTCTCCTTATAGCTCTGCAGCTGGAACAGAACCAGGCTGGGACGCTGGTTCAAGCCGGGCCCGCGTATTGAATCCCAGTAGGCTCATTCCACCTTTACCTGGCCTGATCCAACTTCTAGATTTAAAAGCTGTGGCAGCCACTGCTCGAGAAACGCTGTAAGCTGGCCTTCCTCTTCCCGTTCGGGAAGGCCCAGCAAACGAATATTTTTTCGACGACCTCAATTATCGAGGGCATCAATGTGATTCTCTAAGGTCCGGACTCTCGATTCGCCCCTCCGACTCGGCGCTCGATTTCCTTAATGTCTCGGTCGTGCTTTTGCAACGCGGCAGAGAGTGAGTCCCACCGACTTCGGGTTTCTTCAATAAAAGCGTCGATCTTCGCGTCCAGTTTAGAGATGATTTCCACAAGGCTCGCCACTGAAGGTTCATCCCCCGGGGCAGCTGCAGACGCCACTGCTGCAGCTGCAGAGGGTGGGGCAGGGTTTCTGCTTGCTGAGAGCTGCGGCCTCCCTTCCCTTTCGTCATTTTTACTGAAGATTAGATTGTTTAAATTTAATACTAAACAGATAATTAAATTATCCAGCTATTTTAAATGATTTGGTGAGTGTGGTGGGGGTGGTGGTTGTGAATTGGAGTTGTTCCAATTTATGTGTATAGAAATTATTTTGTGTTGGAGCAGCTCCGGTTGGTAAATAAATATTGTCGTGTACTGGAGCCGTTGCTGTTTATATGAAAATATTAAGATGTTCTGAAGTTGTGCCTGCCTCCTTCCAAGCAGCAATACTGTATCCGATGAGTGGATCAGCTGCTGAGCCCCTCCAGTGCTGTGGGATGAATTTGCTGTTCCAGCGCCCGGCAGTGGAATGGCAACAAACAGCAGCAGTTTACATGTGTTTGTGGTTGATGGAATGCTTTGGACAATACAGCCGTTCTCTGGTTACTGTGGGGCAGAACACACTTTCTGAAGAGCATCAGGGAAGATAGACAGAGTGAGAGAGAGGGCTGAAGATTGTAATAGGGAGAGAATTCAACAGAGAATAAATGTATCGGATTAAATAGACAATAATTAGTAGAGGGTTAAACAAAGAGTAATAACGGGAGGGTTACATCGAGCAGAAGGGATTCGGCTTTCGTACAACGTAATAGGAAAGTTTTAATTGGAGATTTACCAGAATAAAAATTGAATATAACTGTGGGAGGAAAGTGTTCATTACACGGAAAGTGAGAGGAATTATTGTCAAGTAGCAGGGAGAGGGTTAAATAGAGAGTAATGCGAAAAGAGTTCAATATGAAGCAATACAGAGGGTGAAATGGAGTGTAATAGAGAGAAAAGTGACATCAAAGCAAGTGGGAGATGGTTGAACGCAGGAAAGGGAAAGAATCTTATATAAAGAAATAGGGGGAGAACTAAATAGAGAGTATAGAGGTGAGGGTTGAACACAGGAGAGCAGGAAGAGGATTAAGTACAGGGGAAGAGGAGAGTTTAAATACAGAACATACAGTATTAAATAGAAAGCAGTAGTGAGCGTGTTAATCAGAGAACAATAGGAAGTGAACTGAATACACACCACAAGATGTCCTGAAGTTGTTCTGTGACATTGTTGACCCTCGGCACTGTTGAGACAATATACCATTCTGGACTCTGGCTAGTCAGAACTGATGATTTTGAAAGAGTCAGTCAGTCATGTTAGCTTTGCTCATGCTGCCATTTAAAGTTAACACAGCACCGCATTAACTTTATAAATGATGTTAAAAAATACACAGAAACGTAATACTGGAGAGTTGGGGCTCAATGTCCATTTGAGTGAGGCATTTATTCACCAGATTGATAGCTGGACAACAAGGGTTCAATTGTGAGGGACTGAGATGACGCAAACCCATGGTTCAATTCCTTGAATTAAGAAGGGTCTGAGATGAGTCAAGTTTTCCAGAGAATGATGAAAACGTCTGGCGATAAATAGACCGAAAGGCATCTTGCTGCCTCTTCTTTGAGGGTGAGAAAAATCATCTGAAATTTTGTCGATGGCCTAAAACATTTCCGAGAGTGAAATGAATGAACAATGCCTCACATTTCTCTACATTATACTGCACAGACTATCTGGTCCTTGTTTACTCACTGAACATGCCCTTTCCCTTCTCAGTGCTCCTACGTCCTCCTTGCCTATTACTGTCAACTTAATATTGTGTTATGATCAAAGGTAATGCAAGTCATTGATAGAAATTATGGTGGTGTCGCGAGAAATGATCCTTGTGTCACTCACTAATATCAGTCCGACATTATGGTAATGACATATTTACTCCTGCTCTGTTTTTTGTCCTCAATCAGTCCTCAAGCCAAGTCCCATTCCCCATCTCGACGGGCCTCATTGACAACATTGACCGCCCCCCATTCATTTCCAGAATTGGACATTTCTGCATCCTTGTGCGTGCAAATCCCTCTCTGACCTCAATCCTCCATTTCGCTTGAAACCGTTCTTTCCCATCATTCGTCAGATGTTTTAAGTTTCTTCTCTGTACATGTGCAGCACACTGCAGGTGAACAGGGAATATCTCACCCTCTGTCTTACTGTAGGGGTCATGTGTGATTCAGAGTCAGCTCTGAAACATGTCCAGGGCGCAGTTACCCTGGTAGGAAGTTCTGTATTGTTCGGAGCTTATGTAACCATTGGGGGCATTTTTTAGTAAATGATTTTTACCTGTTTCAATTACTGCCTGGAGTGGAGAAATTATGTTCGAATCAGACATTGTCTGTGCACAAGGCGAGGAATTGCATTGCGATGATGTATTCATTAAAACCGACAGTGTGTCGTCACCAATAACCAACGATGATCCTTGCACAGAATAGTCGCTGATAACCATGGAAAACACATCCCAGAGTTGAGGAGAATGTTTCTCAGAGAGACACTCAACAACTGGAATTTAATTTGTAAATGATCAAAATCAAGGGAACGACAAAACTGAAATGAAATGAGAGTTTAAAGTTCGATAGATGGTGTTGTGGTGTCAATGCTGGTAATGAGGGTGGCACAGTGGCTCAGTGGTTAGGCCTGCTGCCTCACAGAGAGAGCGGGTGAGTTTGGGTGGGATACCCTTTGCCGGGTCAGTGTGGACGTGATGGGCCCATTGGCCGGCTTCCACGTTGTAATGATTCTATTATGTCATTCAATATACATTTTCCTCTGGTTGGTCCTGACCGATTGAGATTTGTACAATCATACAAACCAGAGCTGTAAAAATAATCTGTGAGCACTGGGAGTTCACTCACAGCTGTCACCTGTTTGTTCAAATTCTTAAATAAATGAAGTGAACCACATTGTAATGTAACAGTCTCCCAGGCGATGCCAACGGGTATAAATGAAAGGCTTTGAGATTACATCACCTCGGCATTGAGTACAGGGAGATTGCCTGCGCACAGAGATTCAGGCAGACGATGGCATTTTCATTTTATTATTTGCGGAAAATATTTTACATCACCCTTCCGATTGTAACAATCCCCGGTAAGTGCGGTACGCCAATGAAATTGTGTCCATCTGTCTGATGTTTGGCTGCGGGTTCACTCTGTCACTGACAATGATATATAGATAGGTTGTGCCCAAAATTCACACAGTGGCAGGAGCTCGGTAATTTATTGACAGATTACAGGGACCCTGTGGATGACGTGTCATTGCAGATTCCACAGGAATTGCCTGGGAAATTATTCATCTCTTTTGAGAACCTTCCAGAAACACACATTCCAATCGGAGATTACGGAGAATTTCAATGGAATTAAGGCAAGGAATCACTTTGGAAACATATAAGCGGTGGTATTCTATGAAGAGAATGCAATATTAGTGAGTTTGTGTTTAGTTCTGGTATTGAAGTGAATAAGCAGTGGGCTTTTCTGTGCATCTAAAGTTTAGAGTTAACTTGGATTTATTTGTGTAATTGCAGCAGTTTGTTTTAATAATTGCGTTTGGAGTTTGGCGATGGGCTGAATGGCTTTGTGCACGAATGAGCTGTTGTTTAGTTTTGATGGTTGCAACCTAGCATGGTATTAATGCGGCCTCACAACTTTGTAGGTGAGTTCTGGAATTTTCAATTAATGAAGAAACTCTTATTGAGAAAGCTTTACTTTCAATTTTATCATTTTTGTCATTTAGTTTTGTTCCTGTACGACCCTGGATGTGAGTGGATGTATAGATCTGTGCTCAGGAAAATGAAATGAGAGTTTTAGTAAATGACATTCCGTTGTCTGTTGATCACAGATGGTAGTGTTGGGACAGAAGAAAATCTCTGAAGAAACTGTGACAAGCTGTGTATATTGATGCTCAGATGTGCGGTATCTCCAGGAAGAAATTGACTGCAAATCCAGTTGAGAATTGGCATTCAAAAGTCATTTATCCAAGTGATC
This sequence comes from Hemiscyllium ocellatum, assembly GCF_020745735.1. Lineage (NCBI taxonomy): Eukaryota > Metazoa > Chordata > Chondrichthyes > Orectolobiformes > Hemiscylliidae > Hemiscyllium > Hemiscyllium ocellatum. Next base: position 21,890,600 of record NC_083440.1, on the reverse strand, counting down.
GATACAGGGATTCTGGTGTGAATAGTTTTTGATGGCTGTTTTGTTTGGAACGGTATTGTTGGGAGTCGGGTTTTGTGTAATATATGAAAGTCGGAGCGTTTCGTTTCATGCATGCATTGTTTGAGATTAACAAGAATTATACTTCATTGCCTTTGAATCAGCTTGAAAAGCACGTAATTTGATTTCTTCTATTTTATCATCATTTCTTTCGCAATAAATTTCATTTTTTTAATGGATGCAGAACAGATAGCCACTTTACTCAATTGATGTAGACATGAATAAACTGTTTCAGTGCCATAACTTTCCTGCAGTTCTGCGGGATTGAAGAAAGATAGGAGTTTTAAAGTGGATTTACTCAGTGCCAGAATGCACTGTTTCTGCATTGTCAATTTCCAACATTTTAACACTGAGAAGTGTTAAATTGAATTTCAGATGCATGTGGCTAATTTCCAGTTGTTTTTCTGAAGAAGTCTTCGTGGCTTCATATTTTTAAACTTCATGAAGCAGTTTCGCTTCGGGAGGAGTATTACTAACTAAGTTTAGAAGGTAAGAATTAATAAATTCCTTAGGTTAATATGCTTACCGTATTTAGGTATTCTCATTACAAAATAAAGTATTTTTTTAAAAGACGTGTTGTGAAATTTTGTTCTGTATATGAACTGTTGAGTATTTGTATTATCACTTTCCATGTTAATTACATCTGGCATTATTAGAGCATAATAGAGAGTCGGAGAGACTTGATTATTTTGTAACATCATATTTTCTGACACAATGGATTGGAGCCACAAAATTCAGTGTTTGTAGTAATGAGCTGTCTCTTTCATTTTGTATAATGTTGCTTATTCAAAAAAATTCAATAAGCATAACCTCAAGAGTATTTCAGTCAGACAATGCAGAGAACACAATGAAATAGTCACGTCTACGGATTTGAATTTGGCATTATCTGTTCACTGAATTTACAAGCGAAAATGGAACATTTTCTAAATATGACAAGGAATTGTTCACTTCCCAAAACAAATTCTGTGGGATTCCATGAGTCAACAGATCCTCAATTTATCATCACAGATAGTGGTTTGTCCCTTCAATGATGAAACCAAACTTTGTCGGCTCTGTTAGCCTCCTCCGTCAAAGTTTTCCATCTTCTCATTTTTTTTGTAATATATTGATCAGAACATTTCAGGCAGACGCATATGGAGGACGAGAAAGTCTGTGGCTGTAAGAGCTGTTCCCCTCGTTGTGATATTTTACGTGTCAGTGCTGACTTTCACGAATTACTGGAAAGCTATTGTTTTATAAGCTGGTGCATTGTTTTGGAAATTTGGGGAAAAGAAATATCAAAGCAAGGCAATTTAAAAAAGAGGAAGATTAGACAAAGTTGGACACCACATGGTCAGCCAGAGAGAAATAGAGAGAGAGATAATCTATTACTGGTATCTGACACAGCAGTGAATCTGCACAGCTGCTGCCTTTGCTGTTTGAGTCCATGTGTTTCTGGCCATCGGAGAGCATCTGGCGAAACAAAACAGCAAAAATCAGAGCTGCTCTTGGAGGAACTTGTGTGTAAGAGTTCGACAACATTGGAGCAGGTAAGGGCATGGTGTTTAGGTGTAACCTTGCTGCCTTTTCTTGTGTCAGTCTACAACAGCGAGTCGAGCGAGTTCATTCTTGGGTATTAATTTTATTGAGGTCTGTCTCTTGATTAAATTGTAAAGGTGGCAGTCATTGGTTATAAGTTAGCCCGGAGAAGTGTCTTTTAGAGCTCTGCGGCTGTGGTATTTTCTGGGTCTGTAGATTATTGAGGTGCAAAGATGACTTTTAGTGGACTGATGACGTCTTCCTGTCAGATGTGGGAGATTAGGGAAAGCTCCCATTTACTGAAGATTATGTCTAGAGTAAGTGTGTTTGGTTGTGAATCCTGTCAAGTCTCCATGGATCGATTGCAGAAGCAGTTAGAGGCAAAGAGAAATTTACAGGAGATAGGGAGTGGGATGGCAATCATTTACAGGAAGAAGGGAAAACCGCAGATATAATCATGTTGATGGGACAACTCCAGGAATGTTTGAACAGGGAGGTGGATAGTGGAGAATGCTGTAGAATACAAATGCTGATGTAAAGACAGAAAGGGAGCTAAGAGAATCGGGAATTTGTGTGTTTGATAATGGATAACATTAAGCTGTAATTAGACAGGATATTCCTGCGATTGTGTCCAGGGAAGATTTTTGTGTGGAACTGAGAAATAAGGAAAAAAGATCACTTTATTGGGGTTGTATTATTGACCCACGAATAGTAAGTCGGGAGTCGAGAAAAAAATTCATAAGCAGATATCAGTTATCTGTAAGAATAATAGGGTGGTAATAGTAGGGAATTGTAACGTTTCAAACGTAGTCTGGGACTGCCAGAGTGTTAAGCGTTGAGATGGAGAGGAAGTTGTTCAGTGTGTACAAGAAAGTTTTCTGATTCAGTATGCAGATGTCGGTACTCGTGCATGCTCAAAACTTGACCTACTCTCAGGAAATAAGGCAGGCCAGGTGACTGACGTGTCAGTGGAAATCACTTTGTGGCCAGCGAACATAATTCAATCAGTTTAAACAGTGGTCAATTTTGAAAGTACCTGGCAAGAATTTTCAAAAGCTGACTGCAGGGAAATGTTTGTCAGTGAAGCGATGGTTAGAAAATGGGAAGCCTTCTAAAATGAAATAACAAGGGTCCAGAGACGGTATGTTCCTGGTCGGCTGACAGGCAAGACTGGTAGGTGCAGGAATGCTGGACGATGGAAAGAATTGAGGTTTTGGTTTAAAGAAGGACGCATATGGCAGGGATAGACAGCAGATATCGAGTCAGTTCTTACAAGTGCATAAGGGGAGTAGGAGTATACTTAAGGGGGAATGGATGCAGGTTTACGTGCTGAGCTGGAAGATTCAGTTTCAAACATAGAGTCATGCTTACTTTGGATAAATTAGATTAGATTACTTACAGTGTGGAAACAGGCCTGTTTGGAAAGCTCAGGAACTGATTGTCAGGGGACTTGCTGCGATACTTGTATCATTGTCAGTAGGTGAGATGCTGGAAGTGTGGAGGTTGGCGAACATAGTGCCGGTAGTTAAGAAATGTGAGAAGGGAAAGCCAGGGCAGTAGAGACTCGTCAGCCTGACATTAGTGGTGGGCAAGCTGTGAGAGTGAATCTTCAGGGACAGGATTTACATGTATTTGGAGTGGCAAGGACTGATTGGGGCAGTTGACATGCCTTTGTACATGCGCTATCATGTCTCACCAACTTAACTGAGCTTTTTGAAGAAGTATCATAGAGGATTAATGAGGCAGAAAGTGGATTTGATCGATATGGACTTCAGGAAAGTATTCAAACTGATTTGTCATGATAGACAAATTCGTAAGATTAGCTGGCATTGAACTCAGGGAGACCCAGCTATTTGGATACAAAACTGGCTTGTGGGTGGAAGACAGAAAGTGGTGGTGTCGGCTCGGTTTTCAGACTCGAGGCCTGTGACCAGTGATGTGTGAATGGAATTGATGCTGGATCCACCACTTTTTGACATTGATATAAATGATATGAAATTGACAATTTACATTCTAATTCGTAAGTTTGCAGATGACACTCAATTTAAAGTGGGATTTGACAGGGAAGATGGTTTATGAGAAGGGCCAATGATCCGAGGAGTCGCAGACAGAGTTTAATTTAGATGAATGTGAGGTGCTGCACATTGAAAGGCAGCACAGAGCAGGACATACACAGTTATTGATAAGGTCCTGGACATTGTTGCTGAACAAGGACAGCTTGGAGTGCAAGATCATAGATCCTTGACAATGATTTCTGAGATAGAGAGGTTGGTGAAGACGATGTTTTGCATACTTTGCTTTACTGATCAGAGCATTGAGTATAGGAATTGAGAGATCATGTTGTGGCTGTGCAGGACATTGTTTAAGCCACATTTACAATATTGTGTGCAGTTCTCGTCTCCCTCCAAGACGTTGAAAAATTTAAAAAGTTTCAGAAGAGATGTTGCCAGGGTTGGAATGTTTGAAGTATAGGGATGGGCTGAAAACACTGGGTCTGTTTTCCCTAGAGTGTCGTAGGCTGAGGTGTAATCTTCTGCGAGTTTTTGAAGTCATGAGGGGCATTGAAAGTAGTAACAGAGAGGGTGTTTTCTCTGTTATGGGGGAGTCTAGAACTAGAGGGGATAGTTTTACGGTGAGAGGACATGAATTTAAAAGGAACTCAATTGGCACCTACTTCACAGAAGACATGGTGCGGCTTTGGAATGAATTATTAGAAGAAGTGGTGGTGGCTGGGACAATTACAAAATTTAAGAGATGTTCTGATGGATAAATAAATAGAAAGGGTTGAGAGGGATTCATGGGCAAATGAGACTGGGTTAATTTAGGATATGCATTCGGCATGGATAATTTGGACTGAAGTCTGTGTTTCCATGCTATACCATTCCATGTGTCTAGCCGTGGCCAGAGTGCTGAAAACAATCGAACAAATGTTCCATAGTAGTTAAATTTATTTAAAGCTGACATCAGGTAGATTTTAAACTTTGTGATATTTCCTGCTTCAACAACTCTCCCAGGCACTGAATTAGCAGACACCCACCATACTCTGCGTGAACACCTCTTCCTCAGATCCCGCACAAACTCTTCCCATTCACACGAAGGGTATGCTCCCCCCCGCCACCGCCCCCCATATCTGACAATTGCCTGTCCACTCTTAGTTCAACACAGCAGTAGTGGGCTTCTAAATGGGTCAGGCCATTGGCGCTGTCATGTTCAAACTCATGATTTGGAGATGATGGTGTCGTACTGGGGTGTACAAAGTTAAAAATCACACAACACCAGGTTAGAGTCCGACACGTTTCATTGGAAGCACACTCACTTTTGGAGCGACGCTCCAAAAGCTAGTGTGCTTCCAATGAAACCTGTTGGACTATAACCTGGTGTTGTGTGATTTTTAACTATGTTCAAACTCGACATCTGAACCTTCCCAACTGCCCCAATTATGTGCTAAGATCTTATATTGCGATCTGCGCCGATGTATAGATGCTTGATCATTAATTTCCAATTTGCATTTTACTTCCTGTTTCTTTCAGTTAATTGCCTGGTGATTTTGGTTCTTGCACGGGGAAAATGTGGTCTCTCTCACAGCACAATGCGCTGCCTGTTGGCTATGGCAACGTCGGATCTACTGTTTGTTCTTACTGACATCATACTGTGGAAAGTCAAATTCTTTGGCATGACAACATGTTTCCTGGATCTCACCTCTGTGTGCCGTCCTGTCTATGTCATGGCTCGTGCAGCCACAGACTGTTCCGTCTGGTTCACTGTCCTTTTCACCTTTGATCGTTTTGTGGCCATTTGCTGCCTGAGAATGAAGAGAGATTATTGGACAGAAAAGGCCTTGACTGTGGCTATGGCTGCAACTGGAATTCTTCTCATTTCAAAAAGCATTCCCTTTTATTTTCGGTTTGAACCTGGGAGAATAATTAACAATGTTCTGTGGCACTGCCAAATAAAGTCAAGTTATTTTACAGATCCCAGGTGGCTGGGATTCAGGTGGTTTGATATCATTTTAACACCTTTCATCCCATTCGTGTTAATTATATTTATGAATACTCTGATGATCAGACACATTTTGTTGATCAGTCGAGTCCGCAAGAGCCTGAGGGGTCAGAGGAAGGGAGAGAGGCACAAAGACGCAGAGATGGAGAATCGGAGGAGGTCAGTGATTTCCCTCTTCACCATATCCATTAGCTTCATACTTCTGTGGACAGTGCACGGTTCAAACGTCTTGTACTTTAGCATTAAAGGAACATACCGTTGGAACTACAGTTCTATAAAGGATTTCACATACATTGCAGAATTGTTGAGGGTTTTAAGCTGCAGCACGAACACATTATTTTGTGCAGTGACTCTGTCCAAGTTCAGAGCAAAGTTCAAGATTGCGATGCAAAAATTGGTTACATAAATCCTGCACTTAATGACTCAGTAGAAGAACTGGGAGAGGTCCCCAGGCATCTGCAGTGTTCCCAGAGCTGGAACTGCATATGTGCAGATGGAATTTCATCATAACAATAACATGGATTGAGTTGAACACCCTGCAGTGGACGGCGGGGGCCGAAGCACGATGCGTCACCATTCATCATGCTCATGGACACACTGCTATCCCTGATTGACTGACGGATTGACGCACAAACAATGAGGAGCAGTAGTCCATTCAGCCCTTCGAACCCGGTCCACCCATCATTTCGGAACATCATGTTTCATCCAATTCTAAGGTGTAATCCACATTCCTGTCTGTCCCTGACAATGATACCAATCTCTCAGGCTTTACATAATCCATCCACCTCCACTTTAAGATATATTGGAAGACACAACAAAGGGACATCACTGAAGGAAAAAAGACGAAACTGTCAGGGACAGTGTAGGAGGGAAAGAGGCTGGAGGAGTGATTCCAAATGATGGATTGTCTGTGAGTGATGGACTCAGCCGGAACATTGTGTCTTCAAGGAGAGCCCTGTGAATGAGTGATAAAGTCCGGCAGCAGGGGTTTCTGCATGTCCCCCATAGGGGAGGAGAGGGATGGACAGAAACTTCTCCTCCTGTACGATGATCAATGTCAGTCTCTATCTGTTAGCTTGAAATAAACATTTGTTTACAACCAAACAAAGTCTCTGTGTGCTGTTGATCCCCTGATCTGAATTATTTCTTGCTCCTTACACATTTGTTCAGTTTTGACAGTGTTCCATGAGCTGTCTTATGTTTACTCACACCAAAGGAATATAGCCTTCTCTCTCTTTCCGCCTCTTTCTGCATGTTGTTTTCTCCGTCACTCTCTTCCTCTCTTTCTCAGTCTCTTTCGCTATGTCTGCATCTCTCTCTCTCCATCTCTAAATTTCTTGCTGTCAGTCTCTCTCTGACGGTATTCCTTTACCTCTGTCTATGTCTCTGTGTCTCATGCTCTCTCTCTCTCTCTGCCTCATGCTCTGTTTCTTTTTGACACTTTGACCACATCAGACTCATGTTCACTCAGTTTAACACCTGCCCCCGTGAATTGGCTCAAACCACATCGATATCTCTTCTTTCACTGAGTTTCACTGAGGAGGTGATTTTGGAGAATACAAAATGCACAGGCGCATTCAACAAAACCTCAGCATAATGTTAGTTACATTTCTGTAAATGTTGTGCCCCTTCGTCTTCTGCACTTTGACTGTCTCCCTCTCTCTCCCTGTCGATGTGAGGCAGCTTGTGTTTAAGTGCTTCACTTTCCGTTTTGAGGGTCTCTGTGTGTATCAATGTTTGACTGCCCTTGTGGGAGTGTCACGCTATCTGTGTGTGTCCACAGGTTTTGTCTTTGGAGATGTCCATGTGACATATTGTGACTTAAATTTTGCCCCCGTGTGTTGGTTTCCCTTTGTGCACGAACCTGGATAAGTATTTTGGCGACGACATATTTTGGTGTTTATGTGTTTGGGTATGTTGGGAGTGTTTCTGTGACAGTGAGTATGTCCGTTTGGCTGTTTCTTACTGTGCCAGTGTGAATGTGTATCTGTTTGTGTTTTGACAATGTATCTGCTGTGTTTGTGTCTGTTTATATGCTGCGTGTATGTGTGGTTGCATTCCTATGACAGTGACTTTTTTATGTGGTTGTGTATGTGTGTGCCTGTGTTAGTGTTAGCATCTTACGATGATTCCTGACTCTGTATGTGTGTGTCTCTGACTTTCAGTGCATTATTGTGCAAGTGAGGCTGTGTCTCTCGCCACCTGTGCTGCTGTTTAAGCAGCTGCGTGTGTTGTTCAGATTGTGCTTTCCTCCCTGTCTATGTGTCAGGATCTTTCTGTGGCCCAAGCAGGATCTGTTTGCCTCTCTGTGGGCGTGTCTCTTTTCGCTTCTGAGTGTCGCTCGATGTCTATATATAATTGTAGGTGTGGTTCTGGAACGGTGTTTTACTGTGCTCACTTGAGACAAATGTTTCTGTTAGTTCTTGCATGTTGATGTGTAATGTCTCTAAGTATGACTTCAGTTCTATATGTGTGTGTGGATGTGTGTATGACTATGTGTCTGTGTGTAAATGTGTTTTTTTATTTGGAATGACTTTTTATGTGTGCATGTGTGTGCTCTGTATCTCTGTTGGTCTGTTTGCATATCTCAGCATGACTATTTCTCTCTGTGGATGTGTGTGCATTCTTTGTCTCTACAAAGGAGTGTTCCTATGTCTCCATTTCTGTGGAATTTCTGTGTGGGCGTGTCTATGCAAGGTTTGGGTGTGTTAATGTATCAATGTGTAGGTATAGTCACGCACTTTAGTCTGATTGTATTCCTCTTTGTGTTTGTGAGGATGCGGGTGTGTTTGTATGCCCCTCGGGATCAGGTAATGTTTCTGTCTGGAGATGGTTTCCCACATCCCCGTTTGACTGTTTCTGTGTATGTTCATGTGTTGTAGTTGGAGGATGGGATGTGTTCCTGTTTCCGTTTATCAGTATCTTCCTATGTCTCAACTTGAGTGTTTTTGGGCAGGTGGGAGTACTTTTGTGTCTGAGTGGAAAATGTTTGCGAGTGTGTGCATGTGGGTGTGGTTCTGTGTCTCCCAGGACCTGGTTAAATTCCTGTCTCGTCACAACACTCCCTCTCCTGAAAAAAGGATGAGTGCGCCCTACAGCAGCTCATGGTGCACAGATTGCTCACTTTGGACTATCCTTGGGAACCTGGGAGAAATCCAAACATCAGTCTCTCCAACTCATAACTACTGAAACCTGAACTGTTACTTCGGTTTCTGGATCTATTGTTTAACTTGCGAAACAAGGCAAGGTAATATGTAATGTGATGCAGGACACTAAGAATCTCAAAGGACCAGTGGGAACTTGGGATGCTTGCCCACGATCCCTGAATGTTGGAGGACAGGTTAATACAATAATTAAGGTGGCACATCATACACCACATGCCTCGATCAATTGTGGTGCAGATTATAGGGGTAGGGAGGTCTTTCTCGCCTTTTGTAGGACTCTATACACTCACATGAACACAGAAATCTTCAAAAAGCTGATTAGAGGTGGAAAGGGTGACAGCGTTTAATAAGTGAAACTGGTCGATTGGGCGAGCGTGGAGACAATCCCTTGTAGATAAAGATCCAGAAATGGTTCCCTCCAAAAACACGTCAATCTCCTCATATCATTGGAGAAAAAAAGCTGCTCAGAGTAAGGTGTCACCAGCAGAGCTGACGAACTGAGCATTGACACTCTCTAATGAACCTTGATGTTTCTCTTTGGTGCATTTTGTGTTTGTGACATATTTCTACTACTGAGTATCAGTGGTGGAGGACATGTATGTTTGTAGTTGTGATGTCAATCAAGCAAACTGCTTTGTCCTGGGTGATGCCAAATTTTCTGAGTGTTGATAGAACTGCATCCAAACAAGAAACTGGGGAGTATTTCCTTACACTTCTTACTTTTGCTTTGACTTTGGGGAGTCAGGAGGTGAGTTACTCGCCGTGGTCTTCCGGGCTGCTGACATCCTCTTGTAGCAATGATATTCAAATTAATTATGACCAGCTATTTATTGATGAAGTAGCTGAAGCTGTTTTGTCCGAGGATAGAACGCCGTGGATTTTCTGCAGATGTGTTCTGGAGCTGAGCTGACCCTCCTCTGACAACGACAACCTTCTTCCTATGTGCCAGATATGATTGGTACTAGAGCGGAGTGTGCCCCCAATTGTCCTTCAAGTGAATTTTGAGCGAGCCACAGGGATGTCAGGGTGTGTCACTCTCACCTCCCCTCTGGGATTCAGCTCTTGGGCCATGTTTGAAGCAAGAATGTCATATATAAACAGAAGTAGACATTTCTGGATTGCTCAGCATGACTGGCAGCATCCGTGGAGAGAAATCAGAGTCAACACTTCGGGACCTGTGATGCTTTCTCACAACATGTCGCAACTTGCCTTCCCAACTATTTTTGTGTCAGCTGCAAATTTGTCAAGAGCAATTTTTTTTCCTTTCTCCAACTCATTCATATACAGAATATTGCATTCTTCATGTGTATATCATATAAAGTATTCAGTATTGTTATGTGTTGGAGCTGAGTATGTCTGTACATATATTGCTGTGTTTCGGAGTTAATCATGTTTCCATGTAAATATTATTGTGCATTGTATCTGTTTGTGTTTATAAATAAACATTGTTTTGCTTCGGAGTTTTTCACGTTTAAACGTAAATATCTTGAAACATTAGGACTGCTCATTTGTAAATATAAACGTGGTTGTGTCTGGAAACGGTTCCTGGTCATATTTGTTTGCGGTTTTCTTTGTGAGTTGTTCTTGCCTGCAAGTAAGTATTGTTGTATCTTAGTTGTGCACTCTATTATATCTTAGTTTCGTGGCGCGTTTCAATTGCACATGTAAATGTTTGAATATTTTTGCCTTTTTGAAGTGTTTACGTTTTTACAAAAAAATTGTTGCATAATGAACTTGGAATGAAACTGTTCATGTTTCTGCATATCAAATGTATTTTAGATCTGTTCACGTTCATTTTTAAATATTGTAAATAAGAACTTTTTACGTCTGCATGTCAATATTTCTGTGTACTGGAGCTGTTCCAGTTTATATATCAAAGTTGTGAATTGGAGCTGTTTCAGTTTATGTGTATAGATATTATTTTGTGTTGACGCTGCTCCTGTTGGAATATAAATATTGTTGTGTACTGGAGTCGTTGCTGTTTTTCGGAAAATATTAACATATTCTGAAGTTGTGCCCATAATCGGGAGAGAATTCAACAGTGAATAAATGGTATCGGATTAAATAGACAATAATTTGTAGAGGGTAAAACAGAGAGTAATAACGGGAGGTAAACATAGAGAATCAGGGAATCGGCTTTTGTGCAACATAATCGAAAAGGTTCGAATGGAGTTTTACCAGAAAAGAAATCGAATATAACTGAGCGAGGATAGTGTTAATTATAGGGAAAGGGAGAGGAATTATTATCAAGTTGCAGGGAGAGGGTTAATAGAGAGGAATGCGAAGAGAGTTCAATATAAGGCAATAGAGAGGGTGAAATGGAGTGTAGTAGAGAGAAAAGTGACAACAATGTAACTGGGAGATGGTTGAACGCAGGAAAGGGAAAGAATCTTATATAAAGAAATAGGGGGAGAACTAAATAGAGAGAATAGAGATGAGGGCTGAATACAGGAGAGCAGGAAGAGGATTAAGTACGGGGAAGAGGAGAGGTTAAATACAGAACATACCGTATTAAATAGAAAGCAGTAGTGAGAGGGTTAATTAGAGAACAATAGGAAGTAAACTGAATACAGAGACAGTTAAAGATTGTGATGGGCAGGGTTTAAATTTAGCGGGGTCAGTGGAGAGTAGTTTTGAGAGCTTTAAATTTGAAGTAATAGGGACATAATTAAATAGCGAGTAATGGAGAGGATTGAAAACAGGGTAAGAGAGAGGTGGTTGGATACAGGGGAATGGAAAGTATTAAATGTATTTAAAGACAGGATTAAGTGAAGAGTAGTAGGGTCGGACTAATGTCAGACTAAGAGGAAGAGGATTAATTACAACGCAGGGAATAGAGAGGACTGAATGCAGATAAAGTCTTAAATACAGAGTAACAGGGAGAGTCTCATATTCAGAGAGACAAGGTGAAAGAGAAATCAGGAGAAATCTAAACAATGGGGGAAGAGTGTGGGTTACATACAAGGGAACAGCGATGCAAGTCCATGCAGATTAGCAAGGAGAGGTTTGCATGCAGGGAAATATAAATGCTTAAATATAGGGACATAGACTGGCAAAATACCGGGCAATAGCATTGAATAAATATAGGTTAAGAGAGACGAGTTTTAGCTTTACTCAATTTGGGGGCAGCGGTGGTGATGGGCACAGTCCTCTCTTCCAATTTCCAGACATCAACATTGAACTTTGGCTCTCAGAGCGTCCATTCCCACAATCAGTTGCCTCCATGTTGCACTGCTTCCCGGCACTACCTCTTCCCACATCAGCGACAGCTCCCTCATTCCCACTCCAGTTGTCATTACAGCCCATGCAACCCTCCTCCTCATGCCTTCCCTTTTCCTCCTGCCTTTGCTTTGTCATGTAGAATAGTGTGGACTGACGTTATGCCCTTCTGCCATTCTTGTGCTTAGCAGTCCTGACCTGGTAAGGATGCAGTTTCCTCTTTGAAAAGCAACCTGGCTTCATCATTCGACGCTTAAATGTCAGATCGTCATTGTTTTTAATCTTCATCATCTACAAGAGTGATATGTGAACTTGAGTGCCCAGAACATGACTTGGTTGCCTGCCTTAATAGAGCAGCGATAATACTGCTAAGCCATCGCCTCGACCCCAGGTCTGATCTCATCCTGTGAAACAGGCTGGAGAAGGGGCAGAACAGAAAGAACTGTTAATGTTCTTAATCAGAAACAAATACAAATTCCCTGGAAGAAATCAGCACATCTGCCAGATTCTGTGCAGAGAACTCAGAGCTGAATGGCTTCCTGTACCAGAGTAACAGACCGGAGAGGAGCTGAATGACCTCCTTTCCCAGGGATCAGGTTGTAGAAGGATCTGATTGTTCTCTTGTACCAGAATAACAGGCCGGAGAGGAGCTGAATGGCCAATATTTTTCCCGTGGGGTAGGCTGGTGAATGGGCTGAAAAGCCTCACCCTGTTCCTGTGGGACAGAGTAGAGAAGGAGTTCAATGGTCTCCTCCTGTTCCTGTGGGACAGATCGTAGAAGGGGATGAATGGCTTCCTTCTAATCCAATATTGTTGGGTGTGTTCATGCCAACACCAAACTCATTCATCATTGAAAATTAAGCAATGCTTTATCCCCTGAATTAACAAAAAGTCAAGCCGTGAAGTTTCCAAGTCTCTGCCCATTTGTTCTCCATATTTTAAATAAAGGCTGATTCCAGTGTTCCAAATGTTAACTCTATTCACCGTTAGTTAGTCGGATATGTTCATGTGCATTTTACCCCTTTAACTAGTGAAATGGGCAGGCAAATGACAGATAATGTTGGAAGTAAGAAAGATTCATTCTTTTTGTGAGAGATAATATAAATTAAGTGGCTGAATTCTATTGGGGACTTAACATCTAGACTTGGAGGTGTATACTTCTTTTTAGGAAAATGAATGGGAACGTTGAGCAGATTTGTCAAACATAAATTATCGAAAGTCGAATGGAATGCAAAGGAAAGGGGAATGTTATTTTACCTGTATAAATCACCGCTTCAGATACAGCTGGGCGAAACACCCAGATTTGAACTTTTGAATATCATAAGACTTCCATTGGGTTAAACTTTAGCTCCGCCCACGACAGCACACCGCACTTCAGGAAGCATGTCAATGCAGTGGATGCTTTGAAATGGCATGTTTTCTCAGTGGTTCGCATTGCTGTTTCACAGCACCAGGGACTGGGCTTTGATTCTAACCTCGGGTGACTATCTCTGTACATTCTCCCCGTGCCTGCGTTAGTTTTCTCCGGGTGTTCTGGTTTCCTCCCACAATCCAAAATATACATGTCAGAAAAATTAGCCGGGCTGAGCTGCTCATGGTGTTCAAGGCTGTGTAGGTTAGGTGCATTCGTCATGGGTAAGTATAGGGCAGGGGAATGTGGGTGGGCGGTTTATTCTCCAGAGCGTAGGCATGGACTTGTTGGGCAGAAGGGCCTAATTCCACACTTTAGGGATTGTATTCTAGGCTGTGGGAGGTTGTAACTAGTCATGGGAACTAAATAACAGGGCATTTAGCCCCCGTGAGCTTGTCACAGCATTCAGTGCCTGATTTGTAGCCAAACTCCACAGACCTGTGTTTGCGCCTTATTCCTTGCAAACTATGCTTAAGAAAAAGAAATCTATCGCAGATATAAAATTAACATCTAATCCAGCATCCACTACCCTTTGTGGAAGAGAGTTCCGACCATCCAACATCCTTTGTGTGTGGCAGTGCTTCCTAACATCTCTCCTGAACACATTAGCCCGACATTGCAAACTATATCCCTTTATGCTTGAATGCACAAACAGTGGAAATTGGTGATCTTTATAAACCCTATCTTCTGAGTTCTGGAGAAAGGTGGCCTAATTTGTAGTCTCCCACATGAATGGTTGTAGGACCGTGAAGACCCTCTTTGAGGCTCCCTGAGACTTGCAGTAAAGGGTCAAGGGGAACACCAAGCGGATCTTTATTCTCAAAGGTTTTCAGAAAGTGACAGAGAAATGGGTATAACTGTCCAAGCTAAAGAGAAGCGTGCAGAATCTACTGCTGGTGCAGACAATGTGTGTGTATATCACAGAGGATTTTCAGAAGGTGATGAGCCAGAAAGCCTCACTCTTTACCTCCAAAGCCACCAAGATAATCCACCCGGTCTGGGGTCGACACTGTGGAGCAGGACGGGACGCGCTCACGTTTGGTCTTCGACAAATTGCACAGGGAGAGCTGGATGCTCAGCATCCTGAAAGGGAGAAAAATCAGTCTGTAACGTCATCTCATCCTGACATCCTGAGGATAAGCAAAACCCTTTGTGCCATATTACATGACATGAATCTCACAGATAGCGCAGCCTCCCGTTCATTACTTTCTATTGTGCAGGTTTTAAATGACAACATATGGAAGAGGCTGGACCTCTATCTCTAGAGGTGCTGACCAAGGCTCTCGACTCCTTCGAAAAGAATAGGCCTCGCGGAAGTGATAGCGTATCAGCCGTGTTGTATTCGACTCTGTGAGAGTTGATTGGACAGGACTTGGTGAAAGTGGACAACAGGGAAATTGAGATGTTGAATATTTGACTCAGTGACAGGCCACTGTCAAAAACTGTGCATTTATAAATAAAGGGTGATTAATGACAAGATGCTAGAATATGAGCATTGATTTTACTCCCAGACATTGTTGCTGCCAAAGTGCATCAGGACCTTGGGTTCTTCATGTTCCACACAGTCCCATTCCAACCCCTGTCCCACCCCAGCAAACCCCACACCACAAGATGTCCTGAAGTTGTTCTGTGACATTCTTGACCCTCGGCACTGTTGAGACAATATCCCATCCTGTACTCTGTCTAGTCAGAACTGATGATCTTGGAAGAGTTAGTCAGTCATGTTAGCTTTGTGCATACTGCCATTTGAAGTGAACACAACACCGCATTAACTTTATAAATAAGGAAAAAAAGTAGAAACGAAATACTGCAGAATTTGGTCTCAATGTCCATTTGAGTGAGTCATTTATTCACCTGATGATAGGTGGACAACAAGTGTTCAATTGTGAGGGACTGCGATGACACAAACCCATGGTTCAATTCCTCGAATTAAGTAGGGTCTGAGATGAGTTAAGTTTTCCAGAGAAGAATGGAAACGTCTGGCGATAAATGGACCAAAAGCCATCTTGTTGCCTCTTGCTTTAGGGTGAGAAAAATCATCTGAAATTTTGTCGATGGCCTAAAATCTTTCCAAGAGTGAAATGAATGAACAATGCCTCACATTTATCTACATTATACTGCACAGACTATTTGGTCCTTGTTTACTCACTGAACCTGCCCTTTCCCTTCTCAGTGCTGCTACGTCCTCCTTGCCTATTACTGTCAACTTAATATTGTGTTATGATCAAAGGTAATGCATGATCCCATAATCTTAGTCATTGTTAGAAATTATCGTGGTATCGTGGGAAATGATCCTTGTGTCACTCACTAATACCAGTCCGACATTATGGTAATGACATATTTAATCCTGCTCCCTGTTTTTTGTCCTCTATCAGTCCTCAAGCCAAGTCCCATTTCCCCCTCTCGACGGGTCTCATTGACAACACTGACCACACCCTCATTCATTTCCAGAATTGGACATTTCTGCATCTTTCTCCGAATCAGAGACTGTCTGTGCACAAGGTGAGGAATTGCATTGCGATGATGTATTCATTAAAACCGACAGTGTGTCGTCACCAATAACCAACGATTCTCCCTGCTCAGACTGGTCGCTGATAACCATGGAAAACACATCTCAGAGTTGAGGAGAATGTTTCTCAGAGAGAAACTCAACAATTGGATTTCAACTTGCAAATGATAAAAGTCGAGGGAGTGTCGAAACTGAAATGAAAGGAGAGTTTAAAATTCGATAGATGGTGTTGTGATGTCAATGCTGGGAATGAGGGTGGCACAATGGCTCAGTGGTTAGCCCTGCTGCCTCACAGAAGATGGCGTAGGGATATCATAGCAATTAGAAAGACTTGGCTCAGGGGAGGACAGGACTGGCAGCTTAATGCTGGAGAATACAACGGCTGATGTAAAGACAGAAAGGGAGCTCAGAGAAGAGGGAATTTGTATGTTTGATAATGGATAACATTAAGCTGTAATTAGACAGGATATTCCTGCGATTATGTCCAGGGAAGATATTTGTGTGGAACTGAGAAATGAGAAAAAAAGATCACTTTATTGGGATTGTATTATTGACTCGCGAATGGTAAGTGGGGAGTCGAGAAAAAATCTTAAGGAGATATCAGTTATCTGTAACAATAATAGGGTGGTAATAGTAGGGAATTGTAACATTTCACACATAGTCTGGGACTGCCAGAGTGTTAAGAGTTGAGATGGAGAGGAAGTTGTTAAGTGTGTACAAGAAAACTTTCTGATTCAGTATGCAGATGTAGGTACTCGTGCATGCTCAAAACGTGACCTACTCTCAGGAAATAAGGCAGGCCAGGTGACTGAGGCGTGACTGGAGAGCACTTTGTGGCCAGCGAAGATAATTCGATCAGTTAAACAGTGGTCAATTTTGAAAGTACCTGGCAAGAACTTTCAAAAGCTGACTTCAGGGAAATGTTTGTCAGTGAAGCGATGTTTAGAAAATGGGAAGCCTTCCAAAATGAAATAACAAGGGTCCAGAGACGCTATGTTCCTGTTCGGCTGAAAGGCAAGACTGGTAGGTATAGGATGTAAACAGGAACGTCGGGGATTCTGCTCACTTAATCAAGAGACAGACCTCAATAAAACAAATACTCAAGAATGAACTCGCTCAACTCACTGTTGTAGACTGATACAAAAAAGGCAGCAAGGTTACAACTAAACACCATGAACTTATCTGCTCCAATGTTGTGAACTCTTTCACACAAGTTCCTCCAAGGGCAGCTGTGAATTTTGCTGTTTTTTTTCCCAGATGCTCTCCGATGGCCAGAAACACATGGACTCAAACAGCAAAGGCAGGAGCTGTGCAGATTCACTGCTGTGGCAGACAGCAGTAATAGTTACTCTCTCTCTCTATTCCTCTCTGGCTGACCACGTGGTGTCCAACTTTGTCTATCTTCGTCCTTTTTAAATTGCCTTGCTTTGATATTTCTTTTCCCCAAATTTCCAAAACAACGCACCAACTTATAAAACAACAGTTTTCCAGGAATTCGTGAAAGTCAGCTCTGACACGTAAAATACCACAACGAGGGGAACAGCTCTTACAGCCACAGACTTTCTCGTCCTCCATATACGTTTGCCTGGAATGTTCTGATCAATATATTACAAAAAACATGGGAAGATGGAATAATTTGACGGAGGATGCTAACAGAGCCGAGAAAGTTTGGTTTCATCATTGAAGGGACAAACCACGATCTGTGATGATAAATTGAGGATCTGTTAATTCATGGAATCACGCAGAATTTGTTTTGGGAAGTGAACAATTCCTTGTCATATTTAGAAAATGTTCCATTTTCGCTTGTAAATTCAGTGAACAGATAATGCCAAATGCAAATCAATAGATGTGACTATTTTATTGTGTTCTCTGCATTGTCTGACTGAAATACTCTTGACGATATGCTTGTTGAAATTTTTGGAATAAGCAACGAAGTGCAAAACGAAACAGACAGCTCATTACTACAAACACTGAATTTTGCGGTTCCAATCCATTGTGTCAGAAATATGACGTTACAAAATAATCAAGTCTCTCTGACTCTCTATTGTGCTCTAATAATGCCAGATGCAATTAACATGGAAAGTGATAATACAAATACTTAGCAGCTCATAGACAGAACAGGATTTCACGACACGTCTTTTTTTTAAAAAAACGTAATTTTGTAATGAGAATACCTAAATACGGTTAGCATATTAACCTAAGGAATTGATTAATTCTTACCTTCTGGACTTAGTTAGTAATATTCCTCCCGAAGCGAAACTGCTTCATGCAGTTTAAAAATCTGAAGCCACGAAGCCTTCTTCAGAAAAACAACTGGAAATTAGCCACATGCATCTGAAATTCAATTCAAAACTTCTCAGTGTTAAATTGTTGGAAATGGACAACGCAGAAACAGCGCATTCTGCCCACTGAGTGAAACCACTTTAAAACTCCTCAGTCTTTCTTCAATCCCACAGAACTGCAGGAAAGTTATGGCACTGAAAGAGCTTATTCATGTCTACATCAATTGAGTAAACTGGTTACCTGCTCTGCATTCGTTAAAAAATGAAATTTATTGCGAAAGAAATGATGATAAAAGAGAATAAATCAAACTACGTGCTTATAAAGCAGATTCAAAGACAACGAATACGCAGCGGATGTATGATTCTTGTTAATCTCAAACAATGCATGCATGAAATGAAACGCTACGACTTTCATATATTACACAAATAACCCGACTCCCAACAATGCCGTTCCAAACAAAACAGCCATCAAAAACTATTCACACCAGAATCTCTGTATCTATCACTTGGTTAAATGACTTTTGACTGCCAATTCTCAGCTGAAATTGCAGTCACTTTCTTCCTGGAGATACCGCACATCTGAGCATCAATACACACAGCTTGAAACAGTTTCTTCAGAGATTTTCTTCTGTCCCAACACTACTATCTGTGATCAACATACAAGGTAATGTCATTTACTAAAACTCTCATTTCATTTGCATGAGCACAGATCTATACATCCACTCATATCCAGGGTCGTACAGGAACAAAACTAAATGACAAAAATGATAAAATTGAAAGTAAAGCTTTCTCAGTAAGGGTTTCTTCCTTAATTGAAAATTCCAGAACTCACCTACAAAGTTGTGAGGCCGCATTAATACCATGCTAGGTTGCAACCATCAAAACTAAACAACAGTTAATTCGTGCACAAAGCCATTCAGCCCATCGCCAAACTTCAAACGCAATTATTAAAACAAACTGCTGCAATTACACAAATAAATCCAAGTTAACTCGAAACTTTAGATGCACAGAGAAGCCCACTGCTTATTCTCTTCAACACCAGAACTAAACACAAACTCACTAATATTGCATTCTCTACATAGAATATCACCGCTTATATGTTTCCAAAGTGATTCCTTGCCTTAATTCCATTGAAACGCTCAGTAATCTCCGATTGGAATGCGCATTTCTGGAAGGTTCTCAGAAGAGATGAATAATTTCCCAGGCAATTCCTGTGGAATCTGCGATGACACGGAATCCACAGGGTCCCTGTAATCTGACAATAAATTACCGAGCTCCTGCCACTGTGTGAATTTTAGGCACAACCTATCTATATATCATTGTCAGTGACAGAGTGAACCCTCAGCCCACCATCAGACAGATTGACACAATTTCATTGGTGAACCGCACTTACCGGGGATTGTTACAGTTGGAAGGGTCATGTAAAATAATTTCCACAAATCATAAAGTGAAAATGCCATTCTCTGCCTGAATCTCTGTGCGCAGGCGATCTCCCTGTACTCAATGCCGAGGTGATAGAATCTCAAAGCCTTTCATTTATACCCGTTGGCTTCGCCTGGGGGACTGATACATACAGTGTGGTTCACTTCATTTGTTTAAGAATTTGAACAAACAGGTGACAGCGGTGAGTGAACTCCCAGTGGCCACAAATTATTTTTACAGCTGTGGTTTGTATGATTGTACAAATCTCAATCGGTCAGGACCAACCAGAGGAAAATGTATATTGAATGACATAATAGAATCCTTACACCGTGGAAGTCGGTCAATGGGCCCATCAAGTCCAACGTGACCCGGCAAAGGGTATCCAACCCAGACCAACCAACACTCTCTGTGAGGCAGCAGGGCAAACCACTGAGCCACTGTGCCGCCCTCATTACCAGCATTGACACCACAACACCATCTATCGAAATTTAAAGTCTCATTTCATTTCAGTTTTGTCGTTCCCTTGATTTTGATCATTTGGAAATTAAATTCCAGTTGTTGAGTCTCTCCCTGAGAAACAATTTCCTCATCACTGGGATATGTTTTCCATGGTTATCAGCGACTATTCTGTGCAGGGAGCATCGTTGGTTATTGGTGACGCACACTGTCGGTTTTAATGAATACATCATCGCAATGCAATTCCTCACCTTGTGCACAGACAGTGTCTGATTCGAACATAATTTCTCCACTCCAGGCAAAAGTTGAAACAGGTAAAAATAACTCACTGAAAAATGCCCTCAACGGTTACATAAGCTCCAATCAATACAGAACTTCCTACCAGGTTAACAACACACTGGACATGTTACAGAGCTGACTCTGAATCACCCATGATCCCTACAGTAAGACAGAGGGTGAGATATTCCCTGTTCATCTGCAGTGTGCTGCACATGTACAGAGAAGAAACTTAAAACATCTGATGGATGATGGGATAGAACAGTTTCAAGCGAGATGGAGGACTGAGGTCAGAGAGTGATTGGCTCGTGCAACGATGCAGAAATGTCCAATTCTGGAAATGATTGAGAGTGGGGTCAATGTTTCACTGAGGCCCGTCGAGAGGGGGAAATGCGACTTGGCTTGAGGACTGATAGAGGACAAAAAACAGAGAGCAGGAGTAATTATGCCATTCCCATAATGTCGGACTGGTATTAGTGAGTGACACAAGGATAATTTCTCGCGATACAGACATAATATCTAACAATGACTTAGATAATGGGATCATGCATTACCTTTCATCATAACACAATATTAAGTTGACAGTAATAGTCAAGGAGGGCGTAGGAGCACTGAGAAGGGAAAGTGCAGGTTCAGTGAGTAAACAAGGACCAAATAGTCTGTGCAGCATAATGCAGAGAAATGTGAGGCATTGTTCATTCATTTCACTCTTGGAAAGGTTTTAGGCCATCCATAAAATTTCAGATGATTTTTCTCACCCTAAAGCAAGAGGCAACAAGATGCATTTCTGTCCATTCATCGACAGATGTTTCTATTATTCTCTGGAAAACTTTACTCATCTCAGACCCTTCTTAGTACGAGGAATTGAACCATGGATTTGCGTCATCTCAGTCCCTGACAATTGAACCCCTGTTGTCCACCTATCAATCTGGCAAAAATTGCTGCACTCAAATGGAATTGAGCCCTAATTCTGCAGTCTTTCGTTTCTGTTTTTTTTTCCTTATTTATAAACTTAACGCGGTGTTGTGTTAACTTTAAATGGCAGCACGCACAAAGCTAACATGATTGACCGACTCCTTCAAAATCATCAGTTCTGACTAGCCAGAGTACAGGATGGTATATTGTCTCAACAGTGCCGAGGGTCAAGAATGTCACAGAACAACTTCAGGACATCTTATGGTGTGGGGATTGCTGGGGTGGGACAGCGGTTGGAGTGGGAATGTGTGGAACATGAAGAAGCCAAGATCCTGATGCACATTGGCAGCCACAATATCTGGGAGTAAAATCAATGCTCATATTTTAGCATCTTGTCATTAATCACCCTTTATTTATAAATGCACAGCTTTTGTCAGTGGCCTGTCACTGAGTCAGATATTCAACATCTCAATTTCCCTGTTGTCCACTTTCACCAAGTCCTGGCCAATCAACTTTCATAGTGTCGAATACAACACGGCTGATAAGCTTGCACTTCCGCGAGGCCTATTCTTTTCGAAGGAGTTTAGAGCCTTGGTCAGCACCTCTAGAGATAGCGGCTGGTCCAGCATCTCCCATATGTTGTCATTTAAAACCTGCACAATAGAAAGTAATGACCGGGAGACTGCGCTATCTGTGAGATTCATGTCATGTAATATGGCACAAAGGGTTTGGCTTATCCTGAGGATGTCAGGATGAGATAACTTTACAGACTGATTTTTCTCCCCTTCAAGATGCTGAGCATCGAGCTCTCCCTGTGCAATTTGTCGAAGACCAAACGTGAGCGCGTCCCCTCCTGCTCCACAGTGTGCACCGCAGACCGGGTGGACTATCTTGGTGGTTTTGGAGGAAAAGAGTGAGACTTTCCGGGTCTTCACTTCCTGAAAATCCTCTGAGACATCGACAACCATTGTTTGCACCAGGAGTAGATTCTGCATGCTTTTCTGTAGATTGGACAGTTGTACCCATTTTTCCGTCACATTCTGAAAACCTTTGAGAATAAAGATTCGCTTGGTGTTCCCCTTGATTCTTTACTGCAAGTCTGAGGGAGCCTCAAAGAGGGTCTTCACGGTTCTCCAACCATTAATGTGGGAGACTACAAATTAGGCCACCTTTCTCCAGAACTCAGAAGATAGGGTTTATGAAGATCGCCATTTTCTGCTGTTTGTGGATTCAAACATAAAGGGACATAGTCTGCAATGTCGGGCTAATGTGTTCAGGAGAGATGTTAGGAAGCACTGCCACACTGAAAGGGCGTTGGATGGTGGGAACTCTCTTCCATAAAGGGGCGTGGATGCTGGATGAGATGTTAATTTTATATCTGCGATAGACTTCTTTTTCTTAAGCATAGTTTGTAAGGAATACGGCAGAAACACAGGTATGTGGAGTTTGTCTACAAATCAGGTGCTGAATGCTGTGACAAGCTCACAGGGGCTAAATGTCCTGTTATTTAGTTCCCATGACTATTAACCACCTCTCACCGCCTAGAATACGATCCCTAAAGTGTGGAATTAGGCCCTTCAGCCCAACACGTCCATGCCTACCCACTGAAGAGTAAACTACCCAGCCACATTCCCCTGCCCCATACTTACCCATGAAGAATGCACCTAACATACACATTATTGAACACCATGAGCAGCTCAGCCCGGCTAATGTTTCTGACATGTATATTTTGAATTGTGGGAGGAAACCAGAACACCAGGAGAAAACCAACGCAGGCACGGAGACAATGTGCACAGATAGTCTCCCGAGGTTAGAATCAAAGCCCAGTCCCTGATGCTGTGAAACAGCAATGCGAACCACTGAGAAAACATGCCATTTCAAAGAATCCACTGCATTGGCATGCTTCCTAAGATGCGGTGTGCTGTAGTGGGCGGAGCTCAGGTATAACCCAATGGAAGTCATATGATAGTCAAGAATTCTAATCTGTGCTGTTTTCCCCAGCTGTGTCTGAAGCGATGATTTATACAGGTAAAATAACATTCCCCTTTCCTTTGCATTCCATTCGACTTTGGATAACTTATTTTTGACAAATCTGCTCAACGTTCCCAATCACTTTCCAAAAAAGAAGTATACACCTCCAACTCTTGATGTTTAGTCCCCAATAGAATTCAGCCACTTCATTTATATTATCTCTACCAAAAAGAATGAATCTTTCTTACTTCCAACATTATCTGCCATTTGCCTGCCCATTTCACTAGTTAAAGGGGTAAAATGCATATGGACATATCCGAGTAACTGTCGGTGAATAGAGTTAATATTTGGAACACTGAAATCAGCCTTTATTTAAAATATGGAGAACAAATGCGCAGAGACTTGGAAATTTCACGGCTTGACCTTTTTTTTTAATTCAGGGGATAAAGCATTGCTTAATTTTCAATGATGAATGAGTCTGCTGTTGGCATGAACGCACCCAACAATATTGGATTAGAAGGAGGCCATTCATCCCCTTCTCCAATCTGTCCCACAGGAACAGAAGGAGGCCATTCAACTCCTTCTCTACTCTGTCCCACAGGCACAGAGTGAGGCTATTCAGTCTCCGGCCTAACACACGGGAAAAAATTCGGCCATTCAGCCCCTCACCGGCCTGTTATTCTGGTACAAGAGAATAATCAGATCCTTCTACAACCTGATCCCAGGGGAAGGAGGTCATTCAGCTTCTCTTGGTCTTTTATTCTGGTACAGGAGGCCATTCTGCTCTGAGTTCTCAGCATAGAATCTGGCAGATGTGCTGATTTCTTCCAGGAATTTGTTTTTGTTTCTGATGAAGAGCATTAACACTTCTTTCTGCTCTTATTCAGCCCCTTCGCCAGCCTGTTTCACAGGACAAGATCAGAACTGGGGCCGAGGCGATGGCTGAGTAGTATTATCGCCGCTCTATTAAGGCAGCCAATTCAGTCATGGTTCAGGCACTAAAGTTCAAATCCCACTGTGGAACATGATGACTTTTAAAAACAATGACTATCAAAAATTTAAGAGTCGAATGATGAACCCAGGTCACTTGTCGATTAGCTCTTGCTTTTCAGAGAGGAAACTGCATCCTTACCAGGTCAGGACTACACGTGACTCCAGACGTACAACAATGTGGTTGCCACTTAACAACCCTGGAGGCAATTCGGGATGGGCGATAAATGCTGCTGATGGACAGCGATGCCCTCATCCTGTGAATGAATTAAAAAGAAAACCCTTCTTGAGAATGATAGAAAGGAAGTGGGGGAGGCACTTTTGCTCATTCGGAATTGGTAAAGAAGAAGAGCAGAAGGCCTTTCATTCCCACTGCTAAGCACAAGAATGGCAGAAGGGCATAACGTCAGTCCACACTGCTCTACATGACAAAGCAAAGGCATGAGGTAAAGGTAAGGCATGAGGAGGAGGGTTGCATGGGGTGTAATGACAACTGGAGTGGGAATGAGGGAGCTGTCGGTGATGTGGGAAGAGGTAGTCCCGGGAAGCAGTGCAACATGGAGGCAACTGATTGTGGGAATGGACGCTCTGAAAGCCAAAGTTCAATGTTGATGTCTGGAAGTTGGAAGAGAAGACTGTTCCCATCACCACCGCTGCCCCCAAATTGAGTAAAGCTAAAACTGTCTCTTTTACCCTATATATATTCAATGCTATTGCCCGGTATTTTGCCAGTCTATGTCCCTATGTTTAAGCATTTATAATTCCCTGTATGTAAACCTCTCCCTGCTAATCTGCATTGACTTGTAACGCTCTCCCCTAGTATGGAACCCACACTCTTCCCCATTGTTTAATTTTCTCCTGATTTCTCGTTCAACTTGTCTCTCTCAATATGAGACTCTCCCTGTTTCTCTGTATTTAAGACTTTATCTGCATTCAGTCCCCTCTTTTCCCTGCGTTGTAATTAATCTTCTTCCTCTCAGTCTGACATTAGTCAGACCCTACTACTCTTCACTTAATCCTGTCTTTACCGACATTTAATCCTCTCTATTCCCATGTATCCAACCACCTCTCCCTTACCCTGTTTTCAATCCTCTCCATTACTTGTTATTTAATTATGTCCCAATTACTTCACATTCAAAGCTCTCATAACTACTCTCCACTGAACCCACTAAATTAAATCCCTGCCCATCACAATCTTTAACTATCTCTGTATTCAGTTTACTCCCTACTGGTCTCTAATTAACCCTCTCACCACTGCGTTCTATTTAATACGGTATGTTCTGTATTTAACCTCTCCTCTTCCCCGTACTTAATCCTCTTCCTGCTCTTCTGTATTCAACCCTCACCTCTATTCTCTCTATTTAGTTCTCCCCCTATTTCTTTATGTAAGATTCTTTCCCTTTTCTGCGTTCAACCATCTCCCAGTTACTTTGTTGTCACTTTTCTCTCTATTACACTCCATTTCACCCTCTCTGTTGCCTTATATTGAACTCTCTTCGCATTCCTCTCTATTAACCCTCTCCCTGCAACTTGATAATAATTCCTCTCCCTTTCCCTGTAATTGACACTTTCCTCGCTCAGTTATATTCGATTGCTTTTCTGGTAAAACTCCATTTGAACATTTTTGATTACGTTGTACAAAAGCCGATTCCCTTATCCTCTATATTACCCTCCCGTTATTACTCTCTGTTTAACCCTCTACTAATTATTGTCTATTTAATCCGATACCATTTATTCTCTGTTGAATTCTCTCCCTATTATGGGCACAAATTCAGAATATGTCAATATTTTCATTAAAAAAACGGCAACGGCGACACAACAATATTTATGTACCAACAGAAGCAGCTCCAACACAAAATAATATCTGTACACATAAACTGGATCAGCTCCAATTCACGACTTTGATAATATTAACTGAAACAGCTCCAATTCACAACTTTGATATTTAAACTGAAATAGCTCCAATTCACAACTTTGATATATTAACTGGAACAGCTCCGTACACAGAAATATTTACATGCATACGTGAAAAGTTCTCATTTACAATATTTAAACATGAACGTGAACAGATTTAAAATACAATTGATATGCAGAAACATGAACAGTTTCATTCCCAGTTCATTATGCAACAATATTTATGTACAAACGTAAACACTTCAAAAACGCAAAAATATTCAAACATTTACTTGTGCAGTTGAAACGCACCACGAAATTAATAAATAATAAAGAACACAACTAAGATACAACAATACTTACTTGCAGGCAAGAACAACTCAAAAAGAAAACAGGAAGCAAATATGACCAGGAACCGTTTCCAGACACAACCATGTTTAAATTTACAAATGAGCATTCCTAATATTTCATGATATTTACGTTTAAACGAGAACAACTGCGAAGCAAAACAATGTTTATTTATAAACACAAACAGATACAATTAACAACAATACTTACATGCAAACGTGATTAACTTTTATACACAGCAATATTTGTCCAGGCATACTCAGCTCCAATACATAACAACACTGAATACTTTATATGATATACACATGAAGAATGCAATATTCTGTATGTGAATGAGTTGGAGAAAGGGAAAAAAATGTGCTGTTGACAAATTTTCAGTTGACACAAAAATAGTTGTGAAGGCAAGTTGTGACAGGTTCTGAGAAAGCATCACAAGTCCCGAAGTGTTAACTCTGATTTCCCTCCACGGATGCTGCCAGTCATGCTGAGCAATCCAGAAATGTCTACTTTTGTTTATGTATGACATTCTTGCTTCAAACATGGCCCAAGAGCTGAATCCCAGAGGGGAGGTGAGAGTGACACACCCTGACATCCCTGTGGCTTGCTGAAAATTCACTTGAAGGACAATTGGGGCCACACTCCTATCATATCTGGCACATAGGAAGATGGTTGTCCTTGTCAGAGCAGGGTCAGCTCAGCTCCAGAACATCTCTGCAGAAATTCCACGGTGTACTGTCCTCGGACAAGACAGCTTCAGCTACTTCATCAATAAATAGCTGGTCATAATTAATTTGAATATTATTGTTACAAGAGGACGTCAGAGGCCAGGAAAACCACGGCGAGTAACTCACTTCCTGACTCCACAAAGTCAAAGCAAAAGTAAGAAGTGTAACGAAATACTCCCCAGTTTCTTGTTTGGATGCAGTTCCATCAACACTCAGAAAACTTGACACCACCCAGGACAACGCAGCTTGCTTGATTGATATCAGAACTCCAAACATACACTTCCTCCACCACTGACACTCAGGAGCAGAAACGTGTCACAAACACAAAATGCACCAAAGTGAAACATCAAGGTTCATTATAGTGTCAATGCTCAGTTCATCAGCTCTGCTGGTGACACCGTACTCTGATATTTTTTTCTCCAATGAGAAGAGGGATTGTCTCCACTCTCGCCCAACTGACCAGTTCCACTTGTTAAACGCTGTCACCCTTTCCACCTCTCATTAGCTTTTTGAAGATTTCTGTGTTCATGTGATTATATAGAGTCCTACAAAAGGTCAGAAAGACCTCCCTACCCCTATAATCTGCACCGTGACTGATCGAGGCATGTGGTGTATGATGTGCCACCTTAATTATCGTATTAACCTGTCCTCCAATATTCAGGGAACAGTGGGCAAGCATCCCAAGTTCCCACTGGTCCTTTGAGATTCCTGGTGCCTTGCATCTCTTTAAATGTTACCTTGCCTTGTTTCGTTAGCTGAACAATAGATACATAAACCGAAGTAACAGTTCAGGTTTCAGTAGTTATTAGGTGGAGAGACTGTTGTTTGGATTTCTCTCAGGTTCCCACGTATTCTCCATTGAGCGCAATTGTGTACCGTGACCTGATGGAGGGCGCACTCGTCCTTTTTCAGGAGAAGGAGTGTTGTGACGAGACAGAAATATAACCAGGTCCTGAGAGACACAGAAACACACCCACACGCTCACACTCGAAAAAACATGTCACTCAGACACAGAAGCACACTCACACGCCCAAATACACCCAAGTTGAGACATAGGAAGATACTGATTAACAAAAACAGGAACGCATCCCATCCTCCACCCACAACACACGAACATACACAGAAACAGTCAAACGGAGATGTGGGAAACCAACTACAGACAGAAACATTACTTGATCCTGAGGGTCATAGAAACACATCCACACCCTCATAAAACACAGAGGAATGCAATCAGACTAAAGTGCGTGATTATGCCTACATGCTGATACATAAAAACACCCAAACTTTACATTCACATGCCCACACAGAAATATCACCATACTGAGATATATAGGAACATGCCTACAAAGAGACAAAGAATGCACACACATCCACAGACAGAAATACAGTCATACTGAGATATGCAAACAGACCAACAAAGATACAGAACACACATATGCACACATAAAAAGTCATTCCAAATAAAGAAACACATTTACACACAGACACAGAATCACACACACATACCCACACACAAAAATAAGTGACGTCATACTGAGAGACATTGAACATCAACACGCAAGAACTTACAGAAACATTTGTGCACATATAGAGCCAGTAACCATCATAACATGCTAACAGTAACACACACACAAAAAACTTCACTGTCATAGGAATGTAACCACACACACACACACACACACACACACAGCATATTAACAGACACAAACGCAGCAGATACAATGTGAAAACACACGCAGATACACATTCACACTGGCACAGTAACGAACAGCCACACGAACATACTCACTGTCACAGAAGCACTCCCACATAGACTGACTAACATACCCAAACAAATAAACACCGCAATATGTAGTCAGCAAAATACTTCTCCAGGTCCACACACAGAGGGAAACCAACACACGGGGGCAGAAATGAACTCACAATGTGTCACATGGACATATCCAAAGACAAAACCTGTGGACACACACACAGAGTGACACTCCCACAAAGGCAGTGAAACATAGATACACACAGAGACCCTGACAGTGAAACACTCAAACACAAGCTCCCTCACTTTGTCAGGGAGAGAGAGGGAGACAGTCAAAGTGCAGAAGATGAAGGGACACAACATTTACAGAAATGTAACTAATATTATGCCAAGATATTGTTGGATGCGCCAGTGCATTTTGTATTTATTTTGAAAATCACCTCCTCAGATAAACTCAGTGAAAGAAGAGATATAGAAGTGGTTTGAGACAATTCACAGGAGCAAGTGTTAAACTGAGAGAACACGTGTCTGACGTGTTCAATGTGTGAGAAAAAACAGAGCATGAGGCAGAGAGGGAGAGAGAGCATGAGACACAGAGACAAAGACAGACAGAGAGACGGAGGTTGAAGGATAGAGTCAGAGAGAGACTGATAGGAAGAAATTTAGAGATGGGGAGAGAGACATGCAGACATAGCGAATGAGAGTGAGGAAGAGAGGAAGAGAGGGACGGAGAAAACGCCATGCAGAAAGAGACGGAAAGAGAGAGAAGGCAATATTCCTGTGGTGGGAGTAAACATAAGAGGGCTCATGGAACACTGTCAAAACTGAACAAATGTGCATGGAGCAAGAAACAATTCAGATAAGGGGATCACCAGCACACGGAGTGTTTGTCTTGTTGGCAAAAGTGTTTATTTCGAGCTAACAGACAGCGACTGACATTGATCATGTTACAGGAGGAGCTGTTTCTGTCCCTCCCTCTTCTCCCCTGCAGGGGACATGCAGAAACCCCTGCTGCCGGACTTTATCACTCATTCACAGGGCTCTCCGTGAAGACACAATGTTCCAGCTGAGTCCATCACTCACAAATAATCCATCATTTGGAATCACTCCTCCAGCCTCTTTCCCTTCTACACTGCCCCTGACAGTTGCTTCTTTTTCCCTTCAGTGATGTCCCTTTGTTGCGTCTTCCAATATTTCTTAAAGTGGAGGTGGATGGATTATGTTAAGCCTGGGAGATTGGTATCATTGTCAGGGACAGACAGGAATGTGGATTAAACCTTAGAATTGCATGAACCGTGATGTTCTGGAATGATGGGTGGACCAGGTTCGAAGGGCTGAATGGACTACTGCTTCTCATGGTCTGTGTGTCTCCATGTGTGTCAATCCGTCAGTGAATCAGGCTTAGCAGCGTGTGCCTGAGCATGGTGAATGGCGACCCATCTTGCTTCGCCCCCCACCCCAACTCCGCCATCCACTGCAGGGTGTTCAACTCAATCCATGTTATTGTTGTGATGAAATTCTGTCTGCACATATGCAATTCCTGCACTGGGAACACTGCAGATGCCTGGGGACCTCTCCCAGTTCTTTTGCTGAGTCATTAAGCGCAGGACTTACGTAACCAGTTTTTGCAATGCATTCTTGAACTTCGCTCTGAACTTGGACAGAGTCACTGCGCAAAATAATGTGCTCGTGCTGCAGCTTAAAACACTCAACAATTCTACAATGTATGTAAAATCCTTTATAGAACTGTAGTTCCAACGGTATGTTCCTTTAATACTAAAGTACAAGACGTTTGAACCGTGCACTGTCCACAAAAGTATGAAGCTAATAGATATGGTGAAGAGGGAAATCACTGACCTCCTCCGATTCTCCATCTCTGCGTCTTTGTGCCTCTCTCCCTTCCTCTGACCCCTCAGGCTCTTGCGGACTCGACTGATCAATAAAATGTGTCTGATCATCAGTGTATTCATCAACAGAATTAACACGAATGGGATGAAAGGGGTTAAAATGATATCAAACCACCTGAATCCCAGCCACCTGGGATCTGTAAAATAACTTGCCTTTATTTGGCAGTGCCACAGAACATTGTTAATTATTCTCCCAGGTTCAAACCGAAAATAAAAGGGAATGTTTTTTGAAATGAGAAGAATTCCAGTTGCAGCCATAGCCATAGTCAAGGCCTTTTCTGTCCAATATTCTCTGCATTTTCAGGCAGCAAATGGCCACCAAACGATCAAAGGTGAAAAGGACAGTGAACCAGACGGAACAGTCTGTGGCTGCACGAGCCATGACATAGGCAGGACGGCACACAGACGTGAGATACAGGAAACACGTTGGCATGTCAAAGACTTTGAGTTTCCACAGTATGATGTCAGTGAGAACAAACAGTACATCCGACATTGCCATAGCCAACAGGCAGCGCGTTGTGCTGTTAGAGAGACCACATTTTCCTCGTGCGACAACCAAAATCACCAGGCAATTACCTGAAAGAAACAGGAAGTAAAATGCAAATTGGAAATTAATGATCAAGCTTGTCTACATCGGCGCAGATAGCAATATAAGACCTTAGCACCTAACTGGGGCAGTTGGGAAGGTTCAGATGTCGAGTTTGAACATGAAATCTCCAATGACCTGACCCATGTAGAAGCTGCTTACGCCTTTGTTTAACAAAGGGTGGGCTGGCAATTGTCAGATGTCGGGTGGGGGTAGTGGGCATACATTTAAAGTGAAAGGGAAGAGCTTGTGCGGGTTCTGAGGGAGAGGCGTTCACCCAGAGAGTGGTGAGTGTCTGCTAATTTAGTGCCTGGGAGAGTTGTGGAAGCAGGGAATGTCACAAACTTTAAAAACAACCGATGAACGCTTGAAGCATCATCATATTCGAGACTATGACTGCTGGGACAAGAGCAGATTTTGTGCAGCTTTGTTAGCACAAACGGGAATGACCAAAGGTCCTCTCATATAGTCTGATTATATGATTCTAAGAATTAGTTCTGAGAGGGATTGTGAGTGAAGCATTGTTTTGAAATATCTTTAGGCTTTGAATGCTGAAAACATGAAATGGAACAAATCCAACAAATATGGCAGCATCTGTGGAGAGAGAAGTCTTACGAATTTGTCTGCCATGACAAACCAGTTTGAACACCTTCCTGAAGTCCACATAGATCACATCCATTGTTCTGCCTCATCAATCCTCTTTGATACTTCTTTCCAAAACTCAGTTAAGTTGGTGAGACATGATAGCGCATGTACAAAGGCATGTCAACTGCCCCTAATCAGTCCTTGCCACTCCAAATACATATAAATCCTGTCCTTGCAGATTCACTCTCACAGCTTGCCCACCACTAATGTCAGGATCACCAGTCTATACTGCTCTGGATTTCCCTGCTCACCTTTCTTAAATACTGACATCATATTCGCCAATCTGACTGCTCACTTAAAGAACCAGCTTTGTGCTAGCTGTCAGTGTGAATACTGTGTAAGCATAAAATAATCATCTTGATGACTGGCGAGCAAACTTTGTGGAACGTGAGAAGATTTAATACAGAGTAACAGGGAAGACGTTGAATAGAGTGGAATATTGTGAGGATTACGTTAAGGGGAAAGAAAGTGGAGTTAATACAGTGTAATAGAGAAAGAACTAAATATAGACTCATGAGAAGAGAGTTGAATGCAGGACAATTGGGAAAGTCTTAAATACAGGAAAAATGAGAGCGATAAATACAGAATGGAGAGGATTAAATGGAGACTAATAATGAGAAGGCGAATTAGTGAGCAATAGGGGGAAAACTGAATAAAGAGACAGAGTTAAACATTGTAGTCTCAAACATCAGTTTCAATAGAATGGATTCAATGGAAAAGTATCGTGAGATGGTTAAATATAAATTAACAGGGACAGTAGTAAACAGAGAGTGATAGGGAGAGTGTTGAACTGAGCAGAAGTGAGAGAGATGGTTAAATTCAATGGAATATACAGGTTCATATATAGGTAAAGGTAGGATTAGGTAAAGAGTAATAGAGGATGAGTAAATACAGGCTAATAAAGGGAAGATGAAATACGGATCAATTGATAGAGATGACTGAATACTGATATTGACTGCAATGTTGATTCATAGGGAGAAGCTACCACGAAAAAGAGTTTCATCCCGTCAAGTTTCCAAACCTTAATATTAAGCCTTGCCTCTCCCTCCGTCTACTTTACTTTGCCTCCCAGGATCACCTCTCTCTGCCTCACCTAGTTTCCCTCATTTCCCATGCAGTCGTCATTGAACGTCACACATGCCCACACTCCTCACATCTTCCCTTTCCCTCCTGCCTTCGCTTTTTCACGTAGAACATTGTGGATTGACGGCATGCCTTTGTGCTGTTCTCGTAGTCACATGAGAGGGAATGAATGGCCTTCAACCACCTCAAAATGAGCTCAATTGCCTCCTCCTCTTCCTCTCTATTAGTCTCAAAAAGGGGCGTTTTCATTCAATCATTGGGTGAGGGCATGGCTGACGAACGCCAGCATTTTTGCCCATCTCAAATTGCCTAGAGGGCAGTTAAGTGTCAACCACTTTGTTGTGGGCCTGGAATCACATGAGCTCCTGACCATTTAAGGATGGAGTTTTCCCTCTCGAAAGGACAAGAGCAGATCAATAATTAATGTTGGATTTGTGGTCATCATTAGCCTCTTTAATTGCAGACATTTACTGAATTCAAATTGCACAATCTGCTGTATTGGGATTGAACTTGGGTCCCCAGACCATTACCCAGGTCTCTTGATTAGCAGTCCAGCAATAATTCCATGAAGCCATCTCCTCCAACTGCTAAAGAGCTTCCTTTTAGGAGTAGGCTGGAGACCGGGCTGAATACAAACAGATAGAACTGCGGATGCTGCCAATCAAAAACAAAACCAGAAATTGCTGGATAAACTCAGCAAGTCTGCCAGCATCTGTCAAGAGTAATCAGAGCTGAATGGCCTCCTATTCCAGTGTAACAAAGTGGAGATGGAACTAAATGACTTTCTCCTATTCTCGTGTTGCTGGGTGTGTCCATGGCAACAGCACACGCATTCAGTGATTCAAAACTAAGCAATGCTTTGTCCATTGAATTAAAAATAAAATCTGTCTGTGAAACTTGCAAGTCTCTGGCTATCTGTTCTCCTGTTGGGGAATATCTTAAATAAAAGCTCCGTGCTGTATTCTAAATACTTCAGCTCTTCACGGTCAGTTAATGTGATATTTAAACCATTAACAAGGGAAAGGGGCCGGCAAATGGTGAATAATATAGGACGTGAGAATTGTTTAATCTTTTTGGTAAAGAGAGAGACTATAAATTAACTGGCCCAATTCTGGAGGGGATGTCATAACGCTAAGACTCGGAGGTGTACGTTTTTTTTGAAAAATGAATGAGCAAATTGGGCAAGCTTTTAAACATCCATACAATATCCAGTTAGAGTACAAATGTGAGGGAAATGTTGCTAAAACAGTATAATTCACTGTTTCAGCCACGGTTGAGCGAAATAGACCAGCTTTGAACCATTGAAATGTGAAAGTCTTGTAATGAGTCCAGCTCAGCACTGTCCCCATGACCTGTCCTGACCTGTCCTACCTTCCTATCGTCTTTTCCACCTATCCACTCCACCCTCCCACCCCGACCTATCACCTCCATCCCCTCCCCCACTCACCTATTGTACTCTATGCGACTTTCTCCCCATCCCCACCCTCTTCTCACTTATCTCTCAACCCTCAGGCTCTCTGCCTTTATTCCTGATGAAGGGTTTTGCCCGAAATGTCGATTTTACTGCTTCTCCGGTGCTGCCTGACCTGCTGTGCTCTTCCAGCAACGCTAATCCAGAATCTGGTTTCCAGCATCTACAGTCATTGTTTTTACTTACAAAATTGATTTCTGCCCATTTCTCAATACCACACTTGAGGAAAAAATGCCAATACCTTGGATCATTCTGGGAAGAGATTACTAGTCACAGGGTCATAGCAACAGGCCATACAGCCCCCTCAAGCATATTCTGCCATTCATTGCCAGATCTGCAAGGTAACTTCATATGCCCCTGTGTTTGTGACTTACGCCTTAATATGTAGGCAATAGAAAGACAAAATCTATCTCAGATTTAAAATTAACAACTTGTCCAGCATTAAATATTGTTTGTGGAAGAGACTTCCAAATTTCCATAAGCTTTCCTGTGCAGAAATGCTTCTTAACATTTCTTCTGAACATACTGACCCAATTCACAGACTATGTCCCTTTGTTCGGGAATCCCCAAACAAGGGATATAGTTTATCTTTACCTATCCTGTCTTCGAATCTCGAGAGGGAGCAGGCTTAATGTATGTCCTCATACCTAAACCCCGAAAGTAGAGATATCATTCTTGCAAATCTACTCTGTATTCCTTACAAGGCCAATATATCCTTCCAAAGGTGTGGTGCTTGGATCTGCTTCCACTATTCCCAGTGAGATCTAACCAAAGGTTTTCTTACCTGAAGCATACCTTCTGTGGCCCTACATGGGATGAGCGCCTCACCATTTAGGAGAGCAATTATTGCCCTTCCCAGAGGGCAGTTAAGAGCCAAACACGTTGTTGTGGGTCTTGAGTCACATATAGGCCAGGCCAGGTAAGAATGGTAGTTTCCTTCCCTAAAGGACACGTGTGAAACTTTACTTATTGATTTCTTTTCTCCTAAAAAAAAAACTAAGGCAAAATGATTAATTTAGGAGATGATCATTTCCCTGTAGACATTGACAATGTCCGCTGTAGGGTTTGTTTTCATATAATTTGACCTATTACTAAATTAGTAGGCCTCGTTTTACACCAATAATCACATTTGGTTAATTATGTTTGAAATAGAAGATAGGTAAATATGTAACTTTACCAAGCCAGTTTTTCCCTGTAATATCCTGAGTAACATAACAGTTCTGAAACATCTATGCCCGCAAACTAGCCGAAATTGCACGATTACTGCTCGTAGAACTGGAGTTCGGCTGTTCCTCCTTCTCACAAGATTCCTGCTTCGTTGTCCTGATGATCTCTGTGGCATCTCTCTGATTTGAGTGAGTTCTTTTAGCTTTAATTTCGAGGTGCCCATGTTGGACTGGAGTGGACAATGTCAGACATCACAGGACACCAGGTTATCGTCCAATAGGTTAATTGGAAATCACAAACTTTAGTGGGACGTCTGACCTGCTTTTAGCTCGTTATCTCGGTCATTTCTGATTGCAGTGGCTAAGCAGTATGATCATGTTACAACTTAGTATTCATACTTTAAATTCAGTTTCTATGGCCAGTAGCGGTGGTGGACTCTCCCTCTTTATGGGCATTTAAACGGGTATTGGATAGGCATATGGTGGATATTTGGCTAGTGTAGGTTAGGTGGGCTTGGATCGGTGCAACATCGAAGGCCAAAGGGCCTGTACTGCGCTGTATTCTTCTATGTTCTATGTTCAGTATAGTTGTTACATAAAACCTTGTTTGGATATTTTATATTCCTCTTTTAACTTGACCCGTCTGAAAAAACAGGTTCTACTGAAACTCAGGTCTATTGCTCGACCTGAAAACTTGTTGCAGTTTCTCATTGACAATAAATTCAATGCTCAGTCAAGTTGAAGACTTGCATATCTCACTGGATTGACTGAATTTGACACTGAATGTTTCAAGCTTCTTGGCTTGATATCTCAGTTCCATTGTCTCATTAACACCCTTGCAATGTAATCAAACAAGATAATGGGTTTGCCTACCTGGGTTGACCACACCAATGCCATTACCAACACCAGGATTCCTGTTCCAGGTTCACAATGCTACTGCTGTAGACACCACTGATGCCAACTTCCTCTACCATCTCCGCCACAAGGAAGAGAAGATAAAGATGAAGACGAGAAAGAAAAGAAGACAGAAAGATGTGACTGGCCTGGCGACTGGAATCAAATGGGTTCAGAATACTGAACGCTGCCTACCCCGTCAGCTTAAAACAAAACTTCAGGAGGAAGTGGTTGAGGGGCGTTCACCAAGGCTCCAATGGTTCTCCTGTAAAGTGAGACGAGAGAGATTCGGATTTGTTTTGGTTAAATTCACCAACGCGAAGTCGATGTTCTTCTATGACCACTGCCTCCTGCTAGTCAGCAAGAGAACGTGGAATCTGAACGTGGAACTGCTGATCCCAGAAAAAATGGAGGAGCTTAAAAGGGAGAACCACTAAGGGAATTTCAAGACAGTCTTTATTCCCAAAGGTCTTCTGAAACGGAGTGGACTGTCCAAACTCCATAAAAACGTGCAGCACCTGCACCTGCTGCAGGCGATCGGGGTTTATGTCATGGAAAATCACCAGGAGGTGAAGAACAGCTAGCCTCACTCTACCTCAGAAGCCATAGTATCACTACCAGGGACACCATCACACAAAATGGCTGAAGAACTATAGCAGAAACTGAAACACCAGATCAGCAGATCCAGATACTCTATACAGTCAGCACTAGAATTCTTGGACATCATCAGAAATATACACATAGACAAGGAAGAAACTATGATCTCATTCGATGTAACGGCACTGTTCACATCTATCGACAAAACCCTAGCCAAAGAAACAATAGCCAACCTGCTAGACATCCAGAACAGACAACAAGACGGTGAACCTATCAACAAAGACTCCATACTCAAACTACTGGACCTGTGCCTCACAACACTCTTCACATTCAACAACCAAATATTTGAGCAAGTCAGCGGCACACCCATGGGCTCACCCTTCTCTGGACTCATAGCAGAAGCGGTAATGCAAAGGTTAGAACAAATAGTCTGACCGCAAATTCAACCCACAGTCTGGGTCAGATATGTGGATGACATCTTTGTAATTATTAAAAACACAGGAATAGAGACCACACAGCGGATCATCAACGCCACACTCACAGGAATCCGATTCACTAGAGAGGGAGAAAAGGACAACCAACCCCAATTCCTAGACGTGATGGTACAGAGAACACCGAACGGAGAATTCACCACTAAGGTATACAGGAAAGCCACACACACAGACCAAGTCCTAAACTACGAAAGCAATCACCCCAACACACACAAAAGAATTTGCATCAAGACACTGTTCAAAAGGGCCACAACACACTGCAGTACACCAGGACTGCAAAAAGAGGATGAAGAATACCTATACAATGTATTCGCCAAAAATGGATACCCCCGCAATTTCAACAACAAATGCCTAAGGGAAAGGCAACGGAATGAGGACATTCCACAACCCAAAGGACTAGCCACACTGCCATACATCAAGAACATTTCTGAACTGACAGCCAGACTATTGCGACCACTAGGACTCATAACAGCACACAAACCAACAGCCACTCTCAGACAACAACTCACCAGGACGAAGGACCCAATACCCAGCATGAGCAAAACCAATGTAGTGTACAAAGTCCCATGCAAGGACTGCACAAAATACTACAGAGGACAAACAGGAAGACAGCTAACGATCCGCATCCATGAACACCAACTAGCCACGAAACGACACGACCAGATATCCTTAGTAGCCACACACTCAGATGACAAGCATCATGAATTCGACTGGGACAACACTACTATTATAGGACAAGCCAAACAGAGAACAGCCAGTGAATTCCTAGAGGCATGGCACTCATCCACAGATTCTATCAACAAATACATCTACCTGGACCCAATATACCGACCACTGCAGCGGACAGCTGGAACTGACAACCGGAAGCGGCAGATACAAATCAGTTTTAATCCCGGAGGAAACATCACAGAAGCACTTCACAGGAGATTCCCAAGCACTGAGGATGTCACCTAGGCAGGGGACGAAACGTCTGCAACACAAATTCCCAGTTTGGCGGACAGAACCACAACACCAAGATAATGTCCCCGTCCATTCCTTGCTGTCATGTAGGTCTTCAACGATAGCAGACGAGAGCGGCTGCACCAACCATTACCTTTGGATTTGCTGACCGAGGCCCTCGAGTCCTTCAAAAAGCGTAAGATTCGCAGAAGAGATAGCTTACCAGGAGAGTTGTATTTGAGTCTGTCACTCATGATTGGCCAGGACCTGCTAGAAGTGGACAACAGCATGCTTCTAACAGGTAGCTTTGTGAATCCATGAGGAAACCTCCTCTTCATTTACAATCAGAAGGAAAAGAGGGACGACTGACGACCATTTTCATTGCTGAATGTAACTTGAAATGATCTGACTAAGGTCATCACCAATCGACTTAGAACTGCTTTCAGCTCAGTGATTCACTCCGAACAAACCTGATCTGTACTGTCAGCCTCACACTTCTCAGGGATAGAATCGCCTATGTGCAGGACAGCGGGGTTGGAAGTCGCCCTCATCAGCTTAGAGCAGAAGGTCTTTGACAGGATCTCACATACATACATGTGGGATGTGCTCACCAATGCAGTTTTTGGGAAGAGATTCCACAAATTAATCCGACTGCTCTACACCAATATTATCAGTTCACACTCAGTCAATGGTTGGGAATCAGAAAGCTTCCTGATCAGATCCACAGTCAGGCAGGGTTGCACACTCTCACCTTTCCAGTCATATTGTTCACCTGAAGGCAACTAAAGAACTGTTGAAAATCATTCAGGCATTTATTCCTGTTTGGTAATTATCTATCCACCAATAACTTCTTTACTAAGGTTCCTCAATCAATCATTGCTCATTCATGCATCAATTCTTCATTTAGAGTTAGCACCCGAATTTCAGACTCAAATTCTTCATTCGCAAACTGAACAAACACTTCATGCATCTGAAGATCACTCTTCCCCAATACAATAATATTGTAAATTCATGGTATTGCATTGTGTTTGTAATATTTGGTGAAAGTATATTAACTTGCTGCATGCTTAGATTTGTTCTCTTGTATCAATTCATATCTGTGAGATGTACTAAGTTAGTCCTTTTACTATGTTATTTCTTACCAAATACCTCAAGCATCATCACAAATAATAAATATAAAGGTGATATTTCGGCACTAACTGTATCCCATTACTGAAACAAATTGAGGTTTCCTAAAATTAAAAAAAAGAGGTGCTTCAGAAAGAACCCTGTCGCTGAACCTGTGAGGCAAGTATTTGATCCTGAAGGTTAGAATTTTGAAACATGGATCCCGAACACATGCTTATTGCTTTTGTCTTTCACTCACAGATTTTTGTCTTCAAGTGGCCAGCTTCATTTGCCTTCTAACTGAGATTTATCCCAGGTTTAAGGCACTCTGGCTGGTTTGAGTCAATATTCACAATGGCGATAGTGTGTTACCCATCCAATTAAAGCAAAACCCACGTTTCCAATATATTTAGGCCACTTCAGCCCTAGAAGCCTCACCAATAATCGAGACATCCAAAGCCCATCGTCCTTGAAACAGTGTTTCCAACCACATGGTCATTGGCCACATGAATACTCAGAGTAACGAGGGGATCAGCTTTGAAAATTCCTCCCTGATTTGCCCAATTTTACGTATTTGAATTCATTGCTGTTTCAACCTGTTATTCTCATGATGTCAGTCAGGTGGACCTCAGAGGATATGAGTTCCCTGATTGGGGCTGTTAATCTAATCCAATCAGGGAGACGTGTCTGAAATAAAAGAATGAATGACAGGCATTTTGAGATGTCAAAGTCTAACAAGAGGCTACGATGAAGGCTTATGTATTTGCAAGTAACGGGTGATTAATGACAGGTTGCTGGTCTCTGAAGAGTGATATCACTTCCAGACATTTTGGTGTCAGTGTGCATCAGGACCTTGGTCGCTTCACTTTCCACACTTTGATGCTTCTCCCCCTGTCCCACCCCAGTCAAACCAAGAGATGCTTAAGTTGCTCCCTGGCGTTCTTGACCCGAGGCACTTTTGATGCAATATGCCATTCTGGACTCTGCGAAGTCAGGACTGATGATTCTGAAAAAGTCAGCCAACAGTTTTCCCTTTGTGCACTGCTGATATTTGACATCAGAATAACACCAAACTGACTTTGCAAATGGGGGTGTTGGGAGTACATGTCCATTTGAGTACAATACCGATTGGCCAGAACGAAACTGGACAGCAAGGGTTCAAAAAATGAGAGATTGAAATGACCCAGAATTGAATTCCTCAAATTGAGAAGTGACTGAGACGAATAAAGAGAATAAAGGAAACGACTGGCACTGAATGCTACCAAAGGTTTCTTTTTGCCTCTTGATTTTGTACTAAGATAAGCATCTAAAAGTTTACAGAAAGCCTGAATCTTTCCAAGACTGAAATGAATGAAGAATCTCTTACATTTCTCTACATTATATTGTACAGACTATTTTGTGCTCATTCACTCACTGATCCTGACCTTCTCCTTCACCTCGTGCCTATGTCCTTCTTGTGTTGTATTCTCCCACCTAACATCGTATTGTCAGCAAAAGTAACACTTGATCACATCATCTCAGTTATTGATAGAGATTATAAATGACTGTGTCTCGAGCAATAGTCCTTGTGACACTCACTAATACCAGCCTGACATTCAGATGACAAATTTCTTCCTGCTCTCTTGTTTTCTGTCCTTTATTAGTCCTCACACCAAGTCCCATTTCCCCATCACTACAAGCCTCATTGACAACAATGACTCCCACAAAATATTTCCAGATTTTGACATTTCTGCATCCTTGTGTGTGTAAATCCGTCCCTGGCCACACTGCTCCATTTCGCTTGAAACTCTTCCATCCCAACATCAGTCAAATGTTTTAGGTTTCTTCTGTGTACACGTGCAGTGCACCGCAGGGAAGAGAGAATATCTCATCCCTTGGTTTTTCTTTACAGGCTATGTATGCCTCAGAGCTAGCTCTGAAACATGTCAGGACACTCTTATCCTGGTAGGAGGAAAGACAATCAATCTGTATTGATTGGAGCTCATGCAACCGTTGAAGGTGTTTTCTTCAGTGAGTTCCTTTACTTGTTTCAATTATTGCCTCAATTGGCGAAATTCGGTTCCATTCAAAAAACTGCATCAGCACAAGGTGAGGAATTCTGTTGTGATGTTGGATTTATTAAACCAACGATCATCCCTTTACAAAACAGTGTCTAATAGCCATGAAGCCACATCCCAGTGTTGAGGAGAACGTTTCACACTTAACAACCGGAATTTAATTTCCAAATGATCAAGTCAAGGGATGTGCATGAAATGAAATGAGAGTTTATAGTTCGCTAGATGGTGTTGTGGTGTCAATGCTGGTATAGAGGGCAGCACAGTCGCTCAGTGGTTAGGCCTCACAGGGAGAGCGGAGGGGTGTGGGTGGGATACCCTTTGCAGGGTCAGTGTGGACCTGATGGGGCCATTGGCAGGCTCCCACGTTGTAAGGATTCTATCATTTTATTCATTATGATTTTTCCTCTGTTTGCTCCTGACCAATTGAGGCATGTATCATCCGATAAACCAAATAAATAAAATAAAAATAATCTGTGGCCACTGGGAGTTAACACACCGGTGTCGCCTGTTTGTTCAAATTATTGAATAAATGAAGTGAACCACATTGTAATGTTACAGTCCCCCAGGCGATGCCAGCAGGTATAAAGGAAAGGCTTTTGAGATTATATCACCTCGGCATTGAGTACAGAGAGATTGCCTGCGCACAGAGATTCAGGCAGAGAATGACATTTTCATTTTATTATGTACGTAAATTATTTTACATGACCCTTCTGACTGTAACAATCCCCGGTAAGTGCAGTACACCAATGAATTTGTGTAAATCGGTCTGATGATCGGTTGCATGTTCACACTGTCACTGACAATGGTACATGGGCATGTTGTGCCCAAAAGTCACATAGTGGCAGGAACTTGGTAATTTATTATCAGATTACAGAGACCCTGTGGAATCCCCATCATCACAGACTCTGCAAGACTTGCCTTAGAAAGAATTCATCTCTTCTGAGAAGCTTCCAGAGAGTTTCACTGGAACTAAGGCAAGGAATCACTTTGAAAATGTTTAAGTGGCGGTATTTTATGTAGAGAGTGCAATATTATTGAATTTGAATTGGTTTCTGGTATTGAAGTGAATATACAGTGGCCTTTTCTGTACCTCCGCACTTTATAGTTAACTTGGAGTTATTTGTGTAATTGCAGCCATTTTTAAAAAAAAGTTGTGTTTGATGTTTGGCGATCGGCTGAATGCCTTTGTGCACTCGTGAACGTTTGTTTATTTTTGATGCTTCTGCAACTCTGTCGGGCACTGAATTATCAGACACCCACCACACTCTGGTGAAAGCCTTTTCCTCAGATCCCGCGAACCACTTCCCTGTCACCTTAAAGATATGCCCCCCCCGCCCCTCCATCTGAAAATTCCCTGCCAACCCTTAGTTAAACAGAGGAGTGAGCAGCTTCAAAATAGGTCAGGCCATTGGAGCTGTCATGTTAAAACTTGACATCTGAACCTTCCCAACTGCCCCAGTTATGTGCTAAGATCTTATATTGCTGTCTGTGCTGACGGAGAGAAGCTTGATCATTAATTTCCAATTTGCATTTTACTTCCTGTTTCTTTCAGTTAATTGCCTGGTGATTGTGGTTCTTGCACGGGGAAAGTGTGGCCTCTCTAACAGCACAACGCGCTGCCTGTTGGCTATGGCAATGTCGGATCTACTGTTTGTTCTCACTGACATCATACTGTGGAAACTCAAATTCTTTGACATGCCAACGTGTTTCCTGGATCTCACCTCTGTGTGCCGTTCTGCCTATGCCATGGCTCGTGCAGCCACAGACTGTTCCGTCTGGTTCACTGTCCTTTTCACCTTTGATCGTTTTGTGGCCATTTGCTGCCTGAAAATGAAGAGAAAATATTGGACAGAAAAAGCCTTGGCTGTGGCTATGGCTGCAACTGGCATTCTGCTCTTTTCAAAAAACATTCCCTTCTATTTTCGCTTTGAACCTGGGGGAATAATTAACAATGTTCTGTGGCACTGTCGAATAAAATCAAGTTATTTTACAGATCCCAGGTGGCTGGGATTCAGATGGTTTGATATCATTTTAACTCCTTTCATCCCATTCGTGTTAATTCTGTTGATGAATACTCTGATGGTCAGACACATTTTGTTGATCAGTCGAGTCCGCAAGAGCCTGAGGGGTCAGAGGAAGGGAGAGAGGCACAAAGACGCAGAGATGGAGAATCGGAGGAGGTCAGTGATTTCCCTCTTCACCATATCCATTAGCTTCATACTTCTGTGGACAGTGCATGGTTCAAACGTCTTGTACTTTAGCATTAAAGGAACATATCGCTGGAACTACAGTTCTATAAAGGATTTTACATACATTGCAGAAATGCTGAGGGATTTAAGCTGCAGCACGAACACATTATTTTGTGCAGTGACTCTGTCCAAGTTCAGAGCGAAGTTCAAGAATGCGATGCAAAACCTGGTTACATAAATCCTGCACTTAATGATTCAAAAAGAACTGGGAGAGGTGCCCAGGCATCTGCAGTGTTCCCAGAGCAGGAATTGCATATTTGCAGACAGAGGTTCATCACAACAATCACATGGATTCAGTTGAACACCCTGCAGTGGATGGCGGGCGGTGGGGAGGGGTGGGGTGTGGTGGGGGGCGGAGCAAGATGGGTCACCATTCACCATGCTCAGGTACACGCTGCTATCCCTGACTGACTGACAGATTGACACACATGGAGACACACAGACAATGAGAAGCAGTAGTCCATTCAGCCCTTCGAACCCGGTACACCCATCATTCCAGAACATCACAGTTCATCCAATTCTAAGGTGTAATTCACCTTCCTGTCTGTC
Organism: Hemiscyllium ocellatum; assembly: GCF_020745735.1. Taxonomy (NCBI): domain Eukaryota; kingdom Metazoa; phylum Chordata; class Chondrichthyes; order Orectolobiformes; family Hemiscylliidae; genus Hemiscyllium; species Hemiscyllium ocellatum. The sequence goes on along the minus strand of NC_083440.1, from coordinate 21,845,954 downwards.
CCTGACAATGATACCAATCTCCCAGGCTTAACATAATCCATCCAATTGCAGCTTAAAAAATATTGGAAGACGCAACAACGGGACAGCACTGAAGGGAAAAAGAAGTAACTGTCATGGGCAGTGTAGGAGGGAAAGAGGCTGGAGGAGTGATTCCAAATGACGGTTTGTCTCTGAGTGATGGACTCAGCCAGAATATTGTGTCCTCACGGAGAGCCCTGTGAATGAGTGATAAAGTCCGGCAGCAGGGGTTTCTGCATTTCCCCTATGGGGAGGAGAGGGAGGGAAAGAAACTTCCCCTCCTGTACCATGATCAATGTCAGTCTCTGTCTGTTAGCTCGAAATAAACAGTTTTTTTAAACAAGACAAACTCTCCGTGTGCTGTTGATCCCCTGATCTGAATTGTTTCTTGCTCCATGCACATTTGTTCAGTTTTGACCGTGTTCCATGAGCCCACCACAGGAATATTGCCTTCTCTCTCTTTCCGCCTCTTTCTGCATGTCGTTTTCTCTGTCCCTCTCTTCCTCTCTTTCTCAATCTCTTTCGCTAAGTCTGCATCTCTCTCTCCCCATCTCTAAATTTCTTGCTGCCAGTCTCTCTCTGACTCTATCCCTTTACCTCTGTCTCTCTGTCTGTCTTTGTCTTTGTTTCTCATGCTCTCTCTCTCTCTCTCTCTGCCTCACGCTCTGTTTCTTTCTCACACATTGACCATATCAGACACGTGTTCACTCACTTTAACACCTGCTCCCGTGAATTGGCTCAAACCACTTCTATATCTCTTCTTTCCCTGAGTTTCTCTGAGGAGGTGATTTTGGAAAATACAAAATGCACAGGCGCATTCAACAATACCTTGGCATAATATTAGTTACATTTCTGTAAATGTTGCTTCCCTTCGTCTTCTGCACTTTGGCTGTCTCCCTTTCTCTCCCTAGCAATGTTGAGGGAGTTTGTGTTGAAGTGTTTCACTTTCCATTGTGAGGGTCTCTGTGTGTATCTATGTTTCACTGCCCTTGTGGGAGTGTCAGTGTGGGCGTGTATATGCAAGGTTTGGGTGTGTTAATGTATCAGTGTATAGGTATAGTCACACACTTTAGTCTGATTGTATTCCTCTGTGTGTTTGTGAGGGTGAGGGTGTGTTTGTATGACCCTCAGGATCAGGTAATGTTTCTGTCTGGAGTTGGTTTCCCACATCTCCGTTGGACTGTTTCTGTGTATGTTCGTGTGTTGTAGGTGGAGGATGGGATGTGTTCCTGTTTCTGTTTATCAGTATCTTCCTATGTCTCAACCTGAGTGTATTTGGGCAGGTGGGTGTACTTTTGTGACTGAGTGGCATATTTTTGCGAGTGTGTGCATGTGGGTGTGTTTCTGTGTCTCTCAGGACCTGGTTATATTCCTGTCTCATCACAACACTCCCTCTCCTGAAAAAGGACGAGTGCACCCTACAGCAGGTCACGGTGCACAGATTGCTCTCTTGGGAACCTGGGAGTAATCCAAACATCAGTCTCTCCACCTCATAAGTACTGAAACCTGAACTGTTACTTCGGTTTCTGGATCTATTGTTTAACTCGTGAAACAAGGCAAGGTAATAATTAATGAGATGCAAGACACTAGGAAACTCAAAGGACCAGTGGGAACTTGGGACGCTTGCCCACGATCCCTGAATGTTAGAGGACAGGTTAATACAATAATTAAGGTGGCACATCATATACCACATGCCTCGATTTATTGTGGTGCAGATTATACGGGTAGGGTGGTCATTCTCGCCTTTTGTAGGACTCTATACACTCACATGAACGCAGAAATCTTTAAAAAGCTGATGAGAGGCGAAAAGGGTGACAGCGTTTATTAAGTGAAACTGGTCAGTTGGGCGACAGTGGAGACAATCCCTTGTAGATAAAGATCCAGAAATGGTTCCCTCCAAAAGCACGTCAATCTACTCATATCATTGGAGAACAGAGTATGGTGTTACCAGCAGAGCTGATGAACTGAGCATTGACACTCTCTAATGAACCTTGATGTTTCTCTTTGGTGCATTTTGTGTTTTTGACATATTTCTGCTCCTGAGTGTCAGTGGTGGAGGAAGTGTATGTTTGTAGTTGTGATGTCAATCAAGCAAATTGCTTTGTCCTGGGTGATGTCAAATTTTCTGAGTCTTGATGGAGCTGCTTCCAAACAAGAAACTGGGGAGTATTTCGTTACACTTCTTACTTTTGCTTTGACTTTGGGGAGTCAGGAGGTGAGTTACTCGTCGTGGTCTTCCGGGCTGCTGACATCCTTTTGTAGCAATGATATTCAAATTAATTATGACCAGCTATTTATTGATGAAGTAGCTGAAGCTGTTTTGTCCGAGGATAGTACACCGTGGAATTTCTGCAGAAATGTTCTGGAGCTGAGCTGAGCCTCCTCTGACAACGACAACCGTCTTCCTATGTGCCAGATATGATAGGTACTAGCGGGGAGTGTGCCCCTAATTGTCCTTCAAGTGAATTTTGAGCGAGCCAGTGGGATGTCAGGGTGTGTCACTCTCACCTCCCCTCTGGAATTCACCTCTTGGCCCAAGTTTGAAGCAAGAATGTCATACATAAACAAAAGTAGACAATTCTGGATTGCTCAGCTTGACTGGCAGATCTGTGGAGATAAATCAGAATTAACACTTCGGGACTTGTGATGCTTTCTCAGAACATGTCACAACTTGCCTTCCCAACTATTTTTGAGTCAACTGCAAATTTGTCAACAACACATTTTTTCCTTTCGTTCATATACAGAATATTGCATTCTTCATGTGTATATCATATAAAGTATTTAGTATTGTTGTGTGTTGGAGCTGAGTATGTCTGTACAAATGTTGCTGTGTATAGGAGTTAACCATGTTTGCATCTAAATATTATTGTGCATTGTACCTGTTTGTGTTTATAAATAAACATTGTTTTGCTTCGGAGTTGTTCTCGTTTAAACGTAAATATCATGAATCATTAGGACTGCTCATTTGTAAATATAAACATGGTTGTGTCTGGCAACGGTTCCTGGACATATTTGCTTCCTGTTTTCTTTTTGAGTTGTTCTTGCCTGCAAGTAAGTATTGTTGTTTCTTAGTTGTGTTCTCTATTATTTATTAATTTCGTGGCGCGTTTCAACTGCACATGTAAATGTTTGAATATTTTTGCGTTTTTGAAGTGTTTACGTTTGTACATAAAAATTGTTGCAGAACGAACTTGGAATGAAACTGTTCATGTTTCTGCATATTAATTGTATTTTAGATCTGTTCACGTTCATTTTTAAATATTGTAAATGAGAACTGTTCACGTCTGTATGTAAATATTTCTGTGTACTGGAGCTGTTTAGTTTATATCTCAAAGTTGTGAATTGGAGCTGTTCCAGTTTATGTGTATAGATATTATTTTGTGTTGGAGCTGCTTCTGTTGGAATATAAATATTGTTGTGTCCTGGAGTCGTTGTTGTTTTGATGAAAATATTAACATATTCTGAAGTTCTGTCCGTCATAGGGAGAGAATTCACCAGAGAATAAATGGTATCGGATTAAATAGACAATAATTAGTAGAGGGTTAAACAGAGAGTAATAACGGGAGGGTAATATAGAGGATAAGGGAATCGGCTTTTGTACAACGTAATCGAAAAGGTTCAAATGGAGTTTTACCGGAAAAGCAATTGAATATAACTGATCGAGGAAAGTGTTAATTACAGGCAAAGGGAGTGGGATTATTATCAAGTTGCAGGGAGAGGGTTAAATAGAGAGGAATGCGAAGAGAGTTCAATATAAGGCAAGAGAGAGGGTGAGATGGAGTGTAATAGAGAGAAAAGTGACAACAAAGTAACTGGGAGATGGTTGAACAAAGAAAAGGGAAAGAATCGTATATAAAGAAATAGGGGGAGACTAAATAGAGAGAATATAGGTGAGGGTTTAATACAGGAGAGCAGGAAGAGGATAAAGTACGGGGAAGAAGAGAGGTTAATACAGAACATACCGTATTAAATAGAAAGTAGTCGTGAGAGGGTTAATTAGAGAACCATAGGGAGTAAACTGAATACAGAGATCGTTAAAGATTGTGATGGGCAGGGTTTAAATTTAGCGGTTTCAGTGGAGAGTAGTTATGAGAGCTTTAAATGTGAAGTAATAGGGGCATAATTAAATAGCGAGTAATGGAGAGGATTGAAAACAGGGTAAGAGAGAGGTGGTTGGATACAGGGGAATAGAGAGGATTAAATGTAGGTAAAGACCGGATTAAGTGAAGAGTAGTAGGTTTGGACTAATGTCAGACCAAGAGGAAGAGAATTAGTTACAACGCAGGGAATAGAGAGGACTGAATGGAGATAAAGTCTTAAATACAGAGTAACAGGGAGAGTCTCATATTCAGAGAGACAAGGTGAAAGAGAAATTAGGAAAAAATTAAACAATGGGGAAGAGTGTGGGTTACATACAAGGGAACAGCGACACAAGTCAATGCAGATTAGCAGGGAGAGGTTTGCATACAGGGAAATATAAATGCTTAAATATAGGGACATAGACTTACAAAATACCGGGCAATAGCATTGAATAAATATAGGGTAAGAGAGACAGTTTTAGCTCTACTCAATTTGGGGGCAGTGGTGGTGATGGGCACAGTCCTCTCTTCCAATTTCTTAACATCAACATTGAACTTTGGCTCTCAGAGCGTCCATTCCCACAATCAGTTGCCTCCATGTTGCACTGCTTCCCGGGACTACCTCTTCCCACATCACCGACAGCTCCCTCATTCCCACTCCAGTTGTCATTACACCCCATGTAACCCTACTCCTCATGCCTCCCCTTTACCTCCTGCCTTTGCTTTGTCATGTAGAATAGTGTGGACTGACGTTATGCCCTTCTGCCATTCTTGTGCTTAGCAGTGGGAATGAAAGGCCTTCTGCTCTTCTTCTTTACCAATTCCGAATGAGCAAAAGTGCCTCCCCCACTTCCTTTGTGTCATTCTCCAGAAGGGTTTTCTTTTTAATTCATTCACAGGATGGGAGCATCGCTGACCAGCACCAGCATGTATTGCCCATCCCGAATTGACACCAGGGCTGTTAAGTGTCAACTACATTGTTGTACGTTTGGAGTCAAGTGTAGTCCTGACCTGGTATGGATGCAGTTTCCTCTGTGAAAAGCGTGAGCCAATCGACAAGCGACCTGGGTTCATCATTCGAGTCTTAAATTTTAGATAGTCATTGTATTTAATCTTCATCATCTGCCACAGTGGGATTTGAGCTTGAGAACCCAGAACATCACTTGGTTGTCTGCCTTAATAGAGCAGCGATAATACTGCTAAGCCATCGCCTCTACATCAGTTATGAGCTCGTCCTGTGTAACAGGCTGGAGAAGGGGCTGAATAAGAACAGAAAGAACTGTTAATGCTCTTAATCAGAAACAAAAACAAATTCCTGGAAGAAATCAGCACATCTGCCAGATTCTATGCAGAGAACTCAGAGCTGAATGGCCTCCTGTACCAGAGTAACAGACCGGAGAGGAGCTGAATGACCTCCCTTCCCAGGGATCAGGTTGTAGTAGTTTCTGATTGTTCCCTTGTACCAGAATAACAGGCCGGAGAGGAGCTGAATGGCCGACTTTTTTCCCGTGGGATAGACTGGAGAATGGGCTGAATAGCCTCACCCTGTTCCTGTGGGACAGAATAAAGAAGGAGTTGAATGGCCTCCTCCAGTTCCTGCGGGACAGATTGGAGAAGGGGATATTGTTGGGTATGTTCATGCGAACAGCAGACTCATTCATCATTGAAAATTAAGCAATGCTTTATCCCCTGAATTAAAAAAAAGTCAAGCCGTGAAATTTACAAGTCTCTGCCCATTTGTTCTCCATATTTTAAATAAAGGCTGATTTCAGTGTTCCAAATATTAACTCTATTCAGTGTTAGTTAGTCGGATATGTTCACGTGCAGTTTACCCCTTTAACCAGTGAAATGGGCAGGCAAATGGCAGATAATGTTGGAAGTAAGAAAGATTCATTCTTTTTGGTAGAGATAATAAAAATTAAGTGGCTTAATTCTAGTGGGGACTTAACATCAAGAGTTGGAGGTGTATACTTCTTTTTTGGAAAGTGACTGGGAACGTTGAGCTGATTTGTCAAAAATAAATTATCCAAAGTCGAATGGAATGCAAAGGAAAGGGGAATGTTATTTTACCTGTATAAATCACCGCTTCAGACACAGCTGGGGGAAACAGCCCAGATTTGAACTTTTGAATATCATATGACTTCCATTGGATTAAACCTGAGCTCCGCCCACTACAGCACACCGCACTTTAGGAAGCATGTCAGTGCAGTGGATGCTTTGAAATGGCATGTTTTCTCAGTGGTTCGCATTGCTGTTTCACAGCACCAGGGACTGGGCTTTGATTCTAACCTCGGGTGACTATCTGTGTACATTCTCCCCGTGCCTGTGTTGGTTTTCTTCTGCTGCTCTGGTTTCCTCCCACAATCCAAAATATACATGTCAGAAAAATTAGCCGGGCTGAGCTGCTCATGGTGTTCAAGGATGTGTAGGTTAGGTGCATTCGTCATGGATAAGTATAGGGCTGGGGAATGTGGCTGGGTTGTTTACTCGTCAGAGGATAGGCATGGATTTGTTGGGCTGAAGGGCCTAATTCCACACTTTAGGGATCGTATTCTAGGCTGTAGGTGCCGGTTAATAGTCATGGGAACTAAATAACAGGACATTTAACCCCCGTGAGCTTGTCACAGCATTCTGTAGCCAAACTCCATATACCTGTGTTTGTGCCTTATTCCTTACAAACTATGCTTAAGAAAAATAAATCTATCGCAGATATAAAATTAACATCTAATCCAGCATCCACTTCCCTTTGTGGAAAAGAATTCCCACCATCCAACACCCTTTGTGTGTGGCAGTGATTCCTAACATCTCTCCTGAATACATTAGCCCGACATTGCAGACTATATCCCTTTATGTTTGAATCCACAAACAGTGGAAATTGGTGATCTTTATAAACCCTACCTTATGAGTTCTGGAGAAAGGTGGCCTAATTCGTCGTCTCCCACGTTAATGGTTGGAGAACCGTGAAGACCCTCTTTGAGGCTCCCTCAGACTTACAATAAAGAGTCAAGGGGAACACCAAGCGGATCTTTATTCTCAAAGGTTTTCAGAATGTGACAGAGAAATGGGTACAACTGTCCAAGCTACAGAGAAACGTGCAGAATCTACACATGGTGCAGGCTATGGGTGTCGATGTCACAGAGGATTTTCAGGAGGTGAAGAGCCAGAAAGCCTCACTCTTTACCTCCAAAGCCACCAAGATAATCCACCCGGTCTGGGGACCACACTGTGGAGCAGGACGGGACGGGCTCATGTTTGGTCTTCGACAAATTGCACAGGGAGAGCTCGTAGTTCAGCATCTTGAAAAGGAGAAATATCAGTCTGTAACGTTATCTCATCCTGACATCCTGAGGATAAGCAAAACCCTTTGTGCCTTATTACATGACATGAATATCACAGATAGCGCAGCCTCCCGGTCATTACTTTCTATTGTACAGGTTTTAAGTGACAACATACGGGAGAGGCTGGACCAGCCGCCATCTCTGGAGGTGCTGACCAAGGCTCTCGACTCCTTCGAAAAGAATAGACCTGGCGGAAGTGATAGCTTATCAGCCGTGTTGTGTTCCACTCTGTGAGAGTTGATTGGCCAGGAGCTGGTGAAAGTGGAGAGCAAGGAAATTGAGCTGTTGAATATCTGACTCAGTGACAGGCCACTGTCAAAAACTGTGCATTTGTTAATGACAAGATGCTACAGTATGAGCATTGATTTTATTCTCAGACATTGCTGCTGCCAATGTGCATCAGGATCTTGAGTTCTTCATGTTCCACACATTCCCACTCCAACCCCTGTTCCACCCCAGAAAACCCCACACCACAAGATGTCCTGAAGTTGTTCTGTGACATTCTTGACCCTCGGCACTGTTGAGACAATATACCATCCTGTACTCTGGCTAGTCAGAACTGATGATTTTGAAAGAGTCAGTCAGTCATGTTAGCTTTGTTCATGCTGCCATTTAAAGTTAACACAGCACCGCATTAACTTTATAAATGATGTAAAAAAAAACCCAGAAACGTAATACTGGAGAGTTGGGGCTCAATGTCCTTTTGAGTGAGGCATTTATTCACCAGATTGATAGCTGGACAACAAGGGTTCAATTGTGAGGGACTGAGATGACGCAAGTCCATGGTTCAATTCCTCGAATTAAGAAGGGTCTGAGATGAGTAAAGTTTTCCATAAAATAATGGAAACATCTGGCAATAAATGGACCGGAAGGCATCTTGTTGCCTCTTGTTTTAGGGTGAGAAAAATCATCTGAAATTTTGTCGATGGCTTAAAACCTTTCCGAGAGTGAAATGAATGAACAATGCCTCACATTTCTCTACATTATACTGCACAGACTATCTGGTCCTTGTTTACTCACTGAACCTGCCCTATCCCTTCTCAGTGCTCCTACGTCCTCCTTGCCTATTACTGTCAACTTAATGTTGTGTTATGATCAAAGGTAATGCAAGTCATTGATAGAAATTATGGTGGTATCGTGGGAAATGATTCTTGTGTCACTCACTAATACCGGTCCGACATTATGGTAATGACATATTTACTCCTGCTCTCTGTTTTTTGTCCTCTATCAGTCCTCAAGCCAAGTCCCATCGATCTCGACGGGCCTCATTGACAACATTGACCGCCCCCCATTCATTTCCAGAATTGGACATTTCTGCATCCTTGTGCGAGCAAATCCCCCTCTGACCTCAGTCCTCCATCTCGCGTGAAACTGCTCTATCCCATCATCCGTCAGATGTTTTAAGTTTCTTCTCTGTACATGTGCAGCACACTGCAGGTGAACAGGGAATATCTCACCCTCTGTCTTACTGTAGAGATCATGTGTGATTCAGAGTCAGCTCTGAAACATGTCCAGGGTGCAGTTAAGCTGGTAGGAAGTTCTGTATTGATTGGAGCTTATGTAACCATTGAGGGCATTTTTCAGTAAATTATTTTTACCTGTTTCAATTACTGCCTGGAGTGGAGAACTTATGTTCAAATCAGACACTGAGTGTGCACAAGGCGAGGAATTGCATTGCGATGATGTATTCATTAAAACCGACAGTGTGTCGTCACCAATAACCAACGATGCTCCCTGCACAGAATAGTCGCTGATAACCATGGAAAACACCTCACAGATTTGAGGAGAATGTTTCTCAGAGAGACACTCAACAACTGGAATTTAATTTCCAAATGATCAAAATCAAAGGAATGTCGAACCTGAAATGAAATGAGAGTTTAAAGTTCGATAGATGGTGTTGTGGTGTCAATGCTGGTATCGAGGGCGGCACAGTGACGTGGTGGTTAGCCCTGCTGCCTCACAGAGAGAGAGCGGGTGGGTCTGGGTGGGATACACTTTGCTGGATCAGTGTGGACTTGATGGGCCCATTGGCCGGATTCCACGTTGTAAGGATTCTACTAGGTCACACAATATACATTTTCCTCTGTTTGGTCCTGACCGATTAAGATTTGTACAATCATACAAACCACAGTTGTAAAAATAATCTGTGGCCACTGGGAGTTCATTCACAGGTGTCACCTGTTTGTTCAAGTTCTTAAATAAATGAAGTGAACCACATTGTAATGTAACAGTCCCCCAGGCGATGCCAACAGGTATAAATGAAAGGCTTTGAGATTATATCACCTCGGCATTGAGTACAGGGAGATTGCCTGCGCACAGAGATTCAGGCAGACAATGGCAATTTCATTTTATTATTTGCGAAAATTGTTTTACATTACCCTTCCGACTGTAACAATCCCCGGTAAGTGCGGTACACCAATGAAATTGTGTCCATCTGTCTGATGGTGGGCTGCGGGTTCACTCTGTCACTGACAATGATAAATAAATAGATTGTGCCTAAAATTCACACAGTGGCAGGAGCTCGGTAATTTATTGTCAGATTACAGGGACCCTGTGGAATCCGTGTCATCGCAGATTCCACAGGAATTGCCTGGGAAATTATTCATCTCTTCGGAGAACCTTCCAGAAACGCGCATTCCAATCGGAGATTACTGGGAGTTTCAATGGAATTAAGGCAAGGAATCACTTTGGAAACATATAAGCGGTGATTTTCGATGTAGAGAATGCAATATTAGTGAGTTTGTGTTTGCTTCTGGTGTTGAAGAGAATAAGCAGTGGGCATGTGTGTGCATCTAAAGTTGAGAGTTAACTTGGATTTATTTGTGTAATTGCAGCAGTTTGTTTTAATAATTGCGTTTGAAGTTTGGCGATGGGCTGAATGGATTTGTGCACGAATGAGCAGTTGTCTAGTTTTGATGGTTGCAACCTAACTTGATATTAATGGGGCCTCATAACTTTGTAGGTGAGTTCTGGAATTTTCAATTAAGGAAGAAACCCTTATCGAGAAAGTTTTACTTTCAATTTTATCATTTTTGTCATTTAGTTGTGTTCCTGTACGGCCCTGGATATGAGTGTATGCATGGATCTGTGCCCATGCAAATGAAATGAGAGTTTTAGTAAATGACATTATCTTGTATGTTGATCACTGATAGTAGTGTTGGGGCAGAAGAAAGTCTCTGAAAAAAATGTTTCAAGCTGAGTATATTGATGCTCAGATGTGCAGTATCTCCAGGAAGAAATTGACTGCAATTTCAGTTGAGAATTGACAGTCAAAAGTCATTTAACCATGTGATAGATACAGGGATTCTGGTGTGAATAGTTTTTGATGGCTGTTTTGTTTGGAACGGTATTGTTGGGAGTCGGGTTTTGTGGAATATATGAAATTCGTAGCGTTTCGTTTCATGCATGCATTGTTGAGATTAACAAGAATTATACATCTGCTGCGTGCTCGTTGTCTTTGAATCTGCTTTATAAGCACGTAGTTTGATTTATTCTGTTTTATCATCATTTCCTTCGTAATAAATTTCATTTTTTTAATGGATGCAGAGCAGGTAGCCAGTTTACTCAATTGATGTAGTCATGAATAAGCTCTTTCAGTGCCATGACTTTCCTGCAGTTCTGCGGGATTGAAGAAAGACAGGAGTTTTAAATTGGATTCACTCAGTGGGCATAATGCACTGTTTCTGCATGATCCATTTCCAACATTTTAACACTGAGAAGTGTTAAATTGAATTTCAGATGCATGTGGCTAATTTCCAGTGGTTTTTCTGAAGAAGTTTTCGTGGCTTCATATTTTTAAACTGCATGAAGCAGTTTCGCTACGGGAGGAATAGTACTAACTTAGTCTAGAAGGTAAGAATTAATCAATTCCTTAGGTTAATATGCTCACCGTATTTAGGTATTCTCATTACAAAGTAAAGTTGTTTTTTTAAAAAGGACGTGTTGTGAAATCCTGTTCTGTCTATGAGCTGCTGAGTATTTGTATTATCACTTTCCAGGTTAATTGCATCTGACATTATGAGAGCACAATAGAGAGTCAGAGAGACTTGATTATTTTGTAACATCATATTTCTGACGCAATCGATTGGAGCCGCAAATTTCAGTGTTTGTAGTAATGAGCTGTCTGTTTCGTTTTGCATTTTGTCGCTTATTCAAAAATTTCAACAAGCCTATCCTCAAAAGTATTTCAGTTAGACAATGCAAAGAACGCAATAAAATACTCACGTCTGGCATTATCTGTTCACTGAATTTACAAGCGAAAATGCAACATTTTCTAAATATGACAAGGAATTGTTCACTTTCCAAAACAAATTCTGTGGGATTCCATGAATTAGCAGATCCTCAATTTATCATCACAGATCGTGGTTTGTCCCTTCAATGAAGAAACCAAACTTTCGCGGCTCTGTTAGCATCCTCCGTCAAATTATTCCATCTTCCCATGTTTTTTGTAATATATTGATCAGAACATTCCAGGCAAACGTATATGGAGGACGGGAAAGTCTGTGGCTGTAAGAGCTGTTCCCCTCGTTGTGGTATTTTACGTGTCAGAGTTGACTTTCACAAATTCCTTGAGAACTATTATTTTATAAGTTGGTGCATTGTTTTGAAAATTTGGGGAAAAGAAATATCAAAGCAGGGCAATTTAAAAAGGAGGAAGATAGACAAAGTTGGACACCACATGGTCAGCCATAGAGGAATAGAGAGAGAGAGAGTAACGAATACTGCTGTCTGACACAGCAGTGAATCTGCACAGCTCCTACCTTTGCTGTTTGAGTCCATGCGTTTCTGGCCATCGGAGAGCATCTGGGGAAGAAAACCAGCAAAAATCACATCTGCCCTTGCAGGAACTTGTGTGTCAGAGTTCACAACATAGCAACAGATAAGTGCATGGTGCTTAGGTGTAACCCTGCTGCCTTTTTTTTGTGTCAGTCCACAACAGCGAGTCAAGTGAGTTCATTCTTGGGGATTAGATTTATTGTGGTCTGTCTCTCGATTAAATTGTAAAGGTGAAGTCATTGGCGAAAAACTTAGCCCGGAGAAGTGTCTTTTAGAGCTCTACAGCTGTGGTATTTTCTGGGTCTGTCGATTATTGAGGTGCAAAGATGACTTTTAGTGGACTGATGACCTCTTCCTGTCAGGTGTGGGAGGTTAGCGAAAGCTTCTATTTACTGAAGATTATGTCTACAGTAAGTGTGTTTGGTTGTGAATCCTGTCAAGTCGCCATGGATCGATTGGAGAAGCAGTTAGAGGTAAAGAGAAATTTACAGGAGGTAGGGAGTGGGATGGCAAGCATTTGCAGGAAGAAGGAAAACCGCAGATATAATCATGTAGATGGGACACCTCCAGTAAAGGTTGGACAGGGAGGTGGATAGTGCAGGTGTCTCCAGGGCCTATCGCTATTTTAAACAAGCATGTTGGTTTGGAAAATGTCGGAGGTGTTGGACTCTGAGAGAATGTGGCATAACTGCCAGGTTTCTGGCACCAACACTGGCTCTAATGTATACCAGGGGTACGCCAGGGTCCAAGTGATTAGTTGTGACAAGGTACTGTCTAGTCAGAGGCATAAACAAAGTTTCTACGACAAAAATTGAGAAACCGGAATGGAATGTTGCATCGCTGGTGCCAAGATCATGGATATTGCGGAGAGGGTGCAGAATGTTCTCAACGGGGAGAAGGACCAACAGGAGGTCATTCACACAGTGGAACTATTGACATCCGAAGACAAAAGGATAAAATTCAGAACGTGGAGTATAAGAAGTTCGGCAGTAATTTAGAAGGAGGTGGTTGCAGGTAATGATTTTGGATTACGCTTGGGGCAATACAAGTGGACCAACAGGGGGAAGGCAGTTGAACTTCGGGATGGTTTAGGAAATGGTATAAGGATATCATAGCAATTAGAAAGACTTGGCTCAGGGGAGGACAGGACTGGCAGCTTAATGCTGTAGAACACAAAGGCTGATGTAAAGACAGAAAGGGAGCTAAGAGAAGAGGGAATTTGTGTGTTTGATAATGGATTACATTAAACTGTAATTATACAGGATATTCCTGCGATTATGTCCAGGGAATATATTTGTGTGGAACTGAGAAAGAAGGAAAAAAAACACTTTATTGGGATTATATTATTGACCCGCAAATGGTATTAGGGGAGTGGAGTACAAATTCGGAAGTAGATATCAGTTATCTGTAAGAATTACAGGGTGGTAATAGTAGGGAATTGTAACATTTCAAACATAGTCTGGGACTGCCAGAGTGTTAAGCGTTGAGATGGAGAGGAAGTTTTTAAGCGTGTTTAAGAAAACTTTCTGATTCAGTATGCAGATGTAGGTACTCGTGCATGGTCAAATCTTGACGTACTCTCAGGAAATAAGGCAGGCCAGGTGACTGAGGTGTCAGTGGAGAGCACTTTGTGGTCAGCGAACATAATTCGATCAGTTAAACAGTGGCCAATTTTGAAAGTAACTGGCAAGAACTTTCAAAAGCTGACTGCAGGGAAATGTTTGTCAGTGAAGCGATGTTTAGAAAATGGGAAGCCTTCTAAAATGAAATAACAAGTGTCCAGAGACGGTATGTTCCTGTTCGTTTGAAAAGCAAGACTGGTAGGTGCGGGAATGCTGGATGATGGGAAGAATTGAGGTTTTCGTAATAAGAAGGACGCATATGTCAGGGATAGACAGCAGAGATCGCGTCAATTCCTCAAGAGCATGAGTATACTTAAGAAGGGATGGATGCAGATTTATTTGCTGAGCCGGAATATTCATTCTTATTATGGATAGATTAGATTAGATTAATTACAGTGTGGAAACAGGCCCAACACGTCCACACCGACCTGCAACCAACCAAACACCTACATTTATCCCTTCACCTAACACTACACGTAATTTAGCATTGCCAATTCACATGCCATGCGCATCTTTTGACTGTGGGAAGAAACTGTGGGAGGAAACCCACGCAGACACGGGGAGAATGTGCAAACTCCACACAGTCAGTCGCCTGAGGTGGGAATTGAACCCAGGTCTCTGGCATTGTGAAGTAACATTATGAACCACTGTGCCACCGTGCCGTCCATGTGCAGCATGGAAACAGACCCTTCGGTCCAAGCTGTCCACGCCGACCAGATATCCCAACCCAATCTAGTCCCACCTGCCAGCATCCGGCCCAAATCCTTCCAAACCCTTCCTATTCATATACCCATCCAAGTGCCTCTTAAATGATGCAATGTACCAGCCTCCACCACATCCTCTGGCAGCTCATTCCTTACACGTACCAAACTCTGTGTGAAAATATTGCCCTTTAGGTCTCTTTTATGTCTTTCCCCTCTCACCCTAAACCTATGCCCTCCAGTTCTGGATTCCCTGAACTCAGGAAAAGACTTTGTCTATTTGTCCAATCCATGATCCTCATATTATGGTAAACCTCTATAAGGACACCCCTTAGCCTCCGACACTCCAGGGAAAACAACCCCAGCCTGTTCAGCCTCTCCCTGGAGCTCAGATATCCAACTCTGGCAACATCCATGCCAATCTTTCCTGAACATTTTCAAGTTTCACAAGATCTTTCTGATAGGAAGGAAACCAGAATTGCACGCAATATTCCAAAATTGGCTTAACCAATGTTCTGTGCAGCCGCAACATGACCTCCCAACTCGTGTACTCAATACTCTGACCAATAACGGAAAACATACCAAACGCCTTCTTCACTATCCTATCTACCTGCGACTCCACTTTCAAGGAGCTATGAACCGAGGTCTCTTTGTTCAGCAACACTCCCTAGGACCTTACCAGTAAGTGTATAAGTCCTGCTCAGATTTGCTTTCCTAAAATGCAGCGCCTCCCATTTATTGGAATTCAACTCCATCTGCCACTTCTCAGCCCATGAGCCCATCTGATCCATATCCTGCTGTCATGTAAGGTAACCTTCTCCGCTGTTCACTATACCTCCAATTTTGCTGTCATCTGCAAACTTATTAACTTACCTCTTATGCTCGCATGAAAATCATTGATGTAAATGACAAAATGTAGAGGAACCAACTTCGAACCTTGTGGAACTCCACTGGTCACAGGCCACCAGTCTGAAAAACAGCCCTCCACCACGACCCTCTGTCTCTACCTTTGAGTCAGTTCCGTATTCAAATGGCTAGTTCTCCCTTTATTCCATGAGATCCAACCTTGCTAATCAGTGTCCCATGGGGAAGCCTGTCGAACGCCTTACGGACGTCCATATGGATCACATCTACTGCTCTGCCCTCATCAATCTTCCTTGTTACTTATTTAAAAAAAACTCAATATAAGGTAACATAGTCAGTGAGCCTCCGAATGAAGCATTGGTGTTGTCGCCGGTTTTCTGTTTATATGTTTGAGTTACCTAGGGTGGATGTTGTCATTTCCTGTGGTGACATTATTTCCTATAGTGATGTTATTTCCTTTTTTTTTAAGGGTTTGTAAATCTTCTCAAAACTCTTTAACTGAAGAGGGAAATCGGCAGGGCAAAAAGCGGACATGAGATAACTTTGCCAAAAAGGGTCAAGGAGAATCTGAACGGATTTCAAAAATATATTCAGGACAGAATTGTAACACAGGAGAAAATAGGACTCCTGAAGCATCATGTGGCATCCTGTGTGTGGAAATGCAGGAGATGTGTGCAATAGTAAAGAAGCTTTTTGCATCTTTGGTTACTACGCAGAAAGGCATGGTAGATACAGAATGATAGGGAAACAGATGCTGACATCTTGATAAATGCCCATATTACATCAGAAGCGATGCTGGATATCTTAAAAATCATGAGGTTGGATAAATTCCCAGGACCTGATGAGGTGTTGTCTCAATCTTTTCGGGAAGCAAGGGAAATGATTGCAGTGGGACTTGCTGAGATATTTGTATCATTGACAAGAGGTGAGGCACTGGAAGACTGGAGGGTGGCCAATATGGTGCCACTATTTAAGAAAGGTGAACAGGGAAAGTCAGAGCAGTATAGACTGGTGAGCCTGACATTGGGGGTGGGCAAGTTGTGAGAGTGAATCTGCAGGGATAGGATTTACATGTATTTGGAGTAGCAAGGACTGATTAGGGGCAGTTGACATGCCTTTGTTCATGCGCAATCATGTCTCTCCAACTTAACTGAGTTTTGCAAAGAAGTATCAAAGAGGATTGATGAGGCAGAACAGTGGATGTGATCAATGTGGACTTCAGGAAGGTGTTAAAACTGGTTTGTCATGATAGACAAATTCGTAAGGCTAGCTGGCATTTAACTCAGGGAGACCCAGCTATTTGGGTACAAAACTGGCTTGTAGGTGGAAGACAGATGGTGGTGGTGTTGGCTCCCATTTCAGACTGGAGGCCTGTCACCAGTTGTGTGTGAGTGGAATTGATGCTGGATCCACAGCTTTTTGCCATTGATATAAACGATATGAAATTGACAATTTAAATTCTAGTGCGTAAGTTTGCAGATGACACTAAATTTAAAGTGAGATTTGACAGGGAAGAAGGTTGATCAGATGGGCCAATGATCCGAGGAGTCGCAGATAGAGTTTAATTTAGATGAATGTGAGGTGCTGCACATTGAAAGGCAACTCAGAGCAGGACATACACAGTTATTGATAAGGTCCTGAACATTGTTGCTGAACAAGGACAGCTTGGAATGCAAGATCATAGATCCTTGAAAATGATTTCTGAGGTAGAGAGGTTGTTGAAGATGATGTTTGGAATACTTTGCTTTACTGATCAGAGCATTGAGTATAGGAATTGGGAGATCATGTTGTGGCTGTGCAGGACATTGTTTAGGCCCCGTTTAGAATATTGTGTGCAGTTCTAGTCTCCCTCCAAGACGTTGGAAAATTTAAAAGGATTCAGAAGAGATGTTGCCAGGGTTGGAATATTTGAAGTATAGGGATAGGCTGAATACGCTGGGTCTGTTTTCCCTGGAGTGTCGTAGGCTGAGGTGTAACCTTATGCAGGTTTATGAAATCATGAGGGGCATTGAAAGTAGCAACTGAGAGGGTCTTTTCTCTGTTATGGGGGAGTCTAGAACGAGATGGGATAGGTTTACAGTCAGTGGGCATGAATTTAAAAGGAACTCAAATGGCACCTACTTCACCAGAGGTCATGGTGCGGCTTTGGAATGAATTGCCAGAAGAAGTGGTGGCGACTGGGACAATTACAAAATTTAATAGACATCTTGATGGATAGATAAATAGAAAGGGTTGAGAGGGATTCATGGGCAAATGAGACTGGGTTAATTTAGGATATTCATTCAGCATGGATAATTTCGACTGAAGTCTGTGTTTCCATGCTACACCATTCCATGTGTCTAACCATGGCCAGATGCTAAGAACAATCGAACAAATGTTCCATAGCAGTTAAATGTATTTAAACCTGACATCAGGTAGTTTTTAAACTTTGTGACATTTCCTGCTTCCACAACTCTCCCAGGCACCGAATTAGCAGACACCCACCACTCTCTGCGTGAACACCTCTTCCTCAGATCCCGCACAAACCCTTCCCTTTCACCCTAAAGGTATGCCCCCCCCCCCAGCCCGGCCCCACATCTGACAATTGCCTGCCCACCCTTTGTTAAACACAAAAGTAGGGAGCTTCTAAATGGGTCAGGACATTGGAGTTGTCATGTTCAAACTCATGATTTGGAGATGCCGGTGTTGGACAGGGGTGTACAAATTTAAAAATGATACAACATCGTGCTATAGTCCGACACGTTTAATTGGAAGCACACTAGCTTCGAAAGCTAGTTTGCTTCCAGTTAAACCTTTTGGACTATAACCTTGTGTTGTGTGATTTTTAACTATGTTCAAACTCGACATCTGAACGTTCCCAACTGCCCCAGTTATGTGCTAAGATCTTATATTGCGATCTGCGCGGATGCATAGATGCTTGATCATTAATTTCCAATTTGCATTTTACTTCCTGTTTCTTTCAGTTAATTGCCTGGTGATTTTGGTTTTCACACGGGGAAAATGTGGTCTCTCTAACAGCACAACGCGCTGCCTGTTGGCTATGGCAATGTCGGATCTACTGTTTGTTCTCACTGACATCATACTGTGGAAACTCAAATTCTTTGGCATGCCAACGTGTTTCCTGGATCTCACCTCTGTGTGCCGTCCTGTCTATGTCATGGCTCGTGCAGCCACAGACTGTTCCGTCTGGTTCACTGTCCTTTTCACCTTTGATCGTTTTGTGGCCATTTGCTGCCTGAGAATGAAGAGAGATTATTGGACAGAAAAGGCCTTGACTGTGGCTATGGCTGCAACTGGAATTCTTCTCAATTCAAAATACATTCCCTTTTATTTTCGGTTTGAACCTGGGAGAATAATTAACAATGTTCTGTGGCACTGCCAAATAAAGTCAAGTTATTTTACTGATATCAGGTGGCTGGGATTCAGGTGGTTTGATATCATTTTAACCCCTTTCATCCCATTTGTCTTAATTCTGTTGATGAATACTCTGATGGTCAGACACATTTTGTTGTTCAGTCGAGTCCGCAAGAGCCTGAGGGGTCAGAGGAAGGGAGAGAGGCACAAAGACACAGAGATGGAGAATCGGAGGAGGTCAGTGATTTCCCTCTTCACCATATCCATTAGCTTCATACTTCTGTGGACAGTGGTTGGTTCAAACGACGCGTACATTGTCATTAAAGGAATAAATCGCTGGAACTACAATCCTGTTGTGGTTTTTACGTTCATTTCAGAAATGCTGAGAGATATAAGCTGCAGCACGAACACATTATTTTGTGCAGTGACTCTGTCCAAGTTCAGAGCAAAGTTCAAGAATGCGGTGCAACAATTGGTTTCATAAATACTTCACTGAATGGGTCAGCAAATTAACTGGGGCGGTCCCCAGACATCGGCAGTTTTCCCAGGGCAGGAATTGCATATGTGCAGACAGACGTTCATCAGCACAATCACATGGATTGAGTTAAATACCCTGCTGTGGATGGCGAGGAGTGAAGCAAGATGGGTCACCATTCACCACGCTCAGGTAGGCGCTGCTATCCCTGATTGAATGATGGATTGACACACATGTAGACACAAAGATAATGAGGAACAGTAGTCCATCCAGCCCCTCAAATCTGGTCCATCCATCATTCCAGAACATCACGGTTCATCCAATTCTAAGGTGTAATCCACATTCCTGTCTGTCCCTGACAATGATACCAATCTCCCAGACTGAACATAATCCATCCACCTCCACTTTAAGAAATATTGGAAGACACAACAAAGGAACAGCACTGAAAGGAAGACGAAGTAACTGTCAGGGACAGTTACTTCATTTGTAGGAGGGAAAGAGGCTGGAGGAGTGATTCCAAATGACGGATTGTCTGTGAGTGATGGACTCAGCTGGAACATTGAGTCTTCACGGAGAGCCCTGTGAATGAGTGATAAAGTCCGGCAGCAGGGGTTTCTGCATTTCCCCTGCAGGGGAGGAGAGGGAGGGACAGAAACGGCTCCTCCTGTACCATGATCAATGTCAGTCTCTGTCTGTTAGCTCGAAATAAACATTTTTTCCAACAAGACAAACTCTCCGTGTGCTGGTGATCCCCTGATCTGAATTGTTTCTTGCTCCATGCACATTTGTTTAGTTTTGACAGTGTTCCATGAGCCCTCTTATGTTTACTCCCATCACAGGAATATTGCCTTCTCTCTCTTTCCTCCTCCTTCTGCATGTCGTTTTCTCCGTCCCCCTCTTCGTCTCTTTCTCACTCTCTTTCGCTATGTCTGCATCTCTCTCTCTCCCCTTCTCTAAGTTTCTTGCTGTCAGTCTCTCTCTGGCTCTATCCCTCTACCTCTGTCTCTCTGTCTGTCTTTGTCTCTGTGTCTCATGCTCTCTGTCTCTCTGCCTCTGCCTCACACTCTGTTTCTTTTTCTCACATTGACCACATCAGACACGTGTTCTCTCAGTTTAACACTTGTTAACATGAATTAACTCAAACCACCTCTATGTCTCTTCTTTCACTGAGTTTATCTGAGGAGGTGATTATGAAAATAGATACAAAATGCACAGGCGCAACCAACAATACATTGGCATAATGTTAGTTACATTTTTGTAAATGTTGTGTCCCTTCGTCTTCTGCATTTTTACTGTCTCCCTCTCTCTCCCTGTCAATGTTGAGGGAGTTTGCGTTTAAATGTTTCACTTTCCAATGTGAGGGTCTCTGTGTGTATCCATGTTTCACCGCCTTTGTGGGAATTTCACACTATGTGCGTGTACACAGTTTTTGTCTTTGGATATGTCCATGTGACACCTTGTGAGTTCATTTCTTCCCCATGTGTTTGTTTCTCTGTCTGTGTGGACGTGAAGAAGTATTTTGGTAACTCCATGTTTCGGTGTTTATGTGTCTGAGTATGTTAGTCAGTCTATGTGGGAGTGTTTCTGTGACAGTGAGTATGTCCGTGTGGCTGTTTGTTACTATGCGAGTGTGAATGTGTATCTGTGTGTGTTTTGACAATGTATAGAACATAGAACATAGAACATAGGAAAATACAGCGCAGTACAGGCCCTTCGGCCCTCGATGTTGCGCCGATCCAAGTCCACCTAACCTACATTAGCCCACTTTCCTCCATATGCCTATCCAATGCCCGTTTAAATGCCCATGAAGAGGGAGAGTCTACCACTGTTACTGGCAGGGCATTCCATGAACTCACGAATCGCTGAGCAAAGAATCTACCTCTAACATCAATCCTATACCTATCATCCCTTAATTTAAAGCTATGCCCCCTCGTAATAGCTGACTCCATACGTGGAAAAAGGTTCTCATGGGCAACCCTATCTCAACCCCTAATCATCTTGTACGCCCTCTATCAATTCACCACTAAACCTTCTTTTCTCCTATGAAAACAGCCCCAAGTGCCTCAGCCTTTCCTCAATAGATCTTCCTACCATACCAGGCAATATCCTGGTAAACCTCCTTTATACCCGTTTCAGTGCCTCCACATCCTTCCTACAGTATGACGACCAAAAGTGCACACAATACTCGAGATGCGGCCGCACCAGAGTTTTATACAACTGCAACATGATCTCCGGACTCCTGAACTCAATTCCTCTACTAATAAAAGCCAATAAGCCATATGCCTTCTTCACCGTACTATTTACCTGGGTGGCAACTTTCAGAGATCTGTGTACATGGACACCAAGATCCCTCTGCTCATCCACACTACCAAGTATCCGACATTACCCCAGTACCCCACCTTTTTGTTAATCATACCAAAGTGAATCACTTCACACTTACCCACATTGACCTGCACTTGCCAACTTTCTGCCCAGCTCTGCAGCTTATCTATATCCCGCTGTAACCTGACACATCCTTCCTCACTGTCAGGTCATTTATAAAAATGACAAACAGCAATGGTCCGAAAACAGATCCTTGTGGAAAACCGCTCGTAACTGCACTCCAAATTGAAACTTTACCATCAACTACTACCCTCTGTCTTCTTCCAGCCGGCCAATTCCTAATCCAAACCTCCAACTCACCCTCAATGCCATACCTCCGTATTTTTTGCACTCGCCTACCATGGGGAACCTTATCAAACGGCTTACTAAAATCCATATATACCACATCTACCGCTTTACCCTCGTTAGTTACCTTCTCAAAGAATTCAATAAGGTTTGTGAGGCACGACCTGCCCTTCACAAAACCATGCTGACTATCCTTGATCACATTATTAATAAATCCTATCCCTTACAATTCTCTCTAAGACTTTGCCCACAACAGAAGTGAGACTCACCAGCCTATAGTTACTAGGGTTATCCCTATTCCCCTTCTACAACAAGGGAACCACATTTGCTATCGTCCAGTCTTCTGGCACTATTCCTGTAGACAACTAGGACATAAAAATCAAGGCCAACGGCTCTGCAATCTCCTCCCTTGCTTCCCAGAGAATCCTAGGATAAATGCCATCAGGTCTGTTATCATCGTCGATCACGTCTGGGGGGAATCTGCGGTCCTTGAAGAAGGAGGCCATCTGGGCTGTGCGGTGTTGGAATTGGTCCTCCTGGGAGCAGATGCGGCGGAGACGAAGGAATTGGGATTATGGGATGGCGTTTTTACAGGGGGCAGGGTGGGAGGAGGTGTAGTCCAGGTAGCTGTGGGAGTCAGTCGGTTTATAATAGATGTCAGTGTTGAGTCGGTCGCCCGAGATAGAAATGGAATTCCTGAGATGCTGCCTGACCTGCTGTGCTTTGACCAGCAACACATTTGCAGCTAAATGCCATCAGGCCCAGGGGACTTATCTATTTTCACCCTTTCCAGAATTTCCAACACCTCTTCCATACATACCTCAAAGCCGTCCATTCTAATTAATTGTGACTCAGTATTCACATCGGCAACAATATCCTGTTCCTGAGTGAATACTGATGAAAAGTATTCATTCAGTGTCTCCCCAATCTCTTCAGCCTCCACACGCAACTTCCCACTACTATCCTTGACTGGACCTATTCCTACCCAAGTCATTCTTTTATTCCTGACATACCTATAGAAAGCCTTTGGGTTTTCCCTGATCCTACCAACTAAGAACTTTTCATGTCCCCTCCTTGCTGCTGTTAGCTCTCTCTTCAGATCCTTCCTGGCTACCTTATAACTCTCAATCGCCCCAATTGAACCTTCACGCCTCATCTTTACATAGGCCGCCGTCTTGTCTTTAACAAGGGATTCCAATTCCTTATTAAAGTATGACCTTTTCCTCCCTGTCTGACAGGTAAATATTTATCAAGGACACTCAATAGTTGCTCCTTGAACAAGCTCCACCTATCGATTGTGCCCTTGCCTTGAAACCTACTTTTCCAAGCCACGCATCCTAAGCCGTGCCTGACCGCATCAAATTTCCCTGCCCCCAGCTATAACTCTTGCCCTGCAGTGCACACTTACCCCTCCATCACTAGAGTAAAAGTCACCGAATTGTGGTCACTGTCCCTTAAGTGCTCACCTACCTCCAATTCTAACACCTGGCCTGGTTCGTTACCCAGAACCAAATCCAGTATGGCTTCACCTCTTGTTGGCCTGTCTACATATTGTGTCAGGAAACCCGCCTGCACACTTTGGACAAACACTGACCCATCTAACGAACTCGAGCTATAGCTTTCCCAGTCAATATCAGGAAAGTTAAAGTCTCCCACAACAACCACCCTATTACTTTCACTCTTCTCCTGAATCATCCTCGCAATCCTTTCTTCTATGTCCCTCGGACTTTTAGGAGGCATGCAGAAAACTCCTAACAGGGTGTCCTCACCTTTCCTATTCCTAACCTCAGCCCAAACTACCTCAGATAACGAGTCTTCATCCATCGTCCTTTCCACTGCTGTAATATTATCTTTGACAAGCAATGCCACTCCTCTCCTGTGCGCTTTTATCGGGAAAAAAAACCTACCCAGGTAAGCTTGCGCTACACCAGCTTTCGGGTCCTGGCTGCCCCTCTGATCGTCGTCATTTTCCTCTGCTGCTCCCGCTCTTTCTGTGAAGAAAGAAAATACCGCTGCCCGCTACTGGTAAGTAATTTTAAAACAAACTGTCTCACCTTAGCTGTAGCCTTCCGGGTTCGTTTAAACTCAGCTGCTGCTTGCGCTCAGAATGAGTGTGTGGGGATGTGTGTGTGTGATTATGTGTCTGTGTGTAAACGTGTTTCCTTATTTGGAATGACTCTTTATGTGTGCATGTGTGTGTTCTGTATCTCTGTTGGTCTTTTGTTCAGTATGACTGTATTTCTGTCTGTGGATGTGTGTGCATTCTTTGTCTCGACGGAGGCGTGTTCCTATATCTCTCAGTATGTTGGCATTTCTGTGTGGGCGTGTGTATGTAAAGTTTGGGTGTGTTAATGTGTCAGTGTGTAGGTGTAGTCATACACTTTAGTCTGATTGTATTCCTCTGTGTGTTTGTGAGGGTGCGGGTGTGTTTCTATGACCCTCAGGATCAGATAATGTTTCTGTCTGGAGTTGGTTTCCCACATCTATGTTCTTGTGTATGTTCATGTGTTGTAGGTGGAGATGGGATGTGTTCCTGTTTTTGTTTATCAGTATCTTCCTATGTCGCAACTTGAATGTATTTGGGCTTGTGGGTGTACGTTTGTGACTGAATGGCATATTTTTGCGAGTGTGTGCATGTGGGTGTGTTTCTGTGTCTCTCAGGACCTGATTATATTCCTGTCTCGTCACAACAGTCCCAATCCTGAAAAAGGGCGAGTGTGCCCTACAGGAGGTCACGGTGCACAGATTGCTCTTAATGGACGATACGTGGGAACCTGGGAGAAATCCAAACTTCAGTCTCTCCACCTCATAAGTACTGAAACCTGAACTGTTCCTTCGGTTTCTGGACCTATTGCTTAATGAGCGAAACAAGGCAAGGTAATATTTAATAAGATGCAAGACACTAGGAATCTCAAAGGACCAGTGGGAACTTGGGATGCTTGCCCACTTATCCCTGAATGTTGGAGGACTGGTTAATACAATAATTAAGGTGGCACATCATACACCACATGCCTCGATCAATTGCGGTGCGGATTTTAGAGGTAGGGAGGTCTTTCTGGCCTTTTGTAGGACTCTATACACTCACATGAACACGGAAATCTTCAAAAAGCTGATGAGAGGTGGAAAGGGTGACAGAGTTTAATAAGTGAAACTGGTCAGTTGGGCGAGAGTGGAGACAATCCCTTGTAGATATAAATCCAGAAATGGTTCCCTCCAAAAACACTTCAATCTCCTCTTATCATTGGAGAAAAAAAGGTACTCAGAGTACGGTGTCACCAGCAGAGCTGACGAACTGAGCATTGACACTCTCTAATGAACCTTGATGTTTCTCTTTGTTGCATTTTGTGTTCTGGAGCTGAGCTGACAACGACAACCATCTTCCGCTATGTCAGATATGACAGATACTAGCGGAGAGTGTGCCCCAGATTGTCCTTCAAATGAATTTTGAGCGAGCCACAGGGATGTCAAGGTGTGTCACTCTCACCTCCCCTCTGGGATTCAGCTCTTGGCCCATGTTTGAAGCAAGTATGTCATACAAAAACAAAAGTAGACATTTCTGGATTGCTCAGCATGCCTGACAGCATCCGTGGAGAGAAATCAGAGTTAACGCTTCGAGACTTGTGATGCTTTCTCAGAACCTGTCGCAACTTGCCTTCCCAACTATTTTTGTGTCAACTGCAAATTTGGCAACAGCTCTTTTTTTTTCCTTTCTCCAACTCATTCATATGCAGAGTATTGCATTCTTCATTTGTATATCATATAAATTAATCAGTATTGTAATATGTTCGAGCTGAGTATGTCTGTTCAAATATTGCTGTGTAAAAGATTTGATCATGTTTGCATGTAAATATTATTGTGCATTGTATCTGTTTGTGTTTATAAATAAATATTATTTTGCTTTGGAATTGTTCTCGTTTAAACGTAAATATCATGAAACATTAGAACTGCTCATTTGTCAATATAAACATGGTTGTGTCTGGAAACGGTTCCTGGTCATATTTGCTTCCTGATTTCTTTTTTTATAGATATTTTCATGAGAAATGTAGCATTTTTACAAGTTTACAAAAATAAACAAACTCTCAAGTACGAACATTGATATAGAATTAAATCTTTAAATATATAATAAACAAAATTTAACAAAAGAAAAATGCTGAGAGAAATAAACAAACCTCAACTGACAACTAATCTAACCTACAACTAACCAGAGTGCATATTTAAGTCTCTTACATTATTCAGATAAGAGAAAGAAAAAAAACGGATAACACAGAAATTGGGTAGTGAGATACATGCTCGTAATGTGTTAACATCAAGAGTAACAAAACCCGTATTGGTGCGGGATTCCACTGCCAAGGGACCCGGACTAGCCAGGTTCGTAATCTCAAATAAATAAAAACCCATGTTAGGATTGCCGAAATATCTGTACTCAAATAATTCAAGAAGGGCTGCAATATTTTATGAAATAATTCCGTCTTTCGGTGCACCATATTTGTAAGCAAGTGAAGGGGAATACATTCCATAATTAATCTGTGCCAGTTTGAAAGTCCAGGGGGGGCCTCAGCCACCCAGTTTACCAAAATATTTTTCCTTGCACAGAAAGAGAGAATAGAAAATAGCCTCTTCCCGTGCATATCCAGGGAGGGTAAGTTCGAAAAGCCCAAAAGGAGAGATACAGGGTCCACTTTAATTTCCGTTCCTAAAATTTCTGTCAGGGTACTTACTACTTTAGTCCAGTATCTACGGATCTTATGACAGGTCCATGGGAAATGCACAAGAGTGCCCACCTCCATTTAACATTTGGGACACATTGGAGATGCTCCTGACTTAAAATTTGCCAATCGATCCGATGCTATATGGGCCCTATGAAGTATCTTCATTTGGATAGCCTGAGTTCTGTTATAGATGGTGATTCTTCTGGCGTTTTCCCAAATGTCATCCACGTTTCTATAGAGATTTCTAGTCCCAATTCCTGATCCCATGTTTTCAGCAGATTGTCCATATCTCCCAATACTTCATCATGTTGTAAAATATATTACTACTTGATGAAGTATCGGGAGATATGTACAATCTGCATTGGTCGTGGTACTCTACATTCTCTTTCTGATTTATTAAAGACTATCTAATAACGTAGTCTTCTTCTGTATATAATCTCGAATTTGGAAGTATCGAAAGAGGTCTCCATTAGGAAATCTGAATTTCCGACGCAGCTGTTCAAAAGACATCTTTCAATAGGTCCCCTAGACATGAGATACCCCTGGATCTCCAGAGTTTAAACGTGGCATCTGTAAACCCCGGTTGGAATCCCCATGACCTCACTATCGGCGCAAAGGGGTATGTTTTATGTAAGTTGCCCTCATTTTGCCGCATTATATACCAAGCTTTAATTGTGTTTAGTATCATATGGTTTTTACAGTGATCCGTAATGATTTTCCACTTGTCTGAAAATAAAAGGTAAATAAGTGGGCATTTTACTTGAGAAGCCTCGATGTCCAGCCAGATTAGTTGCGGATCAGACAAGACCTAATCAGCTACGTAACTTAATAGGGAACATAAATGATATTTCCTAAAACCTGGGAAGTCCAATCCTCCCCTTGCCTGTGGCAGCTGTAGCTTCTTCAGCTTAATGAGGGGCCGTCTATGAGTTCAGATAAAGGAACCCAACCAGCCATATAATTTACGTAGTGCCAGCCTCGGCAGCATCACCGGAAGCATTCTCATAGGGTATAGGAGACGGGGCAGGACATTCATTTTAATTAGTGCTATTCTACCCAGCCAGGAAATTAGAACGTCTTCCGTTGCTGGAGTTCCTGCCTTATCCTTTCCAGTAAATGCACAAAGTTAGCCTTGTATAACTGACCAAACACTGGGGTAATAAAAATGCCTAAATTTCAGAAACCCTCCAGGGACCAACGAAAGGGAAAATTGGATTCATCCACTAAGTGGGGTATTAAAACATGGCCACCCATTGGTATAGCCTCCGATTTTGATAAATTAATTTTATAGCCTGAGAATGCGTTAAAAGTATTAATAACTTGGATTAAGTGAGGTACGGACACCAGAGGATTACTGAGGAATAGAAGACCATCATCTCCATAAAGGTTAATTTTATGTTTACCTGTACCAATCCTCGGGGCCGTTATATTAGGATCAGCCCGTATTGCTTTTGCTAGTGGCCCAATTGTTAGCTTAAATAACAATAGCGAGAGAGGACTTCCCTGACGGCAGCCCCTACCCACACTGAAGCTATCTGAACCTAATCCATTGGTAAACACAACTGCTTTGGGATCACTATACATTGTTGAGACCCATTTGGTAAACACCTTTCCAACGCCAAACCTTTCCAATGTGTAAAACAAATACGACCGTTCAACCTTATCGAATGCCTTTTCCACGTCTAATGAGACTACTACACCTGGTATCTTTCCCTGATGGCAGGCCTGAATCATATTCAAAACCCTTCTCCACACCGACCCGCCGAAGCGCAACCCACCCATACCACTACATTTACCCCTTACCTAACACTACGTGCAATATAGCATGGCCAATTCACCTGACCCGCACATCTTTGGACTGTGGGAGGAAACTGGAGCACCCAGAGGAAACCCACGCAGACACAGGGAGAACGTGCAAACTCCACACAGTCAGTCACCTGAGGCGGGAACTGAACCCGGGTCTCTGGCGCTGTGAGGCAGCAGTGCTAACCACTGTCCCACCGTGGCGCCCACAAATGTCGCAGTACCCTTTCTAGTCTCAATGCTAACATTTTGGAAACGATTTTAAAATCTACATTTAGCAAGGATATTGGTCTGCATGACACACAATCCTCTGGATCCTTTCCTTTTTTAAGGATAAGAGAGATATTTGCCTCTTTCAGTGAAGACGAGAAACAGCCCTGTCTATATACATAGTTATACATGTCCATAAGTGGACCAGCCAATATTTCTGTAAATTCTTTATAGAATTCAGCTTGAAAACCATCTGGGCCAGGTGCCTTACCGCTCTGAAGTTGCCTGATTGCATCAAGTATTTCCTGGACTATTTGGGGAGCATTTAAGACCGATACCTGTTCCCGAGTTAGGCCCGGAAAGGTCAATTTTTTATAAAAAATGATTGCATCCTCCTAGTCCTGTCTTCACAATCCTGCGATTTATATAAATCAGAATAAAATGTTCTAAAGATTGCATTAATTCTTTTATAATCATGAGTCAAAATACTCATACTTTCCTTGATCGACGTGATCGCTTGAGGGGCCTTTTTTTGCAAGAAATGCTAAGTATCTACCCAGTTTGTCACCAAATTCGTATAACCTTTGTCTTGCAAATAATATTTCCCTCTTAGCCGTTTGAGTAAGCGTGGTGTTTAGTGCTGTCCTAAGGGCCGTAATCCTTTGCAGTGTGATAATAGAAGGTCTATCAGCGTATGCTGTTTCAGCTGCTTTTAAGCGAGCTTCGAGCAGACGATGTTGTTCTCCCTTTAATTTTTTCTGGGTCGCTGAGTAGGAGATGATCAATCCTCGCACGTAAGCTTTGATGGTCTCCCACATCATTGATGGGTTGCTAGCTGTACCTAAATTAATTTCTAAAAACAGGTTCAAATTCTTGAGAGAAGTACTTTACAAATTTACTATCTTACATCAGGAAGTGGTCCAAACGCCAATGCGGAGGGGGTGTCCCATTGTTCCTCGCCTTGGTTTCCATACATGCATCAGCGTGGTCGGAAATTACTGCACTACCTATTTTACAGGATGATATGGAATTTAAAAAAATCCGAGGAGGCAAAAAGCATATCAATTCTAGTATGACATTTATGTGGATTGGAGTAAAAGGAAAAATCTCTGCCCTGTGGATGAAGACATCTCCATACATCTATTAATCCTAATTCTTTGTTCAGATCCACCAGTTGTCTAGATCTGGGAGATACTCCTGCAGTATTCTTGGGAATCCTATCCATTTCTGGATCCATAATACAATTAAAGTCTCCCCCTATAACTGTATGACGGTCACCAAGAGCCATCAATTTTGAGAAGGCTTCCAATATAAATTTAAAGGGGTGTGCCGGGGGACAGTATAAATTTCAAATTCCATATTCCTCTTCATTTATAAGGGCTTTAATCAGAATATATCGTCCAGATTCGTCTTTTGTCTGATTTAGGATTTTGAAAGGGAAATTCTTCCGAATAAAAATAACAACTCCCCTACTTTTTGAGCTAAAAGAAGAAAAAAAGACCTGACCAAATCCACCCTGTCGTAATTTCATGTGCTCTTTATCGACTCTTTCTTTCTCGAGATTTGATAATATTTTCTTCCTTTTAACTGGCGAATTACTCCCCTTGACATTCCAGGTGCACCACATAACCGACTGATCACCTGTAATCGTCCGGGCAAATCCGAGACCCCTCGGGAGGGGAAACCCTATCCAGAACATCCCGAACATAGAGCATATGAAATTGACAAAAATAAAAGCTCTCTAATATACTCACAGCAGTCTAATCAGAAACTATTTCGAAATAATAAATAAAAAATAAAACGTATTTAAATGGAGATTTTCCCCCTTGTTCCCGGGGGTGTCACTTACTTTCCAAACGTCCATCGTATCCTCTCCCAAC
Source organism: Hemiscyllium ocellatum (assembly GCF_020745735.1). Classification (NCBI taxonomy): domain Eukaryota; kingdom Metazoa; phylum Chordata; class Chondrichthyes; order Orectolobiformes; family Hemiscylliidae; genus Hemiscyllium; species Hemiscyllium ocellatum. The sequence goes on along the minus strand of NC_083440.1, from coordinate 21,815,458 downwards.
CAGTGCCCCACCCTTGACCCAGGCGCTCCTCAATAGGATGAGGAGAATTCAGATATACAACAAAGCTAGAGTTAACAATGAGCAACCTATCCCCACCACCCTCTAACCAAACACCAACACCTGGATATATTTGGTAATGTTAATATCATGTATAAACCTATATAACTATCAAATTACAACCTCAACAAATAATAATTAAATATAGTAATACAAAATAACATGGGAAAACAACCCTGCTCCTCGAGACAGAAGTAAAATAGAATGAGGTAACCACCTCCCCCACGAGCATTAAATAAACCCCCCGGCTTATATACATAGAATTATAAAAAAAACCAAGGCGGGGGAGAAAATCGTTGAATAGAGAACAAATAAATAAATCCCTCTCCCCAGCCCCCAAGATACTATTACACAGTAAGGTAAAAAAAAGGGAAAAGGGTGGGATATAAACCTTAGCCTTTTCCGGTGATCTGAAGTTATAAATGGATCCTTCATGGTTAACGCGTAGCGTTGCTGGGTAGCGTAAGGAGTACTGAATATTTAAGTACCCTTAAAAACTTCTTTGCCTTATCGAATGCCTTCATCTTTCAGAGCTGGGGAAAAGTCCTGGAATAACATGATCTTGGATCCTTTATAGATCATGGCTTGGCAATCTTTTCCAAGATTTCTAGAGGCTTCTAGGAGTATCTGCCTCTCCTTATAGCTCTGCAGCTGGAACAGAACCAGGCGGGGACGCTGGTTCAGGCTAGGCCCGCGTGTTGCATCCCAGTAGGCCCATTCCACCCTTACCTAGCCTGATCCAACTTCCAGATTTAAAAGCTGTGGCAGCCACTGCTCGAGAAACGCTGTAAGCTGGCCTTCCTCTTCCCGTTCGGGAAGGCCCAGCAAACGAATATTTTTTCGACGACCTCAATTATCGAGGGCGTCAATGTGATTCTCTAAGGTCCGGACTCGCTGTTCGAGAGTCCGGACTCGCTGTTCGGCCGATTGCGCTGTAGTTTCGAAGGTCGCGGCCTTTAACTCCGCCCCTCCGACTCGGCGCTCGATTTCCTTAATGTCTCGGTCGTGCTTTTGCAGCGCGGCAGGGAGTGAGTCCCACCGACTTCGGGTTTCTTCAATAAAAGCGTCGATCTTCGCGTCCAGTTTAGAGATGATTTTCACAAGGCTCGCCACTGATGGTTAATCCCCCAGGGCAGCTGCCGACGCCTCTGCTGCAGCTGCAGAGGGTGGGGTAGGGTTCCTGCTTGCTGAGAGCTGCGGGCTCCCTTCCCTTTAGTCATTTTTACTGAAGATTAGATTGTATACATTTAATACTAAACAGCTAATTAAATTATCCAGCTATTTTAAATGATTTGGTGAGTGTGGTGGGGGTGGTGGTTGTGAATTGGAGTTGTTCCAATTTATGTGTATAGAAATTATTTTGTGTTGGAGCAGCTCCAGTTGTTAAATAAGTATTGTCGTGTACTGGAGCCGTTGCTGTTTATATGAAAATATTAACATATTCTGAAGTTGTGCCTGCCTCCTTCCTAGCAGCAATACTGTATCCGATGAGTGGATCAGCTGCTGAGCCCCTCCAGTGCTGTGGGATGAATTTGTTGTTCCAGCGCCCGGCAGTGGGATGGCAACAAACAGCAGCAGTTTACATGTGTTTGTGGTTGATGGAATGCTTTGGACCATACAGCCGTTCTCTGGTTACTGTGGGGCAGAACACACATTCTGAAGAGCATCAGGGAAGATAGACAGAGTGAGAGAGAGGGCTGAAGACGGGAGAGAATTCAACAGAGAATAAATGGTATCGGGTTAAATAGACAATAATTAGTAGAGGGTTATACAAAGAGTAATAACGGGAGGATTACATAGAGCAGAAGGGAATCGCCTTTCGTACAACATAATAGGAAAGTTTTAATTGGAGATTTACCGGAATAAAAATTGAATATAACTGAGGGAGCAAAGTGTTCATTACAGGGAAAGTGAGAGGAATTATGATCAAGTAGCAAGGAGAGGGTTAAATAGAGAGGAATGCGAAAAGAGTTCAATATAAAGCAATAGAGAGGGTGAAATGGAGTGTAATAGAGAGAAAAGTGACAACAAAGCAAGTGGGAGATGGTTGAACGCAGGAAAGGGAAAGAATCTTATATAAAGAAATAGGGGAGAACTAAATAGAGAGAATAGAGGTGAGGGTTGAACACAGGAGTGCAGGAAGAGGATTAAGTACAGGGGAAGAGGAGAGTTTAAATACAGAACATACAGTATTAAATAGAAAGCAGTAGTGAGAGGGTTAATCAGAGAACAATAGGAAGTGAACTGAATACAGAGATAGTTAAAGATTCGTACTTCTAATAACAGGGAAAAGACAAGCACATAACCTCAACACCATTAGAGGGAAGCACTAAAATCACTAAGAAACGATAAGAAAATAATCATACTACCAGAAGACAAAGGCAGAATGACGGTCACCCTGGACAAAGCAGACTACATCCAAAAAGCGCAAAACCAGATGCAGATACCAACACGTACCAAAAGAGGGTGTTTGACTCCACCCCACAGCTCACCAATAGGATAAACAACACACTGAGGAACCTACAACAAAAAAACGGACAGATAACCTGGTTTGGCCTGCAAAGAATGAAACCTGAAAGCAACAACACCCCCAGATTCTATGAACTACCTAAAGTGCACAAACCAGACATCCCACTCAGACACATAGTATCACTACCAGGGACACCATCACACAAACTGGCTGAAGAACTACAGCAGAAACTGAAACGCCTGATCACCGGATCCAGACACTATACAATCAACACAGGAATTCTTGGACATCATCAGAAATATACACATAGACAAGAAAGAAACCATGTTCTCATTCGATGTAACGGCACTGTTCACCTCTATCGACAAAACCCTAGCCAGACAAACAATAGCCAACCTGCTGGACATACAGAACAGACAACAGGACGTTGAACCTATCAACAAAGACGGCATACTCAAACTACTGGACCTGTGCCTCACAACACACTTCACATTTAACAACCAAATATATCAACAAATCACCGGCACACCCATGGGCTCACCCATCTCTGGACTCATAGCAGAAGCGGTAATGCAAAGATCTTCCTGCAAGTTCAACCCAAAGTCTGGGTCAGATATGTGGACGACATCTTTGTAATCAGTAAAAACACGGAAATAGAGAACACACACCGGTTCATCAACGCCACACTCACAGGAATCCGATTCACTAGGGAGGAAGGAAAGGACAACCAACTCCCATTCCTAGACGTGATGCTACAGAGAACACCTAATGGACAATTCACCACAAAAGGATACAGGACGCTACTCACACCGACCAAATCCTGAACTACGAAAGCAACGACCCCAACACACACAAAAGAAGGTGCATCAAGACACTATTGAAAAGAGCCACAACACACTGCAGCACACCAGAACTGCATAAAAAGGAAGAAGAACACCTATACAATGTATTCGCCAAAAACGGATACCCCCGCAACTTCATCAACAGATGCCTAAGGGAAAGACAACGGAACAAGGACAGGCCACAATCCAAAGGACGAGCCACACTACCATACATCCAGAGCATTTCCAAACTGACAGCCAGACTTCTGCTACTACAAGGACTCCTAACAGCACACAAACCAACAGCAACTCTCAGACAACAACTCACCAGAACGAATGACCCGATACCCAGCATGAGCAAAACCAATGTCGTGTACAAAATCCCATGCAAGGACGGCGCAAAACACTACATAGGACAAACAGGAAGACAGCTAACAATCCGCATCCATGAACCCAACGAGCCACGAAATGACACGACCAGCTATCCTTAGTAGCCACACACGCAGATGACAATCAACATGAGTTCGAATGGGACAACACTACTATTATAGGACAAGCCAAACAGAGAAGAGCCATGGAATTCCTAGAGGCATGGCACTCATCCACAGATTCAATCAATGAATACATCGATCTGGACCCAATATAACGACCACTGCAATGGACAGCTGGAACTGACAACTGGAAGCGGCAGCTTCAAACCACTACAAATGCCAGAGGAAAGATTACAGAAGCGCTTCACAGGAGCGAGGGGTGGAGAGTGGGGGAGGAGAGGGGAGAGGAGACAGTAGGAGGAGAGCGTGGAGAGGAGAGGGAAAAGAGAGGAGAGGGAGAGGGGTGTGGGAGGAGAGAGAGAGGGTGGGAGGGAGGGAGAGGAGAGGGAGAGTGGGGGGAGGAGAGAGAGAGGGAGAAGGGTTAAAAAGCAGTGATTAGTGGGCGGCACGGTGGCACAGTGGTTAGCACTGCTGCCTCACAGCGCCTGAAGACCCGGGTTCAATTCCCGACTCAGGCGACTGACTGTGTGGAGTTTGCACGTTCTCCCCGTGTCTGCGTGGGTTTCCTCCGGGTGCTCCGGTTTCCTCCCACAGTCCAAAGATGTGCGGGTCAGGTGAATTGGCCATGCTAAATTGCCCCTAGTGTTAGGTAAGGGGTAATGTAGGGGTATGGGTGGGTTTCGCTTCGGCGGGTCGGTGTGGACTTGTTGGGCCAAAGGGCCTGTTTCCACACTGTAAGTCTAATCTAATCTAAGAACCACAACAACGAGCACCCGAGCTACGAATCTTCTCACAAACTTTGACTGGTTAAAGATTGTGATGAGCAGAGTTTAAATTTAGCGGGTTCAGTGGAGAGTAGTTATGAGAGCTTCAAATGTGATGTAATAGGGACATAATTAAATCGCGAGTAATGGAGAGGATTGAAAACAGGGTAAGAGAGAGGTGTTTGGATACAGGGGAAAAGAGAGGATTAAACTTAGGTAAAGACAGGGTTAAGTGAAGAGTAATAAGGGTCGGAATAATGACAGACAAAGAGGAAGAGGATTAATTACAGCGCAGGGAATAGAGGGGACTGAATGCAGATAAAGTCTTAAATATCGAGTAACAGGGAGAGTCTCATATTCAGAGAGACAAGGTGAAAGGGAAATCAGGAGAAAATGAAGCAATGGGGAAGAGTGTGGGTTGCTTCAGGGAGCAGTGATACAAGTCAATGCAGATTATCAGGGAGAGGTTTGCATACAGGGAATAATAAATGCTTAAATATAGGGACAAAGACTGGCAAAATACCGGGCAATAGCAATGAATAAATACAGTGTAAGAGAGACTATTTTAGTTTTAATCAATTTGGGGGCAGCGGTGGGCACAGTCCTCTCTTCCAATTTCCAGACATCAACATTGAACTTTGGCTCTCAGAGCGTCCATTCCCACAATCAGTTGCCTCCATGTTGCACTGCTTCCCGGGACTACCTCTTCCCACATCACCGAAAGCTCCCTCATTCCCACTCCAGTTGTCATTACACCCCATGCAACCCTACTCCTCATGCCTTCCCTTTACCTCCTGCCTTTGCTTTGTCATGTAGAGCAGTGTGGAGTGACGTTATGCCCTTCTGCGATTCTTGTGCTTAGCAGTGGGAGTGAAAGGCATTCTGCTCTTCTTCTTTACCAATTCCAAATGAGCGAAAGTGTCTACCCCACTTCCTTTGCATCATTCGTAAGAAGGGTTTTCTTTTTAACTCATTCACAGGATGAGGGCATCGCTGAACAGCACCAGCATTTATCGCCCCTCCCGAATTGCCTCCAGGGCTGTTACCTGTTAACCACATTGTTGTACATCTGGAGTCCTGTGTAGTCATGACCTTTAAGGATGCAGTTTCCTATCTGAAAAGCATGAGCTTATCGACAAGTGACCTGGGTTCATCATCCGACTCCTCAATTTTAGGTAGTCATTGTATTTAATCTTCATCATCTTCCACAGTGGGATTTGAACTTGAGTGCGCAGAACATGACTTGGTTTCCTGCCTCAATAGAGAGGCGATAATACTGCAAAGCCATCAGATCTACCTCAGTAACGCTCTCGTCCTGTGAAACAGTCTGGAGAAGGGACTGAATAAGAGCTGTATGGTCTCCTGTACCAGAATAACAGGCCGGAGAGGAGCTAAGCGGCCGACTTTTTGTGGTGGGGTAGGCTGGATAAAGAGCTGAATAGCCTCATCCTATTCCTGTGGGACAGTTTGGAGAAGGGATGAATGGCCTCCTTCTAATCCAATATTGTTTGGTATGTTAATGCCAACAGCAGACTCATTCATCATTGAAAACTAAGCAATGCTTTATCCCCGGTATTACAAAAAAAACATCAGTCCGTGAAATTTCCAAGTCTCTGCCCATTTGTTCTCCATATTTTAAATAAAGGCTAATTTCAGTTTTCCAAATATTAACTGTATTCTGTATTAGTTCGTGGGATATGTTCATGCGCAATTTACCCGTTTAACTAGTGAAATCGGCAGGCAAATGTCAGATAATGTTGGAAGTAAGAAAGCTTCATTCTTTTTGGTAGAGATAATATAAATTAACCGGCTGAATTCTAGTTGGGACTTAACATCTAAAGTTGGAGGTGTATACTTCTATTTTGGAAAGTGACGGGAACGTTGAGCTGATTTGTCAAAAATAAGTTATCCAAAGTCGAATGGAATGCAAAGGAAAGGGGAATGTTATTTTACCTGTATAAATCACCACTTCAGACACAGCTGGGGGAGACAGCCCAGATTTGAACTCTTCAACATCATATGACTTCCATTAGGTTAAACCTGAGCTCCGCCCACTACAGCACACCGCACTTTAGGAAGCATGTCAATGCAGTGGATGCTTTGAAATGGCATGTTTTCTCAGTGGTTCGCATTGCTGTTTCAGAGCACCAGTGACTGGGCTTTGATTCTAACCTCGGGTGACTATCTGTGTACATTCTCTCCGTGCCTGTGTTGGTTTTCTCCTGGTGCTCTGGTTTCCTCCCACAATCCAAAATATACTTGTCAGAAAAATTATCCAGGCGGAGCTGCTCATGGTGTTCAAGGCTGTGCGGGTTAGGTGCATTCGTCATGGATAAGTATAGGGCAGGGGAATGTGTCTGAGTGGTTTACTCTTCAGAGGGTAGGCCTGGACCTGTTGGGCTGAAGGGCCTAATTCCACACTTTAGGGATCGTATTCAAGGCTGTGGGAGGTGGTTAATAGTCATGGGAACTAAATAACAGGACATTTAACCCCTGTGAGCTTGTCACAGCATTCAGTCACTGATTGTTAGCCAAACTCCATATACCTGGGTTTGTGCCTTATCCCTTACTAACTATGTTGAAGAAAAATAAATCTATCGCAGATATAAAATTAACATCTAATCCAGCATCCACGACCCTTTCTGTTTGATTCCACAAACAGTGGAAATTGGTGATTTTTATTTACCCTATCATCTGAGTTCTCGAGAAAGGTGGCCTAATTTGTCGTCTCCCACATTACTGGTTGGAGAACCGTGAAGACCCTCTTTGAGGCTCCCGCAGACTTGCAGTAAAGAGTCAAGGGGAACACCAAGCGGATCTGTATTCTCAAAGGTTTTCAGAATGTGAAAGAGAAATAGGTACAACTGCCCAAGCTACAGAAAAACGTGCAGAATCTACTCCTGGTGCAGACAATGGGTGTCGATGTCACAGAGGAATTTCAGGAGGTGAAGAGCCAGAAAGCCTCACTCTTTCCCTCCAAAGCCACCAAGATAATCCACCCGGTCTGGGGACCACACTGTGGAGCAGGGCGGGACGCGCTCACGTTTGGTCTTCGACAAATTGCACGGGGAGAGCTCGTACCTCAGCATCTTGAAAGGGAGAAATATCAGTCTGTAACGTTATCTCATCCTGACATCCTGAGGATAAGCAAAACCCTTTGTGCCATATTACATGACATGAATCTCACAGATAGCGCAGCCTCACGTTCATTACTTTCTATTGTGCAGGTTTTAAATGATAACATATGGAAGAGGCTGGACCAGCCGTTATCTCTGGAGGTGCTGACCAAGGCTCTCGAATCCTTCGAAAAGAATAGGCCTTGCGGAAATGATAGCGTATCAGCCGTGTTGTATTCGACTTTGTGAGAGTTGATTGGCCAGGACTTGGTGAAAGTGGACAACAGGGAATTTGAGATTTTGAATATCTGACTCAGTGACAGGCCACTGTCAGAAACTGTGCATTTATAAATAAAGGGTGATTAATGACAAGATGCTAGAATATGAGCATTGATTTTACTCCCAGACATTGTTGCTGCCAAAGTGCATCAGGATCTTGGGTTCTTCATGTTCCACACATTCCCATTCCAACCCCTGTCCCACCCCAGCAAACCCCACACCACAAGATGTCCTGAAGTTGTTCTGTGACATTCTTGACCCTCGGCACTGTTGAGACAATATCCCATCCTGTACTCTGGCTAGTCAGAACTGATGATTTTGAAAGAGTCAGTCAGTCATGTTAGCTTTGTTCATGCTGCCATTTGAAGTTAACACAACACCGCATTAACTTTATAAATAAGGAAAAAAAAATAGAAATGAAATACTGCAAAATTAGGGCTCAATGTCCATTTGAGTGAGGCATTTATTCACCAGATTGATAGGTGGACAACAAGTGTTCGATTGTGAGGGACTGCGATGACGCAAACCCATGGTTCAATTCCTCGAATTAAGAGGGGTCTGAGATGAGTTAAGTTTTCCAGAGAAGAATGGAAACGTCAGGCGATAAATGGACCGAAAGGCATCTTGTGGCCTCTTGCTTTAGCGTGAGAAAAATCAGCTGAAATTTTGTCGATTGCCTAAAACTTTTCCAAGAGTGAAATGAATGAACAATGCCTCACATTTCTCTACATTATACTGCACAGACTATTTGGTCCTTGTTTACTCACTGAACCTGCCCTTTCCCTTCTCAGTGCTGGTATGTCCTCCTTGCCTATTACTGTCAACTTAATATTGTGTTATGATCAAAGGTAATGCATGATCCCATAATCTTAGTCATTGTTAGAAATTATGGTGGTATCGTGGGAAATGATCCTTGTGTCACTCAGTAATGCCAGTCCGACGTTTTGGTAATGACATATTTACTCCTGCTCCCCGTTTTTTAGTCCTCTATCAGTCCTCAAGCCAAGTCCCATTTCCCCCTCTCGACGGGCCTCAGTGACAACATTGACCCCACCCTCAATCATTTCCAGAATTGGACATTTCTGCATCCTTGTGCGAGCAAATCCCTCTCTGACCTCACTCCTCCATCTTGCTTCAAACTGCTCTATCCCATGATCCGTCCGATGTTTTAGGTTTCTTCTCTGTACATGTGCAGCACACTGCAGGTGAACAGGGAATATCTCACCCTCTGTCTTGCTATCGGTATCATGTGTGATTCAGAGTCAGCTCTGAAACATGTCCAGGGCGCAGTTACCCTGGAAGGAAGTTCTGTATTGATTGGCCCTAACCATCCGGAAGTCCAACTGCCTTCCCTTGTTGGTCCACTTGTATTGCACCAAGCGTCATCCAAAATCACTACCCGCAAGCACCTCCTTTTAAATTACTGCCAAACTTCTTATACTCCACATTCTGAATTATATTCTTTTGCCTTCGCATGTCAATATTTCCCCTGTGTACATGACCTCCTGTTGGTCCCTCTCCCCGTTTAGAACATTCTGCAACCTCTCCGCGATATCCTTGGTCTTGGCACCAGCGATGCAACATTCCATTCTGGTTTCTCAATGTTTGTCGTAGAAACATTTGTTTATGCCTCTGACGAGACAGTACCTTATCACAACAGATCACGTGGAACCTGACGTGCCCCTGGTACACATTAGAGCCAGTATTGGTGTCAGAAACCTGGCAGTTCATGCCACATTCTCTAAGAGTCCATCACCTCCGACATTTTCCAAAGCTATATACGTGTTTAAGATGGCGATAGCTACTGGAGACAGTTGCACTATCCACCTCCCTGTACAACTTTCCTGGAGGTGTCCCATCTGCGGTTTTCCCTTCTTCCTGTAAATGCTTGCCATCCCACTCCCTACCTCCTGTAAATTTCTGTTTACCTCTAACTGCTTCTCCAATCGATCCATGGCGACTTGACAGGATTCACAACCAAACACACTCACTGTAGACATAAGCTTCAGTAAATGGAAGCTTACCCTAACCTCCCACATCTGACAGGAAGAGGTCATCAGTCAACTAAAAGTCATCTTTGCACCTCAATAATCTACAGACCCAGAAAATACCACAGCCGCAGAGCTCTAAAAGACACTTCTCCGAGCTAACTGATAGCCAATGACTTCTACCTTTACAATTTAATCAAGAGACAGACCTCAATAAAACGAATACCCAGGAATGAACTCACACGACTCGCTGTTGTAGACTGGCACAAAAAAAGGCAGCAAGGTTGCACCTAAACACCATGCACTTACCTGCTCCTATGTTATGAACTCTTAGACACAAGTTCCTCCAAGGGCAGCTGTGATTTTTGCTGTTTTTTTGCCCCAGCTGCTCTCCGATGGCCAGAAAGGCATGGACTCAAACAGTAAAGGCAGTAGCTGTGCAGATTCACTGCGGTGTCAGACAGCAGTAATAGTTACTCTCTCTCTATTCCTCTATTTCTCTCTGGCTGACCATGTGGTGTCCAACTTTGTCTATCTTCCTCCTTTTTAAATTGCCTTGCTTTGATATTTCTTTTTCCCAAATTTCCAAAACAATGCACCAACTTATAAAACAATAGTTCTCAAGGAATTCGTAAAAGTCAGCTCTGACACGTAAAATACCACAACGAGGGGAACAGCTCTTACAGCCACAGACTTTCCCGTCCTCCATATACGTTTGCCTGGAATGTTCTGATCAATATATTACAAAAAACATGGGAAGATGGAATAATTTGACGTAGGATGTGAACAGAGCCGAGAAAGTTTGGTTACATCATTGAAGGGACAAACCACTATCTGTGATGGTAAATTGAGGATCTGTTAATTCATGGAATCCCACAGAATTTGTTTTGGGAAGTGAACAATTCCTCGTCATATTTAGAAAATGTTCCATTTCGCTTGTAAATTCAGTTAACAGATAATGCCAAATGCAAATCCGTAGACGTGACTATTTTATTGCGTTCTCTGCATTGTCTGACTGAAATATTTTTGAGGATAGGCTTGTTGAAACTTTTTGAATAAGCGACATAATGCAGTACAAACACTGAATTTTGCGGCTCCAATCCATTGTGTCAGAAAATATGACGTTACAAAATAATCAAGTCTCTCTGACTCTCTATTGTGCTCTAATAATGTCAGATGCAATTAACATGGAAAGTGATAATACAAATACTCAGCAGCTCACAGACAGAACAAGATTTCACAACACGTCCTTTTTTTTAAAAAAAACGCTATTTTGTAATGAGAATACCTAAATACGGTGAGCATATTAACCTAAGGAAATGATTAATTCTTACCTTCTAGACTTAGTTAGTAATATTCCTCCCGAGGCGAAACTGCTCCATGCAGTGTAAACATATGAACCCACGAAAACCTCTTCAGAAAAACAACTGGAAATTAGCCACATGCATCTGAAATTCAATTTAACACTTCTCAGTGCATTCTGACCACTGAGTGAATCCACTTTAAAACTCATGTCTTTCTTCAATCCCGCAGAACTACAGGAAAGTTATGGTACTGAAAGAGTTTATTCATGTCTACATCAATTGAGTAAATTGGCTACCTGCTCTGCATCCATTAAAAAAATGAAATTTATTGCGAAAGAAATGATGAGAAAACAGAATAAATCAAACTACGTGCTTCTAAAGCATATTCAAAGACAACGAACACGCAGCAGAAGTATAATTCCTGTTAATCTCAAACAATGCATGCATGAAACGAAACGCTGCGACTTTCATATATTACTCAAAACCCGACTCCCAACAATGCCATTCCAAACAAAACAGCCATCAAAAACTATTCACACCAGAATCCCTGTATCTATCACTTGGTTACATTACTTTTGACTGCCAATTCTAAACTGGAATTGCAGTCACTTTATGACCATAAGACCATAAGACATAGGAGTGGAAGTAAGGCCATTCGGCCCATCAAGTCCACTCCGCCATTCAATCATGGCTGATGGGCATTTCAACTCCACTTACCAGCATTGTCCCCGTAGCCCTTAATTCCTCGAGACAACAAGAATCTATCAATCTCGGCCTTAAGACATTTAGCGTCCCAGCCTCCACTGCACTCCGTCGCAATGAATTCCACAGGCCCACCACTCTCTGGCTGAAGAAATGTCTCCGCATTTCTGTTCTGAATTGGCCCCCTCTAATTCTAAGGCTGTGTCCATGCGTCGTAGTCTCCTCGCTTAACGGAAACAATTTCCCAGCGTCCACTTTTTCCAAGCCATGTATTATCTTGTACGTCTCTATTCAGTCTCCCCTCAATCTTCTAAACTCCAACGAATACAATCCCAGTATCCTCAGCCGTTCCTCATATGTTAGACCGGCCATTCCTGGGATCATTCGTGTGAATCTCCGCTGGACACTTTCCAGTGCCAGTATGTCCTTCCTGAGGTGTGGGGACCAAAACTGGACACAGTACTCCAAATGGGGCCTAACCAGAGCTTTATAGAGTCTCAGTAGCACATCTCTGCTTTTATATTCCAACCCTCTTGACATAAGAGACAACATTGCATTCGCTTTCTTAATCACGGACTCAACCTGCATGTTTACCTATAGAGAATCCTCGACTAGCACTCCCAGATCCCTTTGTGCTTTGGCTTTACTAATTTTCTCACCATTTAGAAAGTAGTCTATGCTTTTATTCTTTTTGCCAAAGTGCAAGACCTCGCACTTGCTCACGTTAAATTCCATCAGCCATTTCCTGGACCACTCTCCCAACCTGTCTAGATCCTTCTGTAGCCTCCCCACTTCCGCAGTACTACCTGCCTGTCCACCTAACTTCGTATCATCGGCAAACTTCGCTAGAATGCCCCCAGACCCCTCATCCAAATCATTAATATATAATGCGAATAGCTGTGGCCCCAACACTGAACCCTGCGGGACACCACTTGTCACCGGCTGCCATTCTGAAAAAGGACCTCTAATCCCAACTCTCTGCCTTCTGTCAGACAGCCAGTCCTCAATCCATCCCAGCAGCTCACCTCGAACACCATGGGCCCTCACCTTGCTCAGCAGCCTCCCACGTGGCACCTTATCAAAGGCCTTTTGAAAGTCTAGATAGACCACATCCACTGGGTTTCCCTGGTCTAACCTACTTGTTACCTCTTCAAAAAATTCCAACAGGTTTGTCAGGCATGACCTCCCCTTACTAAATCCATGTTGACTTGTTCTAATCAGACTCTGCTCTTCCAAGAATTTAGAAACCTCACCCTTAATGATGGATTCGAGAATTTTACCAACAACCGAGGTTAAGCCGATTGGCCTATAATCTTCCATCTTTTGCCTTGATGCTTTCTTGAACAAGGGGGTTACAACAGCCATCTTCCAATCATCCGGGACCTTTCCTGACTCCAGTGACTCTTGAAAGATCTCAACCAATGCCTCTGCTATTTCCTCAGCCACCTCTCTCAGAACTCTAGGGTGTATCCCATCGGGGCCAGGAGATTTATCAATTTTAAGACTTTTTAACTTTTCTAGCACGATCTTTTTCGTAATGGCAACCATACTCAACTCAGCCCCGTGACTCCCTTTAATTTTTGGGATATTACTCATGTCTTCCACTGTAAAAACTGACTATAAGTACTTTTTCAGTTCTCCTGCTATTTCCTTATCTCCCATCACTAGGCTTCCTGCATCAGTTTGAAGTGGACCAATGTCTACTTTTGCCTGTCGTTTGTTTCTTATGTACTGAAAGAAACTTTTACTATCATTTGTAATATTACTGGCTAGCCTACCTTTATATTTGATCCTCCCATTTCTTATTACACTCTTTGTTATCCTCTGTTTGCTTTAGTATCCTTCCCAATGTTCCGATTTCTCACTGTTCTTAGCCACTTTATCGGATCTCTCTTTTTCTTTAATACATTTCCTGACTTCCTTTGTCAGCCATGGTTGTCTAATCCCTCCCTGGATAATCTTTCTTTTCTTGGGGATGAACCTCTGTATAGTGTCCTCAATTATACCTACAAACTCCTGCCATTTTTGCTCTACTGTCTTCCCGGTTAGTCTCTGCTTCCAGTCTAATTTTGTCAGTTCCTCTCTCATGCCCCCATAATTACCTTTATTCAACTGTAACACCATTACATCCGATTTTGCTTTCTCTCTTTCAAACTCCAGACTGAACTCTACCATATTATGATCGCTACTTCCTAAGGGTTCCCTTACTTTAAGATCTTTTATAGAGTCTGGTTCATTCACTTTCTTCCTGGAGATACCGCACATCTGAGCATCAATATACACAACTTGAAACATTTTTTTCAGAGATTTTCTTCTGACCCAACACTACTATCAGTGATCAACATACAAGGTAATGTCATTTACTAAAACTCTAATTTCATTTGCATGAGCACAGATCTATGCATCCACTCATATCCAGGGTCGGACAGGAACAAAAGTAAATGACAAAAATGATAAAATTGTAAGTAAAGCTTTCACAGTAAGGGTTTCTTCCTTAATTGAAAATTCCAATTCTCACCAACAAAGTTGTGAGGCCGCATTAATACCATGCTCGGTTGCAACCATCAAAACTAGACAACAGCTCATTCGTGCACAAAGCCATTCAGCCCATCGCCAAACTTCAAACGCAATTATTAAAACAAACTGCTGCAATTACACAAATAAATCCATGTTAAGTCTAAACTTTAGATACACAGAGAAGCCCACTGCTTATTCACTTCAACACCAGAACTAAACACAAACTCACTAATATTGCATTCTCTACATAGAATATCACCGCTTATATGTTTCCAAAGTGATTCCTTGCCTTAATTCCATTGAAACTCTCCGTAATCTCCGATTAGATTTGCGCATTTCTGGAAGGTTCTCAAAAGAGATGAATAATTTCCCAGGCAATTCCTGTGGAACCTGCGATGACACGGATTCCACATAAGTTACCGAGCTCCTGCCACTGTGTGAACTTTGGGCAGAACCTATCTATATATCATTGTCAGTGACAGAGTGAACCCGAAGCCCACCATCAGACAGATTGACACAATTTCATTGGTGTACCGCACTTACCAGGGATTGTTACAGTCGGAAGGGTGATGTAAAATAATTTCTGCAAATCATAAAGTGAAAATGCCATTGTCTGCCTGAATTTCTGTGCGCAGGCAATCTCCCTATACTCAATGCCGAGGTGATATAATCTCAAAGCCTTTCATTTATGCCTGCTGATATCGCCTGGGGGACTGTTACATTACAATGTGGTTCACTTCATTTATTTAAGAATTTGAACAAACAGGTGACAGCGGTGAGTGAACTCCCAGTGGCCACAGATTCATTTTAGAACTGTGGTTTGTATGATTGTACTAATCTCAATCGGCCAGGGGCAAACAGAGGAAAATGTATATTGAATGACATAATAGAATCCTTACACCGTGGAAGTCGGTCAATGTGCCCATCAAGTCCAACGTGACCCGGCAAAGGGTATCCAACCCAAACCCACCAGCTCTCTCTGTGAGGCAGCAGGGCTAACCACTGAGCCACTGTGCCGCCCTCATTACCAGCATTGACACCACAACACCATCTATCGAACTTTAAACTCTCATTTCATTTCAGTTTCGTCGTTCCCTTGATTTTGATCATTTGGAAATTAAATTCTAGTTGTTGAGTCTCTCTCTGAGAAACATTGTCCTCAACACTGGGAAGTGTTTTCCATGGTTATCAGCGACTTTTCTGTGCAGGGAGCATCGTTGGTTATTGGTGACGACACACTGTCGGTTTTAATGAATACATCATCGCAATGCAATTCCTCACCTTGTGCACAGACAGTGATTGATTCAAACATAATTTCTCCACTCCAGGCAATAGTTGAAACAGGTAAAAATAACTCACTGAAAAATGCCCTCAACGGTTACATAAGCTCCAATCAATACAGAAATTCCTACCAGGTTAACAACACACTGGACATGTTACAGAGCTGACTCTGAATCGCACATGATCCTTACAGCAAGGCAGAGGGTGAGATATTCCCTGTTCACCTGCAGTGTACTGCACATGTACAGAGAAGAAACCTAAAACATCTGATGGATGATGGGATAGAACAGTTTCAAGCGAAAAGGAGAACTGAGGTCAGAGGGGGATTTGCTCACGCAACAATGCAGAAATGTCCAATTCTGGAAATGATTGAGGGTGGGGTCAATGTTTCACTGAGGCCCGTCGAGAGGGGGAAAAGCGACTTGGCTTGAGGACTGATAGAGGGCAAAAAACAGAGAGCAGGAGTAATTATGCCATTCCCATACTGTCAGACTGGTATTAGTGAGTGACACAAGGATCATTTCTCGCTATACAGACATAATTTCTAACAATGACTTAGATAATGGGATCATGCATTACGTTTGATCATAACACAATATTAAGTTGACAGTAATAGTCAAGGAGGGCGTAGGAGCACTGAGAAGGGAAAGTGCAGTTTCAGTGAGTAAACAAGGACCAAATAGTCTGTGCAGCATAATGCAGAGAAATGTGAGGCATTGTTCATTCATTTCACTCTTGGAAAGGTTTTAGGCCATCAACAAAATTTCAGATGATTTTTCTCACCCTAAAGCAAGAGGCAACAAGATGCGTTTCTGTCCATTCATCGCCAGACGTTTCCATTATTCTCTGGAAAACGTTACTCATCTCAGACCATTCTTAGTCCGAGGAATTGAACCATGGATTTGCGTCATCTCAGTCCCTGACAATTGAACCCTTGTTGTCCACCTATCAATCTGGCAAACAATTGCTGCACTCAAATGGACATTGAGCCCTAATTCTGCAGTATTTCGTTTCTGTTTTATTTCCTTATTTATAAACTTAACGCGGTGCTGTGTTAACTTTAAATGGCAGCACGCACAAAGCTAACATGATTGACCGACTCCTTCAAAATCATCAGTTCTGACTAGCCAGAGTCCAGGATGGTATATTGTCTCAACAGTGCCGAGGGTCAGGAATGTCACAGAACAACTTCAGGACATCTTGTGGTGTGGGGTTTGCTGGGGTGGGACAGCAGTTGGAGTGGGAATGTGTGGAACATGAAGAACCCAAGATCCTGATGCACATTGGCAGCCACAATATCTGGGAGTAAAATCAATGCTCATATTTTAGCATCTTGTCATTAATCACCCTTTAATTACAAATGCACAGCTTTTGTCAGTGGCCTGTCACTGAGTCAGATGTTCAACATCTCAGCTTCCCTGTTGTCCACTTTCAACAGGTCCTGGCCAATCAACTCTCATAGCGTCGAATACAACACGACTGATAAGCTTTCACTTCCGCGAGGCTTGTACTTTTCAAAGAAGTGTAGAGCCTTGGTTAGCACTTCTAGAGATAGCGGCTGGTCCCGCATCTCCCATATGTTGTCATTTAAAACCTGCACAATAGAAAGTAATGACCGGGTGACTGCGCTATCTGTGAGATTCATGTCACGTAATATGACACAAAGGGTTTTGCTTATCCTCAGGCTGTCAGGATGAAATAACGTTACAGACTGATTTTTATCCCTTTCAGGATGTTGAGCATCCAGCTCTCCCTGTGCAATTTGTCGAAGACCAAACGTGAGCGCGTCCCCTCCTGCTCCACAGTGTGCACCGCAGACCGGGTGGATTATCTTGGTGGTTTTGGAGGTAAAGAGTGAGACTTTCCGGGTCTTCACTTCCTGAAAACCCTCTGAGACATCGACGCCCATTGTCTGCACCAGGTGTAGATTCTGCATGCTTTTCTGTAGCTTGGACAGTTGTACCCATTTCTCTGTCACATTCTGAAGACCTTTGTGAATAAAGATCCGCTTGGTGTTCCCCTTGATTCTTTAATGCAAGTCTGAGGGAGCCTCAAAGAGGGTCTTCACGGTTCTCCAACCATTAATGTGGGAGACTACAAATTAGGCCACCTTTCTTCAGAACTCAGAAGATAGGGTTTATGAAGATCACCATTTTCTGCTGTTTGTGGATTCAAACATAAAGGGACATAGTCTGCAATGTCGGGCTAATGTGTTCAGGAGAGATGTTAGGAAGCACTGCCACACAGAAAGGGCGTTGAATGGTTGGAACTCTCTTCCATAAAGGGTCGTGGATGCTGGATGAAATGTTAATTTTATATCTGCGAGAGATTTCTTTTTCTTAAGCACAGTTTGTAAGGAATACGGCAGAAACACAGGTATGTGGAGTTTGGCTACAAATCAGGTACTGAATGCTGTGATAAGCTCACAGGGGCTAAATGTCCTGTTATTTAGTTCCCATGACTTGTAACCGCCTCCCACACCTAGAATACGATCCCTAAAGTGTGGAATTAGGCCCTTCAGCCCAACACGTCCATGCCTACCCTCTGAAGAGTAAACTACCCAGCCACATTCCCCTGCCCCATACTTACCCATGACGAATGCACCTAACCTGCACAGCCTTGAACACCATGAGCAGCTCAGCCCGGCTAATATTTCTGACATGTATATTTTGGATTGTGGGAGGAAACCAGAACACCAAAGAGAAAACCAACGCAGGCACGGAGAGAATGTACACAGATAGTCACCCGAGGTTAGAATCAAAGCCCAGTCCCTGATGCTGTGAAACAGCAATGCGAACCACTGAGAAAGCATGCCATTTCAAAGCATCCACTGCATTGACATGCTTCCTAAGATGCGGTGTGCTGTCGTGTGTGGAGATCAGGTATAACCCAATGGAAGTCATCTGATATTTAAGAATTCAAATCTGGGCTGTTTCCCCCAGCTGTGTCTGAAGCGGTGATTTATACAGGTAAAATAACATTCCCCTTTCCTTTGCATTCCATTCGACTTTGGATAACTTTTTTTTGACAAATCTGCTCAACGTTCCCAATCACTTTCCAAAAAAGAAGTATACACCTCCAACTCTTGATGTTAAGTCCCCACTAGAATTCAGCCGCTTAATTTATATTATCTCTACCAAAAAGAATGAATCTTTCTTACTTCCAACATTATCTGCCATTTGCCTGCCCATTTCACTAGTTAAAGGGGTAAAATGCATATGGACATATCCGAGTAACTGACGGTGAATAGAGTTAATATTTGGAACACTGAAATCAGCCTTTATTTAAAATATGGAGAACAAATGCACAGAGACATGGAAATTTCACGGCTTGACCTTTTTTTTAATTCAGGGGATAAAGCATTGTTTAATTTTCAAAGATGAATGAGTCTGCTGTTGGCATGAACGCACCCAACAATATTGGATTAGAAGGAGGCCATTCATCCCCTTCTCCAATCTGTCCCACAGGAACAGAAGGAGGCCATTCAACTCCTTCTCTACTCTGTCCCACAGGCACAGAGTGAGGCTATTCCGTCTCCGGCCTACCACACGGGAAAAAAATCGGCCATTCAGCCCCTCACTGGCCTGTTATTCTGGTACAAGAGAAAAATCAGATCCTACTACAACCTGATCCCAGGGAAAGGAGGTCATTCAGCTCCTCTCGGTCTTTAATTCTGGTACAGGAGGCCGTGCAGCTCTGAGTTCTCTGCATAGAATCGGGCAGATGTGCTGATTTCTTCCAGGAATTTGTTTTTGTTTCTGATGAAGAGCATTAACACTTCTTTCTGCTCTTATTCAGCCTCTTCTCCAGCCTGTGTCACAGGACGAGATCAGAACTGGGGCCGAGGCGATGACTGAGCAGTATTATCGCCGCTCTATTAAGGCAGCCAATTCAGTCATGTTTCAGGCACTCAAGTTCAAATCCCACTGTGGTAGTTGATGAAGTTTAAATGCAATGACTATGATAAAATTTAAGAGTCGAATGATGAACCCAGGTCACTTGTCGATTAGCTCATGCTTTTCAGAGAGGAAACTGCATCCTTACCAGGTCAGGACTACACGTGACTCCAGACGTACAACAATGTGGTTGCCACTTAACAGCCCTGGAGGCAATTCGGGATGGGCGATAAATGCTGCTGATGGTCAGCGATGCCCTCATCCTGTGAATGAATTAAAAAGAAAACCCTTCTTGAGAATGATACAAAGGAAGTGGGGGAGGCACTTTTGCTCATTCGGAATTGGTAAAGAAGAAGAGCAGAAGGCCTTTCATTCCCACTGCTAAGCACAAGAATGGCAGAAGGGCATAACGTCAGTCCACACTATTCTACATGACGAAGCAAAGGCAGAAGGTAAAGGGAAGGCATGAGGAGTAGGGTTGCATGGGCTGTAATGACAACTGGAGTGGGAATGAGGGAGCTGTCGGTGATGTGGGAAGAGGTAGTCCGGGAAGCAGTGCAACATGGAGGCAACTGATTGTGGGAATGGACGCTCTGAAAGCCAAAGTTCAATGTTGATGTCTGGAAAATGGAAGAGAGGACTGTTCCCATCACCACCGCTGCCCCCAAATTGAGTAAAGCTAAAACTGTCTCTTTTACCCTATATTTATTCAACTAATTATTGTCTATTTAATCCGATACCATTTATTCTCTGTTGAATTCTCTCCCTATTATGGGCACAACTTCAGAATATGTCAATATTTTCATTAAAAAACGGCAACGGCTACACGACAATATTTATGTACCAACAGAAGCAGCTCCAACACAAAATAATATCTGTACACATGGACTGGATCAGCTCCAATTCACGACTTTGATAATATAAACTGAAACAGCTCCAATTCACAACTTTGATACATAAACTGAAATAGCTCCAGTTCACAACTTTGATATATTAACTGGAACAGCTCGTACACAGACATATTTACATGCATAGGTGAAAAGTTCTCATTTACAATATTTAAACATGAACGTGAACAGATTTAAAATACAATTGATATTCAGAAACATGATCAGTTTCATTCCCAGTTCATGATGCAACAATATTTATGTACAAACGTAAACACTTCAAAAACGCAAAAATATTCAAACATTTACTTGTGCAGTTGAAACGCACCACGAAATTAATAAATAATAAAGAACACAACTAAGATACAACAATACTTACTTGCAGGCAAGAACAACTCAAAAAGAAAACAGGAAGCAAATATGACCAGGAACAGTTTCCAGGCACAACCATGTTTAAATTTACAAATGAGCATTCCTAATGTTTCATGATATTTACGTTTAAACGAGAACAATTGCGAAGCAAAACAATATTTATTTATAAACACAAACAGATACAATGCACAACAATACTTACATGCAAACGTGATTAACTTTTATACACAACAATCTTTGTCCAGGCACACTCAGCTCCAATACATAACAACACTGAATACTTTATATGATATACACATGAAGAATGCAATATTCTGTATGTGAATGAGTTGGAGAAAGGGAAAAAAATGTGCTGTTGACAAATTTTCAGTTGACACAAAAATAGTTGGGAAGGCAAGTTGTGACAGGTTCTGAGAAAGCATCACAAGTCCCGAAGTGTTAACTCTGATTTCCCTCCACGGATGCTGCCAGTCATGCTGAGCAATCCAGAAATGTCTACTTTTGTTTATGTATGACATTCTTGCTTCAAACATGGCCCAAGAGCTGAACCCCAGAGGGGAGGTGAGAGTGACACACCCTGACATCCCTGTGGCTTGCTGAAAATTCACTTGAAGGACAATTGGGTCCACACTCCTATCATATCTGGCACATAGGAAGATGGTTGTCCTTGTCAGAGCAGGGTCAGCTCAGCTCCAGAACATCTCTGCAGAAATTCCACGGTGTACTGTCCTCGGACAAGACAGCTTCAGCTACTTCATCAATAAATAGCTGTTCATAATTAATTTGAATATTATTGTTACAAGAGGACGTCAGAGGCCAGGAAAACCACGGCGAGTAAATCACTTCCTGACTCCACAAAGTCAAAGCAAAAGTAAGAAGTGTAACGAAATACTCCCCAGTTTCTTGTTTGGATGCAGTTCCATCAACACTCAGAAAACTTGACACCACCCAGGACAACGCAGCTTGCTTGATTGATATCAGAACTCCAAACATGCATTTCCTCCACCACTGACACTCAGGAGCAGAAATGTGTCACAAACACAAAATGCACCAAAGTGAAACATCAAGGTTCATTATAGTGTCAATGCTCAGTTCATCAGCTCTGCTGGTGACACCGTACTCTGATATTTTTTTCTCCAATGAGAAGAGGGATTGTCTCCACTCTCGCCCAACTGACCAGTTCCACTTATTAACCGCTGTCACCCTTTCCACCTCTCATTAGCTTTTTGAAGATTTCTGTGTTCATGTGATTGTATAGAGTCCTACAAAAGATCAGAAAGACCTCCCTACCCCTATAATCTGCACAATGACTGATCGAGGCATGTGGTGTATGATGTGCCACCTTAATTATCGTATTAACCTGTCCTCCAATATTCAGGGAACAGTGGGCAAGCATCCCAAGTTCCCACTGGTCCTTTGAGATTCCTGGTGCCTTGCATCTCTTTAAATATTACCTTGCCTTGTTTCGTTAGCTGAACAATAGATACATAAACCGAAGTAACAGTTCAGGTTTCAGTAGTTATTAGGTGGAGAGACTGTTGTTTGGATTTCTCTCAGGTTCCCACGTATTCTCCATTGAGCGCAATTGTGTACCGTGACCTGATGGAGGGCGCACTCGTCCTTTTTCAGGAGAGGGAGTGTTGTGACGAGACAGAAATATAACCAGGTCCTGAGAGACACAGAAACACACCCACACGCTCACACTCGCAAAAACATGTCACTCAGACACAGAAGCACACTCACACGCCCGAATACACCCAAGTTGAGACATAGGAAGATACTGATTAACAAAAACAGGAACGCATCCCATCCTCCACCCACAACACACGAACATACACAGAAACAGTCAAACGGAGATGTGGGAAACCAACTACAGACAGAAACATTACTTGATCCTGAGGGTCATAGAAACACATCCACACCCTCATAAAACACAGAGGAATGCAATCAGACTAAAGTGCGTGATTATGCCTACATGCTGATACATAAAAACACCCTAACTTTACATTCACATGCCCACACAGAAATACCACCATACTGAGATATATAGGAACATGTCTACAAAGAGACAAAGAATGCACACACATCCACAGACAGAAATACAGTCATACTGAGATATGCAAACAGACCGACAAAGATGCAGAACACACATATGCACACATAAAAAGTCATTCCAAATAAAGAAACATATTTACACACAGACACAGAATCACACACACATACCCACACACAAAAATAAGTGACGTCATACTGAGAGACATTGAACATCAACACGCAAGAACTTACAGAAACATGTGTGCATATATAGAGCCAGTAACCATCATAACATGCTAACAGTAACACACACACAAAAAACTTCACTGTCATAGGAATTTAACCACACACACACACAGCATATTAACAGACACAAACGCAGCAGATACAATGTGAAAACACACGCAGATACACATTCACACTGGCACAGTAACGAACAGCCACACGAACATACTCACTGTCACCGAAGCACTCCCACTTAGACTGACTAACACACCCAAACACATAAACACCGCAATATGTAGTCAGCAAAATACTTCTCCAGGTCCACACACAGAGGGAAACCAACACACGGGGGCAGAAATGAACTCACAAGCTCACTCACTTTGTCAGGGAGAGAGAGGGAGACAGTCAAAGTGCACAAGATGAAGGGACACAACATTTACAGAAATGTAACTAATATTATGCCAAGATATTGTTGGATGCGCCAGTGCATTTTGTATTTATTTTCAAAATCACCGGCTCATATAAACTCAGTGAAAGAAGAGATATAGAAGTGGTTTGAGACAATTCACAGGAGCAAGTGTTAAACTGAGAGAACACGTGTCTGACGTGTTCAATGTGTGAGAAAAAAACAGAGCATGAGGCAGAGAGGGAGAGAGAGCATGAGACACAGAGACAAAGACAGACAGAGAGACGGAGGTTGAAGGATAGAGTCAGAGAGAGACTGACAGCAAGAAGTTTAGAGATGGGGAGAGAGACATGCAGACATAGCGAAAGAGAGTGAGGAAGAGAGGAAGAGAGGGACGGAGAAAACGACATGCAGAAAGAGACGGAAAGAGAGAGAAGGCAATATTCCTGTGGTGGGAGTAAACATAAGATGACTCATGGAACACTGTCAAAACTGAAAATATGTGCATGGAGCAAGAAACAATTCAGATAAGGGGATCACCAGCAGACGGAGTGTTTGTCTTGTTGGCAAAAGTGTTTATTTCGAGCTAACAGACAGCGACTGACATTGATCATGTTACTGGAGGAACTGTTTCTGTCCGTCCCTCTTCACCCCTGCAGGGGAAATGCCGAAACCCCTGCTGCCGGACTTTATCACTCATTCACAGGGCTCTCCGTGAAGACACAATGTTCCAGCTGAGTCCATCACTCACAGACAATCCATCATTTGGAATCACTCCTCCAGCCTCTTTCCCTTCTACACTGCCCCTGACAGTTGCTTCTTTTTCCCTTCAGTGATGTCCCTTTGTTGCGTCTTCCAATATTTCTTAAAGTGGAGGTGGATGGATTATGTTAAGCCTGGGAGATTGGTATCATTGTCAGGGACAGACAGGAAGGTGGATTACACCTTAGAATTGGATGAACCGTGATGTTCTGGAATGATGGGTGGACCAGGTTCGAAGGGCTGAATGGACGACTGCTTCTCATTGTCTGTGTGTCTCCATGTGTGTCAATCCGTCAGTCAATCAGGGATAGCAGCGTGTGCCTGAGCATGGTGAATGGCGACCCATCTTGCTTCGCCCCCCACCGCCACTCCGCCATCCACTGCAGGATGTTCAACTCAATCCATGTTATTGTTGTGATGAAATTCTGTCTGCACATATGCAATTCCTGCACTGGGAACACTGCAGATGCCTGGGGACCTCTCCCAGTTCTTTTGCTGAGTCATTAAGCGCAGGATTTACGTAACCAGTTTTTGCAATGCATTCTTGAACTTCGCTCTGAACTTGGACAGAGTCACTGCGCAAAATAATGTGCTCGTGCTGCAGCTTAAAACACTCAACAATTCTACAATGTATGTAAAATCCTTTATAGAACTGTAGTTCCAACGGTATGTTCCTTTAATACTAAAGTACAAGACGTTTGAACCGTGCACTGTCCACAAAAGTATGAAGCTAATAGATATGGTGAAGAGGGAAATCACTGACCTCCTCTGATTCTCCATCTCTGCGTCTTTGTGCCTCTCTCCCTTCCTCTGACCCCTCAGGCTCTTGCGGACTCGACTGATCAATAAAATGTGTCTGATCATCAGAGTATTCATCAACAGAATTAACACGAATGGGATGAAAGGGGTTAAAATGATATCAAACCACCTGAATCCCAGCCACCTGGGATCTGTAAAATAACTTGACTTTATTTGGCAGTTCCGCAGAACATCGTTAATTGTTCTCCCAGGTTCAAACCGAAAATAAAAGGGAATGTTTTTTGAAATGAGAAGAATTCCAGTTGCAGCCATAGCCATAGTCAAGGCCTTTTCTGTCCAATATTCTCTCTTCATTTTCAGGCAGCAAATGGCCACAAAACGATCAAAGGTGAAAAGGACAGTGAACCAGACGGAACAGTCTGTGGCTGCACGAGCCATGACATAGGCAGGATGGCACACAGAGGTGAGATACAGGAAACACGTTGGCATGTCAAAGACTTTGATTTTCCACAGTATGATGTCAGTGAGAACAAACAGTAGATCCGACATTGCCATAGCCAACAGGCAGCGCGTTGTGCTGTTAGAGAGACCACATTTTCCTCGTGCGACAACCAAAATCACCAGGCAATTACCTGAAAGAAACAGGAAGTAAAATGCAAATTGGAAATTAATGATCAAGCTTGTCTCCATCGGCGCAGATAGCAATATAAGACCTTAGCACATAACTGGGGCAGTTGGGAAGGTTCAGATGCCGAGTTTGAACATGAAAGCTCCAATGACCTGACCAATTTAGAAGCTGCTTACGCCTGTGTTTAACAAAGGGTGGGCTGGCAATTGTCAGATGTCGGGTGGGGGTTGTGGGCATACATTTAAAGTGAAAGGTGCGGGTTCTGAGGAAGAGGCGTTCACCCAGAGAGTGGTGAGTGTCTGCTAATTTAGTGCCTGGGAGAGTTGTGGAAGCAGGGAATGTCACAAACTTTAAAAACAACCGATGAACGCTTGAAGCATCATCATATTCGAGACTATGAGTGCTGGGACAAGAGCAGATTTTGTGCAGCTTTGTTAGCACAAACGGGTATGACCAAAGGTCCTCTCATATAGTCTGATTATATGATTCTAAGAATTAGTTCTGAGAGGGATTGTAAGTGAAGCATTGTTTTGAAATATCTTTAGGCTTTGAATGCTGAAAACATGAAACAGAACAAATCCAACAAGTATGGCAGCATCTGTGGAGAGAGAAGTCTTACGAATTTGTCTGCCATGACAAACCAGTTTGAACACCTTCCTGAAGTCCACATAGATCACATTCACTGTTCTGCCTCATCAATCCTCTTTGATACTTCTTTACAAAACTCAGTTAAGTTGGTGAGACATGATAGCGCATGTACAAAGGCATGTCAACTGCCCCTAATCAGTCCTTGCCACTCCAAATACATGTAAATCCTGTCCTTGCAGATTCACTCTCACAGCTTGCCCACCACTAATGTCAGGATCACCAGTCTATCCTGCTCTGGCTTTCCCTGCTCACCTTTCTTAAATACTGACAACATATTCGCCAATCTGACTGCTCACTTAAAGAACCAGCTTTGTGCTAGCTGTCTGTGTGAATACTGTGTAAGCATAAAAGCATCAACTTGATGACTGGTGAGCAAACCTTGTGGAACGTGAGAAGATTTAATACAGAGTAACAGGGAAGATGTTGAATAAAGTGGAAGAGTGTGAGGATTACGTTAAGGGGAAAGAAAGTGGAGTTAATACAGTGTAATAGAGAAAGAACTAAATATAGACTCATGAGAAGAGAGTTGAATGCAGGATAATTGGGAAAGTCTTAAATACAGAGAGCGATAAATACAGAATGGAGAGGATTAAATGGAGACTAATAATGAGAAGGCGAATTAGTGAGCAATAGGGGGAAAACTGAATAAAGAGACAGAGTTAAACATTGTAGTCTCAAACATCAGTTTCAATAGAATGGATTCAATGGAAAAGTATCGTGAGATGGTTAAATATAAAATAACAGGGACAGTAGTAAACAGAGAGTAATAGGGAGAGTGTTGAACTGAGCAGAAGTGAGAGAGATGGTTAAATTCAGTGGAATATATAGGATCATATATCGGTAAGGGTAGGATTAGGTAAAGAGTAATAGAGGATGAGTAAATACAGGCTAATAAAGGGAAGATGAAATACGGATCAATTGATAGAGATGACTGAAGACTGATATTGACTGCAGTGTTGATTCATAGGGAGAAGCTACCACGAAAAAGAGTTTCATCCCGTCAAGTTTCCAAACCTTAATATTAAGCTTTGCCTCTCCCTCCGTCTATTTTACTTTGCCTCCCAGGATCACCTCTCTCTGCCTCACCTAGTTTCCCTCATTTCCCATGCAGTCGTCATTGAACGTCACACATGCCCACACTCCTCACATCTTCCCTTTCCCTCCTGACTTCGCTTTTTCACGTAGAACATTGTGGATTGACGTCATGCCTTTGTGCTGTTCTCGTAGTCACATGAGAGGGGATGAATGGCCTTCAACCACCTCAAAATGAGCTCAATTGCCTCCTCCTCTTCCTCTCTATTAGTCTCAAAAAGGGGCGTTTTCATCCAATCATTGGATGAGGGCATGTCTGACGAACGCCAGCATTTTTGCCCATCTCAAATTGCCTAGAGGGCAGTTAAGTGTCAAGCACGTTGTTGTGGGCCTGGAATCACATGAGCTCCTGACCATTTAAGGATGGAGTTTTCCCTCTCGAAAGGACAAGAGCAGATCAATAATTAATGTTGGATTTGTGGTGGTCTTTAGTCTCTTTAATTGCAGACATTTACTGAATTCAAATTGCACAATCTGCTGTATTGGGATTGAACTTGGGTCCCCAGACCATTACCCAGATCTCTTGATTAGCAGTCCAGCAATAATTCCATGAAACCATCTCCTCCAACTGCTAAAGAGCTTCCTTTTAGGAGTAGGCTGGAGACCGGGCTGAATACAAACAGATAGAACTGCGGATGCTGTCAATCAAAAACAAAACGAGAAATTGCTGGATAAACTCAGCAAGTCTGCCAGCATCTGTCAAGAGTAATCAGAGCTGAATGGCCTCCTGTTCCAGTGTAACAAAGTGGAGATGGAACTGAATGGCTTTCTCCTATTCTCGTGTTGCTGGGTGTGTCTATGGCAACAGCACACGCATCCAGTGATTCAAAACTAAGCAATGCTTTGTCCATTGAATTAAAAATAAAATCTGTCTGTGAAACTTGCAAGTCTCTGGCTATCTGTTCTCCTGTTGGGGAATATCTTAAATAAAAGCTCCGTGCTGTATTCTAAATACGTCAGCTCTTCACGTTCAGTTAATGTGATATTTAAACCATTAAGAAGGGAAAGGGGCCGTCAAATGGTGAGTAATGTAGGACGTGAGAATTGTTTAATCTTTTTGGTAAAGAGAGAGACTATAAATTAACTGGTCCAATTCTGGAGGGGATGTCATAACGCTAAGACTCGGAGGTGTACGTTTTTTTTGAAAAATGACTGAGCAATTTGGGCAAGCTTTTAAACATCCATACACTATCCAGTTAGAGTACAAATGTGAGGGAAATGTTGCTAAAACATTATAATTCACTGTTTCAGCCACGGTTGAGCGAAATAGACCAGCTTTGAACCATTGAAATGTGAAAGTCTTGTAATGAGTCCAGCTCAGCACTGTCCCCATGACCTGTCCTGACCTGTCCTGACCTGTCCTACCTTCCTATCGTCTTTTCCACCTACCCACTCCATCCTCCCACCCCGACCTATCACCTCCATCCCCTCCCCCACTCACCTATTGTACTCTATGCTACTTTCTCCCCATCCCCACGCTCTTCTCACTTATCTCTCAACCCTCAGGCTCTCTGCCCTCATTCCTGATGAAGGGTTTTGCCCGAAATGTCGATTTTACTGCTTCTCCGGTGCTGCCTGATCTGCTGTGCTCTTCCAGCAACGCTAATCCAGAATCTGGTTTCCAGCATCTACAGTCATTGTTTTTACTTACAAAATTGATTTCTGCCCATTTCTCAATACCACACTTGAGGAAAAAATGCCAATACCTTGGATCATTCTGGGAAGAGATTACTAGTCACAGGGTCATAGCAACAGGCCATACAGCCCCCTCAAGCATATTCTGCCATTCAATGCCAGATCTGCAAGGTAACTTCATATGCCCCTGTGTTTGTGACTTACGCCTTAATATGTAGGCATAACAAAGACAAAATCTATCTCAGATTTAAAATTAACAACTTGTCCAGCATTAAATATTGTTTGTGGAAGAGATTTCCAAATTTCCATAAACTTCCCTGTGCAGGAATGCTTCTTAACATTTCTTCTGAACATACTGACCCAATTCACAGACTATGTCCCTTTGTTCGGGAATCCCCAACCAAGGGATATAGTTTATCTTTACCTACCCTGTCTTCGAATCTCGAGAGGGAGCAGGCTTAATGTATGTCCTCATACCTAAACCCCGAAAGTAGAGATATCATTCTTGCAAATCTACTCTGTATTCCTTACAAGGCCAATATATCCTTCCAAAGGTGTGGTGCTTGGATCTGCTTCCACTATTCCCAGTGAGATCTAACCAAAGG
Source organism: Hemiscyllium ocellatum (assembly GCF_020745735.1). Lineage (NCBI taxonomy): Eukaryota > Metazoa > Chordata > Chondrichthyes > Orectolobiformes > Hemiscylliidae > Hemiscyllium > Hemiscyllium ocellatum. Next base: position 21,785,719 of record NC_083440.1, on the reverse strand, counting down.
TTTTCTTACCTGAAGCATACCTTCTGTGGCCCTACATGGGATGAGCGCCTCGCCATTTAGGAGAGCAATTATTGCCCTTCCCCAAGGGCAGTTAAGAGCCAAACACGTTGTTGTGGGTCTTGAGTCACATATAGGCCAGGCCAGGTAAGAATGGCAGTTTCCTTCCCTAAAGGACACGTGTGAAACTTTACTTATTGATTTCTTTTCTCCTAAAAAAAACTAAGGCAAAATGATTAATTTCGGAGATGACCATTTCCCTGTAGACATTGACAATGTCCGCTGTAGGGTTTGTTTTCATATAATTTGACCTATTACTAAATTAATAGGCCTCGTTTTACACCAATAATCACATTTGGTTAATTATGTTTGAAATAGAAGATAGGTAAATGTGTAACTTTACAAAGCCAGTTTTTCCCTGTAATATCCTGAGTAACATAACAGTTCTGAAACATCTATGCCCGCAAACTAGCCGAAATTGCACGATTACTGCTCATAGAACTGGAGTTCGGCTGTTCCTCCTTCTCACAAGATTCCTGCTTCGTTGTCCTGATGATCTCTGTGGCATCTCTCTGATTTGAGTGAGTTCTTTTAGCTTTAATTTCGAGGTGCCCATGTTGGACTGGAGTGGACAATGTCAGACATCACAGGACACCAGGTTATCGTCCAATAGGTTAATTGGAAATCACAAACTTTAGTGGGACGTCTGACCTGCTTTTATCTCGTTATCTTGGTCATTTCTGATTGCAGTGGCTAAGCAGTATGATCATGTAACAACATAGTATTCATACTTTAAATTCAGTTTCTATGGCCAGTAGCAGTGGTGGACTCTCCCTCTTTATGGGCATTTAAACGGGCATTGGATAGACATATGGTGGATATTTGGCTAGTGTAGGTTAGGTGGGCTTGGATCGGTGCAACATCGAGGGCCAAAGGGCCTGTACTGCGCTGTATTCTTCTATGTTCTATGTTCTATGTTCAGTATAGTTGTTACTTAAAACCTTGTTTGGATATTTTATATTCCTCTTTTAACTTGACCCGTCTGAAAAACAAGTTCTACTGAAACTCAGGTCTATTGTTCCACCTGAAAACTTGTTGCAGTTTCTCATTGACAATAAATTCAATGCTCAGTCAAGTTGAAGACTTGCATATCTCACTGGATTGACTGAATTTAACACTGAATGTTGCAAGCTTCTTGGCTTGATATCTCAGTTCCATTGTCTCATTAACACCCTTGCAATGTAATCAAACAAGATAATGGGTTTGCCTACCTGGGTTGACCACACCAATGCCATTACCAACACCAGGATTCCTGTTCCAGGTTCACAATGCTACTGCTGTAGACACCACTGATGCCATCTTCCTCTACCATCACCGCCACAAGGAAGAGAAGATAAAGATGAAGACGAGAAAGAAAAGAAGACAGAAAGATGTGACTGGCCTGGCGACTGGAATCAAATGGGTTCAGAATACTGAACGCTGCCTACCCCGTCAGCTTAAAACAAAACTTCAGGAGCAAGTGGTTGAGGGACGTTCACCAAGGCTCCAATGGTTCTCCTGTAAAGTGAGACTAGAGACATTCGGATTTGTTTTGGTTAAATTCACCAACGCAAAGTCGGTGTTCTTCTCTGACCACTGCCTCCTGCTAGTCAGCAAGAGAACGTGGAATCTGAACGTGGAACTGCTGATCCCAGAAAAAATGGAGGAGCTTAAAAGGGAGAACCACTAAGGGAATTTCAAGACAGTCTTTATTCCCAAAGGTCTTCTGAAACGGAGTGGACTGTCCAAACTCCATAAAAAAGTGCAGCACCTACACCTGCTGCAGGCGATCGGGGTTTATGTCATGGAAGATCACCAAGAGGTGAAGAACAGCTAGCCTCACTCTACCTCAGAAGCCACTAAGATAATCAAAAAAGCGCAACAACTACTTGCAGATAGCAACACCTACCAAAAGAGGGGGTTTGACCCCATTCCACAGCTCGCCAATAGGATAAAAATCACACTGAAGAACCGACAAAAAATAAACGGACAGATAACCAGGTTTGACCTACAGAGAATGAAACCTGAAAGCAACAACACCCCCAGATTCTATGGACTACCTAAAGTAAACAAACCAGACATCCCACTCAGACCCATAGTATCACTACCAGGGTCACCATCACACAAAATGGCTAAAGAACTATAGCAGAAACTGAAACACCAGATCAGCAGATCCAGATACTCTATACAGTCAGCACTAGAATTCTTGGACATCATCAGAAATATACACATAGACAAGGAAGAAACTATGATCTCATTCGATGTAACGGCACTGTTCACATCTATCAACAAAACCCTAGCCAAAGAAACAATAGCCAACCTGCTAGACATACACAACAGAGAACAAGACGGTGAACCTATCAACAAAGACTCCATACTCAAACTACTGGACCTGTGCCTCACAACACACTTCACATTCAACAAGCAAATATATGAAGAAATCAGCGGCACACCCATGGGCTCACCCTTCTCTGGACTCATAGCAGAAGCGGTAATGCAAAGGTTTCAACAAATAGTCTGACCGCAAATTCAACCCAAAGTCTGGGTCAGATATGTGGATGACATCTTTGTAATTATTAAAAACACAGGAATAGAGACCACACAGCGGATCATCAACGCCACACTCACAGGAATCCGATTCACTAGAGAGGAAGAAAAGGACAACCAACCCCAATTCCTAGACGTGATGGTACAGAAAATACCGAACGGAGAATTCACCACAAAGGTATGCAGGAAAGCCACACACACAGACCAAGTCCTAAACTACGAAAGCAATCACCCCAACACACACAAAAGAATTTGCATCAAGACACTGTTCAAAAGGGCCACAACACACTGCAGTACACCAGGACTGCAAAAAGAGGATGAAGAATACCTATACAATGTATTCGCCAAAAATGGATACCCCCGCAATTTCAACAACAAATGCCTAAGGGAAAGGCAACGGAATGAGGACATTCCACAACCCAAAGGACTAGCCACACTGCCATACATCAAGAACATTTCTGAACTGACAGCCAGATTATTGCGACCACTAGGACTCATAACAGCACACAAACCAACAGCCACTCTCAGACAACAACTCACCAGGACGAAGGACCCAATACCCAGCATGAGCAAAACCAATGTAGTGTACAAAATTCCATGCAAGGACTGCACAAAATACTACAGAGGACAAACAGGAAGACAGCTAATGATCCGCATCCATGAACACCAACTAGCCACGAAACGACACGACCAGATATCTTTAGTAGCCACACACTCAGATGACAAGCATCATGAATTCGACTGGGACAACGCTACTATTATAGGACAAGCCAAACAGAGAACAGCCAGGGAATTCCTAGAGGCATGGCACTCATCCACAGATTCTATCAACAAATACATCGACCTGGACCCAATATACCGACCACCGCAGCGGACAGCTGGAACTGACAACCGGACTCGGCAGATACAAATCAGTATATAAATACCGGAGGAAACATCACAGAAGCACTTCACAGGAGATTCCCAAGCACTGAGGATGTCACCTAGACAGGGGACGAAACGTCTGCAACACAAATTCCCAGTTTGGCGGACAGAACCACAACACCAAGATAATGTCCCCGTCCATTCCTTTCTGTCATGTAGGTCTTCAACGATAGCAGACGAGAGCGGCTGCACCAAACATTACCTTTGGATTTGCTGACCGAGGCCCTCAAGTCCTTCAAAAAGAGTAAGATTCGCAGAAGAGATAGCTTACCAGGAGAGTTGTATTTGAGCCTGTCACTCATGATTGGCCAGGACCTGTTAGAAGTGGACAACAGCATGCTTCTAACAGGTAGCTTTGTGAATCCATGAGGAAACTTCCTCTTCATTTACAATCAGAAGGAAAAGAAGGACGACTGACGACCATTTTCATTGCTGAATGTAACTTGAAATGATCTGACTAAGGTCATCACCAATCGACTTAGAACTGCTTTCAGCTCAGTGATTCACTCCGAACAAACCTGATCTGTACTGTCAGCCTCGCACTTCTCAGGGAAAGAATCGCCTATGTGCAGGACAGCGGGGTTGGAAGTCGCCCTCATCAGCTTAGAGCAGAAGGTCTTTGACAGCATCTCACATACATACATGTGGGATGTGCTCACCAATGCAGTTTTTGGGAAGGGATTCCACAAATTAATCCGACTGCTCTACACCAACATTATCAGTTCAGACTCAGTCAATGGTTGGGAATCAGAAAGCTTCCGGATCAGATCCACAGTCAGGCCGGGTTGCACACTCTCACCTTTCCAGTCATATTGTTGACCTGAAGGCAACTTTACAACTGTTGAAAATCATTCAGGCATTTATTCCTGTTTGGTAATTATCTATCCACCAATAACTTCTTTACTGAGGTTCCTCAATCTATCATTGCTCATTCATCCATCTTTATTTAGAGTTCGGACGCGAGTTTCAGACTCAAATTCTTCATTCTCAAACTGAACAAACACTTCATGCATCTGAAGATCATTCTTCCCCAATACAATAATATTGTAAATTCATGCTATTGCATTGTGTTTGTAATATTTGGTGAAAGTATATTAACTTGCTGCATGCTTACATCTGTTCTCTTGTATCAATTCATATCTGTGAGATGTAATAAGTTAGTCCTTTTACTATGTTATTTCTGACCAAAAACATCAAGCATCATCACAAATAAGAAATATAAAGGTGATATTTCGGCACTAACTGTATCACATTACTGAAACATATTTGCAATTGAGGTTTCCTAAAATTAAAAAAAAGAGGTGCTTCAGAAAGAACCCTGTCGCTGACCCTGTGAGGCAAGTATTTGATCCTGAAGGTTAGAATTCTGAAACATGGATCCCGAACACATGCTTATTGCTTTTGTCTTTCACTCACAGATTTTTGTCTTCAAGTGGCCAGCTTCATTTGCCTTCTAACTGAGATTTATCCCAGGTTTAAGGCACTCTGGCTGGTTTGAGTCAATTTTCACAATGGCGATAGTGTGTTACCCCATCCAATTAAAGCAAAACCCACGTTTCCAATATATTTAGGCCACTCCAGCCCTAGGAGCCTCACCAATAATCGAGACATCCAAAGCCCATCGTCCTTGAAACAGTGTTTCCAACCACATGGTCATTGGCCAAATGAATACTCAGAGTAACGAGGGGATCCGCTTTTAAAATTCCTCCCTGATTTTCCCAATTTTACGTATTTGAATTCATTGCTGTTTCAACCTGTTATTGTCATGATGTCAGTCAGGTGGACCTCAGAGGATATGAGTTCCCTGATTGGGGCTGTTAATCTAATCCAATCAGGGAGCCCTGTCTGAAATAAAAGAAAGAATGACAGGGATTTTGAGATGTCAAGAGGCTACGATGAAGGCTTATGTATTTGCAAGTAACGGGTGATTAATGACAGGTTGCTGGTCTCTGAAGAGTGATATCACTTCCAGACATTTTGGTGTCAGTGTGCATCAGGACCTTGGTCGCTTCACTTTCCACACTTTGATGCTTCTCCCCCTGTCCCACCCCAGTCAAACCAAGATATGCTTAAGTTGCTCCCTGGCGTTCTTGACCCGAGGCACTTTTGATGCAATATGCCATCCTGGACTCTGCGAAGTCAGGACTGATGATTCTGAAAAAGTCAGCCAACAGTTTTCCCTTTGTGCACTGCTGATATTTGACATCAGAATAACACCAAACTGACTTTGCAAATGGAGGATTAAAAAAATGGGGAGTTGGGCGTACATGTCCATTTGATTACAATATCGATTGGCCAGAACGAAACTGGACAGCAAGGGTTCAAAAAATGAGAGATTGAAATGACCCAGAATTGAATTCCTCAAATTGAGAAGTGACTTAGACGAATAGAGAGAATAAAGGAAATGACTGGCACTGAATGGAACCAAAGGTTTCTTTTTGCCTCTTGATTTTATACTAAGATAAGCATCTAAAAGTTTACAGAAAACCCGAATCTTTTCAAGACTGAAATGAATGAAGAATCTCTTACATTTCTCTACATTATATTGTTCAGACTATTTTGTGCTCATTCACTCACTGACCCTGAACTTCTCCTTCACCACGTGCCTATGTCCTTCTTGTGTTGTATTCTCCCACCTAACATCATATTGTCATCAAAAGTAACACATGATCACATCATCTCAGTCATTGATAGAGATTATAAATGACTGTGTCTCGAGTAATAGTCCTTGTGACACTCACTGATACCAGCCTGACATTCAGATGACATATTCATTCCTGCTCTCTTGTTTTCTGTCCTTTATCAGTCCTCACACCGAGTCCCATTTCCCCATCACTACAAGCCTCATTGACAACAATGACTCCCATTTCCAGATTTTGACATTTCTGCATCCTTGTGTGTGCAAATCCGTCCCTGGCCACACTGCTCCATTTCGCTTGAAACTCTTCCATCCCAACATCAGTCAAAGGTTTTAAGGTTTCTTCTGTGTACACGTGCAGTGCATTGCAGGGAAGAGAGAATATCTCAACCCTTTGTTTTGCGTTACAGGCCATGTATGCCTCAGAGCTAGCTCTGAAACATGTCCAGGACACTCTTATCCTAGTAGGAGGATATACAATCAATTTGTATTGATTGTAGCTTTTGCAACCGTTGAAGGTGTTTTCTTCAGTGAGTTACTTGTTTCAATTATTGCCTCAATTGGCGAAATTCTGTGCCATTCAAAAACTGCATCAGCACAAGGTGAGGAATTCTGTTGTGATGTTGGATTTATTAAACCAACGATCATCCCTTTACAAAACAGTGTCTAATAGCCATGAAGGCACATCCCAGTGTTGAGGAGAACGTTTCACAGAGAGACATTTAATAACCGGAATTTAATTTCCAAATGATCAAGTCAAGGGATGGAGATGAAATAAAATGAGAGTTTAAAGTTCGTAAGATGGTGGTGTGGTGTCAATGCTGGTATAGAGGGCAGCACAGTGGCTCAGTGGTTAGCCCTGCTACCTCACAGGGAGAGCGGAGGGGTGTGGGTGGGATACCCTTTTCAGGGTCAGTATGGACCTGATGGGGCCATTGGCCGGCTCCCACGTTGTAAGGATTCTATCATTTTATTCAATATGAATTTTCCTCTGTTTGGTCCTGACCAATTGAGGTATGTATCATCAGATAAACCAAATAAATAAAATAAAACTAATCTGTGGCCACTGGGAGTTAACACACCTGTGTCACCTGTTTGTTCAAATTATTGAATAAATGAAGTGAACCACATTGTAATGTAACAGTCCCCCAGGCGATGCCAGCTGGTATAAATGAAAGGCTTTGAGATTATATCACCTCGGCATTGAGTACAGAGAGATTGCCTGCTCACAGAGATTCAGGCAGAAAATGACGTTTTCATTTTATTATGTACGTCAATTATTTTACATGACCCTTCCAACTGGAACAATCCCCGGTAAGTGCAGTACACCAATGAATTTGTGTACATCGGTCTGATGATCGGTTGCGTGTTCACACTGTCACTGACAATGGTACATGGGCATGTTGTGCCCAAAAGTCACATAGTGGCAGGAACTTGGTAATTTATTATCAGATTACAGAGACCCTGTGGAATCCCCATCATCGCAGATTCTGCAAGACTTCCCTGGGAAAGTATTCATCTCTGCTGAGAAGCTTCCAGAGAGTTTCACTGGAACTAAGGCTAGGAATCACTTTGGAAATGTCTAAGTGGCGGTATTTTATGTAGAGAGTGCGATATTATTGAATTTGTATTGGTTTCTGGTATTGAAGTGAGTATACAGTGGCCTTCTCTGTACCTCCGAACTTTATAGTTAACTTGGAGTTATTTGTGTAATTGCAGCCATTTGTTTTAAAAGTTGTGTTTGAATTGTGGCGATGGGCTGAATGCCTTTGTGCACTAATGAGCTTTGGTTTATTTTTGATGCTTGCTACCCAGTATGGTATTGATGCAGCCTGAAAAAAAACATTGTTGTTGAGTTCTGGAATTTGCAATTAAGGCAGAAACCCTTACTGAGTAAGCTTTACGTTCACTTTTATTACTTTTGTCGTTTTTATTTTGTTTCTGTTAGACCGTGAAACTGAGTGGATATATAGATCTGTGCTCATGCAAATGAAATGAGAGTTTTCGTAAATCACAATATCTAGGAACGAAACTTTTGTGTTGATCACACACAGTAGTGTTGGGACAAAAGAACAGCTCTGAACAAATTGGATAAAAGCCGAGTACGTTGATGCTCAGATGTGCGGCAACTCTGGCAAGAAATTGACTGCAATTCCAGTTGAGAATTGGCAGTCAAAAGTCATTTAACCAAGCGATAGATATAAGGATTTTGGTGTGAATATTTTTGAGGGCTGCTTTGTTTGAACGGTGGCTCAGTAGTAATCACAATTACTTCACAGCACCAGGGTCCCAGGTTCGATTCCACCCTCTGGTGACTATCTGTGGGGAGTGTGCACGTTCCCCCCATGTCTGCGTGGGTTTCCTCTGGGTGCTCCGATTTCCTCCCACAGTCCAAAGATGTGCAGGTCAGGTGACTTGGCCATGTTAAATTACTCATAGTGTTAGTTGTATTACTCAGAGGGAAATTTGGCTGGCTGGGTGGGTTAAATGACTGGAGGCCTGTGACCGGTGGAGTGCAGATGACACAAAATTGGAGGTGCAGTGGACAGCGAAGAGAGTTACCTCAGATTACACCAGGATCTTGATCAGATGGGCCAATGGGCTGAGAAGTGGCAGATGGAGTTTAATTCAGATAAATGCCTGGGGCTACGTTTTGGGAAAGCAAATCTTAGCAGGACTTATACACTTAATGGTAAGGTCCTAGGGAATGTTGCTGAACAATGACCTTGGAGTTAAAGTTCATAGCCCCTCGAAAGTGTAGACGCAGGTAGATAGGATAGTGAAGAAGGCGTTTGGTATGTTTTCCTTTATTGGTCAGTGTATTGAGTACAGGAGTTGGGACGTCATTTTACAGCTGTACAGGACATTGGTTAGGCCACTGTTGGAATATTGCGTGCAATTCCGGTCTCCTCCCTGTCAGAAAGATGTTGTGAAACTTGAAATGATTCAGAAAAGATTTACAAGGATGTTGCCAGGGTTGGAGGATTTGAGCTATGGGGACAGACTGAACAGGCTGGGCTGTTTTCCCTGGGGCGTTGGAGGCTGAGGGGTGACCTTATAGAGGTTTACAAACCTATGAGGGGCAATTGATAAGAAATATAGATTTTTCCCTAGGGTCAGGGAGTCTAGAACTGGAGGGCATAGGTTAAAGGTGAGAATGGAAAGATATAAAAGGGACCTAAGGGGCAACCTTTTCAAACAGAGGGTGGTACGTGTATGGAATGAGCTGGCACAGGAAGTGGTGGAGGCTGGTACAATTGCAGCATTGAAAAGGCATTTGGATGGGTATATGAATAGAAAGGGTTTGGAGGGATATGGGCCGGGTGCTGGCAGGTGGGACTAGATAAGGTTGGGATATCTGGTCGGCATGTACAGGTTGAATCGAAGGGTCTGTTTCCATGCTGCACATCTCTATGGCTGTATTTAGAAGGTGACGGTGCATTTGGAGTTCACTTCCCAGTTAGGATGGTGGCTTGAAGTGGCTTATTTAACCTTCAACTTATTTAAAGGGAACTTGGATCTGTACCCGAAGTCTAGAAACCTTCAACGCTGTGAACCATGATTTGGAAAATGGAATCAGAAAGGTAGCCAGTTTACTCAACTGATACAGATGTGAATCACCTCTTTCAGTGCCATGACTTTACTCCAGTTCTGTGGGATTGAAGTAAGACTGAGGAGTGTTAAAGTGAGTTTTGAGAAGATTTGTAGCTGAGGTTGAGTTTTTGGATGTATGTTTGCTCGCTGAGCTGAAAGGTTCACTTCCAGACATTTCTTTACCCTACTAGGTAACATCTTCAGTGGGGCTCAGGCGAAGCAATGCAGAAAATTCCTACTTTCTATTTGTATGTTTGGATGTACCCAAAGAAACCCAACCATTTAAATATAAAGCAGGAATTTTCAACATTGCTTCGCCTGAGGCCCACTGACGATGTTACCCAGCAGGGTAATCAAAATGAAACTTGCGGCTCAGCGAGAAAACCTTCATCCAGTGTTAAAGTGAATTCACTTGGTCAGCAGAGTGTTTCTGCGTTGTCCATTTCCAACATTGGAACACTGTAGAGAGTTAAACTGAATTCCAGATGACTATGGTTAATTTCTAGTTGTTGCCTAAACAAGTTTTTGGTTTCATATTTTTTACAATGCATAAAGCAATTTTGCACGGTGAGGAATATTATTCACTAAGTTTAGAATATAATAATGAATCAATTCATTAGGGTAATATTGCTTAACTTATTTAGGTATTCTCATTACAAAACAAAGTTTTTTTAAAAGACGTGTTGTGAAGTCTTGTTCTGTCTATGAACTGCTGAGTATTTGTATTATCACCTCCCATGTTGATTGCACCTGACATGACTAGAACAGAGAGAGTCAGAATAAGCTGATTTTTTTTTCTTTTGTAACGTCATATTTTACTACACAATGGATTGGAGCCACCAAATTCAGTATTTGCAGTAGTGAACTGTCTGCTTGGTTGTGCATTATGTAGCTCACTCAAAAAGTTTCAACAAGCCCATTCCCAAGACTATTTGCATTTGGCATTGTCTGTTCACTGAATATACAAGCTAAATTGAACATTTTCTAAATATGACAAGGAATTGTTCACTTCCCAAAACAAACTCGGCAGGATTCAATGAGTTAACAGATCCTCACTTTATCATCACAGATTGTGGGTTGTCCCTTCACTGATGAAACCAAACTTTCTCGGCTTTGTTAGCATCCTCCGTCAAATCATTACATCTTCTCAAGTGCAACAACTCATGTTTTTGTAATATATTGATCAGAACATTTCAGGCAAGCGTATATGGAGGACGGGAAAAGACTGGCTGTAAGAGCTGCTCCCTTAGTTGTAGCATTTTACGTGTCAGAGCTGACTTTCACGAATTTCTGGAAGACTTTGTTTTATAAGTTGGACCATTATTTTTGGAAATTTGGGGAAAAGAAATATCAATGCAAGGCAGTTTAAAAAGGAGTAAGATAGGCGAAGTTGGAAATCACATTGTCAGCGAGAGAGAGAGAAAGAAAGAAACCATTGCTGCTGTCTGACACGGCAGTGAATCTGCACAGCTACTGCCTTTGCTGTTTGAGTGCAAGCGTTTCAGGCTACCAGAGAACATCTGGGCAAAAAACAGCAAAAAAATCACAGCTTCCCTTGGAGAAACTTGTGTGTGAGAGCTCACAGCACAGGAGCAGATAAGTCCATGGTTTTTAAGTGTCGCGTTGCTGTTTTTTTTTGCGTATGTCTACAATAGTGAATAGACCGAGTTCTTTTTGTCTATTTGGTATATTGAGATCTGTCTCTTGATCAAAGTGTGAGAGTATAAGGTATTGGCAATAAGTTAGCACTGAGCGGTGTCTTTTAGATCTATAGGGCTGTGGTATTTTCTGGGCCTGTAGATTATTGAGGTGCAAAGATGACTTTTAGCGGACAGATAAACCTTTCCTGACGGATGTGGGAGGTTAGGGAAAGCTTCCATTTACTGATGATTATGTCTACAGTAAGTGTGTTTGGTTGTGCATCCTATCAAGTCGCCATGGATCGATTGGAGAAGCAGTCAGAGGTAAAGGGGAATTTACAGGAGGTAAGGGGTGTGATGGCTAGCATTTACAGGAAGAGGGGGAAACTGCAGACACAGCCATGTAGATGGGTCACCTCCAGGAAAGGTTGGATAGAAAAGTGGAAAGGGCAAGAGTCTCCGGTAGCTATCACCATCTTTAGCTAGTATGCTGCTTTGTCGGGGGCGATGGACTCTTAGAGAATGTGGCATGAGAACCAGATTTCTGACACCAAGACTGGTTCTAATGTATAAGAGGGGCACTCCAGGTTCCAAGTGATCAGTTATGATAAGGTACTGTCTAGTCAGAGGCACAGACAGACGTTTCCATGACAAACATTGAGAAATCAGAATAGTGTGTTGCCTCACTGGTGCGAAGATCAAGGATATCTCGGAGAGGATGCAGAATGTTCTCAAAGGAGAGAGGGACCAGCAGGAGGCCATGCGCACAGTGGAACTAATGATATACGAAGGGAAAAGGATAAAATTCAGAATGTGGACGAGAAGAAGTTTGGCAGTAATTTAAAATAACGTGCTTGGAAGGAGTGATTTTAGATTACTGTCGGTGCCACGAGCTAGTGAGTAGAGGAATTGGAGGGTAGAGGCTGAGGAGTCACAGAGAAGGATACACACTTTGGGTTCATTGGAATTTCTGCTGGAGTAGAAGTGACTTGTGTCAGGAGGATGGATTGAACCTGAATTGAAATGGGACTAATACACTGGCAGGGAGATTTGCTCGAGATGCCCAGGAAGATCTGATCTAATAAGGTTGTGGAGTGTTGGGAATGCGGGCAGTGTGTGGGACCCAGGGAGATAGTGAGGGTGGACATTAATCTGATATTGAAGCATTTGCAAAATGGCGGAGGTCAAACAGTCAGGGCTGTAGAATACAAAGGCTGTCGTAAGGAAAGAAAGGGAGCCAAGAGAAGAGGGAATTTGTGTTTTAGATAATGGATAACATTACAGCTGTAATTAGATAGGATATTCTTGCGATTATGCCCAGGGAAGATATTTGTGTGGACCTGAGAAATAAGAAAAAGATGATCACCTTATTTGGATTGTATTATTGACCCACGAATGGGAAGTGGGAACTCAAAAAAAAATTCGAAAGGAAATACCAGTTATCTGTAAGATGAATAGAGTGGTAATAGTAGGGAATTTTAACGTTTCAAACATTGTCTAGGACAGCCAGGGTGTTAAGGGTTGAGATGGGGAGGAAATTGTTAAGTGTGTACAAGAAAATTTTCTGATTCAATCTGCAGATATATGTACTCGTGCAGGCTCAAACCTTGACTTTCTCTCAGGAAATAAGGCAGGCCAGGAGACTGAGGTGTCAGTGGGGAGCACTTTGTGGCCAGCGACCATAAATCTATTAGTTTAAAAATTGACCAATCGTGAAAGTACCTGGCAAGAACTTCCAAAAGTTGTCTGCAGGAAAATGTTTGCAGGTGAAGCGATGGTTAGAAAATGATAAGACTTCAAAAATGAGATAACAATGGTCCAGAGGCAGTATGTTCTTGTTCGGCTGAAAGGCAAGACTGGTAGGTGCAGGAATGCTGGATGATGGGAAAAATTGAGGATTTGGTAAAAAGAAGGATGCAATGTCAGGGATAGACAGCAGAGACCGAGTCAATATTTACAAGAGAATGAGGGGAGTGGATTATACTTAAGAGGGAATGGATGTAGGTTTGCTGGCTGAGCTGGAAGGTTCATTTTCAGACATTTCGTCACCATACAGGGTAACATATTCAGTGAACCTCCGAATGAAGCACTGGTGTTGTCGCTGGCTTCCGATTTATATGTTTGAGTTGCCTGGGATGGGTGTTGTCATTTCCTGTGGTGACATCACTTCCTATAGTGATGTTCTTTCCTGTTCTTTTTTTAAGGTTTGGTGAATATTCTCAAAACTCGTTAACTTAAGAGGGAAATCGGCAGGGCAAAAAGCGGACATGAGATAGCTTTGCCAAAAAGGGTTGAGGAGAATCCGAACGAATTTAATAAATATATTAAGGACAGAATTGTCGCGCAGGAGAAAATAGGACTCCTGAAGCATCGTGTGGCAGCCTGTGTGTGGAAATGCAGGAGATATGAGCAACAGTAAAGAAGCATTTTGCATCTTTGTTTACTACGCAGAAAGGCATGGTAGATACAGAATGATCGGGAAAAAGTGGTGACACCTTGAAAAATGCCAAGATTGCATCAGAAGCAATGCTGAATATCTTAAAAATGATGAGGTTGGATAAATCCCCAGGAGCTGATGAGGTGTTCTCTGAATCTCTTTGGGAAGCTAGGGAAGTGATTGCTGGGACACTTGCTGAGATATTTGTATCATTGACAGTAGGCAAGGCACTGGAAGACTGGAGGTTGGTGAACATAGTGCCAGTATTTAAGAAAGGTGACAAGGAAAAGCCAGGGCAATATAGACTGGTGAGCCTGACGTTAGTGGTGGGCAAGCTATGAGAGTAAATCTTCAGGGACAGGATTTACATGTATTTGGAGTGTCAAGGACTGATTGGGGGCAGTTGACAGGCCTTTGTACATGCGCTATCATGTCTCACCAACTTAACTGAGCTTTTTGAAGATGTATCAAAGAGGATTGACGAAGCAGAAAAGTGGACGTAATCGATATGGACTTCTGGAAGGTGTTCAAACTGGTTTGAATATCAACACTTCAAATCTGACTTCGCTTTTTGGAATGATTCCCTGCCTTTTTGTTGCAATGATAGGTTTTTGTGTGCAGGGAGAAATCTGAGATGGTGTTGTGAGTTCAGTGAACCATGTTCAGCTGAAGATGTTCTGAAGAAGTGTGATTCCATTCACCCTGTTTCTATCTCCACAGATACTGCTATACTTGTTGGGTTTTGTTTTGTTTCATATTTTCAGCATTCAAAGCCTTAATTGATATCATTAAAATGCTTCACATCCAAACCTGCCTCTCGGAACAAATTCTTCGAGTCACAGAACCAGACTGTATAGGAGAGGGCCTTCGGTCCATCCAGTTTGTGCTAACAAAGCTACACAAAATCTACTCTTGTCCCAGCTCCCAGAACCATTCTCATAGTCTCGAATACTATGATGCTTCAAGCGTTCATCCAGGTATTTGTTAAAGTTTGTGATGATTCCTGCTTCTGCAACTCTCTCAGGCACTGAATAATCAGACACCCACCACTCTCTGGTGAAAGCCTCTTCCTCAGATCCTGCGAACCTCTTCCCTGTCACCTTAAAGATAAGCCTCCCCGCACCGCCCCCACCCCCCGCCATCTGAAAATTCCCTGCCAACCCTTAGTTAAAAACAGGAGTGAGCAGCTTCAAATTGGGTCAGGCTGTTAGAGCTGTCACGTTCAAACTTGACATCTGAAACTTCCCAACTGCCCCAGTTATGTGCTAAAATCTTATATTGCTACCTGTGCTGACGTAGAGACGTTTGATCATTAATTTCCAATTTGCATTTTACTTCCTGTTTCTTTCAGTTAATTGCCTGGTGATTTTGGTTCTCACACGGGGAAAGTGTGGTCTCTCTAACAGCACAACGCGCTGCCTGTTGGCTATGGCAATGTCGGATCTACTGTTCGTACTCATTGACATCATACTGTGGAAACTCAAATTCTTTGGTATGCCAACGTGTTTCCTGGATCTCACTTCTGTGTGCCGTTCTGTCTATGCCATGGCTTGTGCAGCCACAGACTGCTCTGTCTGGTTCACTGTCCTTTTCACCTTTGATCGTTTTGTGACCATTTGCTGCCTGAGAATGAAGACAGATTATTGGACAGAAAAAGCCTTGGCTGTGGCTTTGGCTGCAACTGGCATTCTGCTCTTTTCAAAAAACATTCCCTTTTATTTTCGCTTTGAACCTGTGAGAATAATTAACAATATTCCGTGGCACTGCCGAATAAAATCAATTTATTTTACAGATCCCAGGTGGCTGGGATTCAGGTGGTTTGATATCATTTTAACCCCTTTCATCCCATTCGTGTTAATTCTGTTGATGAATACTCTGATGGTCAGACACATTTTGTTGATCAGTCGAGTCCGCAAGAGCCTGAGGGGTCAGAGGAAGGGAGAGAGGCACAAAGACGCAGAGATGGAGAATCGGAGGAGGTCAGTGATTTCCCTCTTCACCATATCCATTAGCTTTATACTTCTGTGGACAGTGCACGGGTCAAACGTCTTATACTTTAGCATTAAAGGAACATACCGTTGGAATTACAGTTCTATAAAGGATTTTACATACATTGCAGAATTGTTGAGGGTTATAAGCTGCAGCACGAACACATTATTTTGCGCAGTGACTCTGTCCAAATTCAGAGCGAAGTTCAAGAATGCAATGCAAAAACTGGTTACATAAATCCTACGCTTAATGACTCAGCAGAAGAACTGGGAGAGGTCCCCAGGCGTCTGCAGTGTTCCCAGTGCAGGGATTGCATATGTGCAGACTGAATTTCATCACAACAATAACATGGATTGAGTTGAACACCCTGCAGTGGATGGCGGGGGGGTGCGGGGGGGCAAAGCAAGATGGGTCAGCGTTCACCACGCTCAGGTACACACTGCTATCCCTGATTGACTGACGGATTAACTCACATGGAGACACACAAGCAATGAGGAGCAGTAGTCCATTCAGCCCTTCGAACCTGGTCCACCGTTCATTCCAGAACATCACGGTTCATCCAATTCTAAGGTGTAATCCACCTTCCTGTCTGTTCCTGACAATGATACCAATCTCCCAGGCTTAACATAATCCATCCAATTGCACCTTAAGAAATATTGGAAGACACAACAACAGGACAGCACTGAAGTGGAAAATAAGTAACTGTCAGGGACAGTGCAGGAGGGAAAGAGGCTGGAGGAGTGATTCCAAATGATGGATTGTCTGTGATTGATGGACTCAGCTGGAACATTGTGTCTTCATGGAGAGCCCTGTGAATGAGTGATAAAGTCCGGCAGCAGGGGTTTCTGCATTTCCCCTGCAGGGGAGGACATCACAGGACAGAAACAGCTCCTCCTGTACCATGATCAATGTCAGTCTCTGTCTGTTAGCTCAAAATAAACATTTTTTCAAGAAGAAAAACTCTCCGTGTGCTGTTGATCCCCTGATCTGAATTTTTTCTTGCTCCATGCACATTTTTTCAGTTTTGACAGTGTTCCGTGAGCCCTCTTATGTTTACTCCCACCACAGGAATATTGCCTTCTTTCTCTTTCCGCCTCTTCCTGCATGTCGCTTTCTCTGTCGCGCTCTTCGTCTCTTTCTCACACTCTTTCGCTATGTCTGCATCTCTCTCTCTCTCTCTCTCTTTCATTATGCCCTGCTGCCATTCTTGTGCTTAGGAGTGGGAATGAAAGGCCTTCTGCTCTTCTTTTTTTACCAATTTCGAATGAGCAAAAGTGCCTTCCCCACTTCCTTTGTATCATTCTCAAGAAGGGTTTTATTTTTTATTCATTCACAGGATGAGGGCATCGCTGACCAGCACCAGCATTTATCGCCCATCCCAAATTGCCTCCAGGGCTGTTAACTGTTAACCACATTGTTGTACGTCTGGAGTCACGTGTAGTCCTGACCTGGTGAGGATGCAGTTTCCTCTCTGAAAAGCATGAGCTAACCGACAAGCGACCTGGGTTCATCATTCGACTCTTAAATTTCAGATAGTCATTGTACTTAAACGCCATCCTCTTCCACAGTGGGAATTGAACTTGAGTGCCCAGAACATGACTTGGTTGCCTGCCTTAATAGAGCAGCGATAACTCTGCTAAGCCATCGCCTCTATCCCATCTCTGATCTCGTCCTGTGTAACAGGCTGGAGAAGGGGCTGAATAAGAACAGAAAGAACTGTTAATGCTCTTAATCAGAAACAAAAACAAATTCCTGGAAGAAATCAGCACATCTGCCAGATTCTATGCAGAGAACTCTGAGCTGAATGGCCTCCTGTACCAGAGTAACAGACTGGAGAGGAGCTGAATGACCTCCTTTCCCAGGGATCAGGTTGTAGAAGGATCTGATTGTTCTCTTGTACCAGAATAACATGCCGGAGAGGATCTGAATGGCCGATTTTTTTTCCTGTGGGCTAGGCCGGAGAATGGGCTGAACAGCTTCACCTTGTTCATGTGGGACAGAGTAGAGAAGGAGTTGAATGGTCTCCTCCTGTTCCTGTGGGACAGACCGGAGAAGGGGATGAATGGCCTCCTTCTAATCCAATATTGTTGGGTGCGTTCATGCCAACAGCAGACTCATTCATCATTGAAAATTAAACAATGCTTTATCCCCTGAATTAAAAAAAAGTCAAGCCGTGAAATTTCCAAGTCTCTGCCCATTTGTTCTCCATATTTTAAGTAAAGGCTGATTTCAGTGTTCCAAATATTAACACCATTCACCGCTAGTTAGTCGATATGTTCATGTGCATTTTACCCCTTTAACTAGTGTAATGGGCAGGCAAATGGCAGATAATGTTGGAAGTAAGATTCATTCTTTTTGGTAGAGGTAATATAAATTAAGTGGCTGAATTCTAGTGGGCACTTAACATCTAAAGTTGGAGGTGTATACTTCTTTTTTGGAAAGTGACTGGAAACGTTGAGCAGATTTGTTGAAAATAAGTTATCCAAAATCGAATGGAATGCAAAGGAAAGGGGAATGTTATTTTTCGTGTATAAATCACCGCTTCAGACACAGCTGGGGGAAACAGCCCAGATTTGAACTCTTGAATTCAATCTCTGACTTCCATTGGGTTAAACCTTAGCTCCGCCCACTACAGCACACCGCACTTTAGGAAGCATGCCAATGCAGTGGATGCTTTGAAATGGCATGTTTTCTCAGTGGTTCGCATTGCTGTTTCAGAGCACCAGGGACAGGGCTTTGATTCGGGTGACTATCTGTGTACATCCTCTCCGTGCCTGCGTTGGTTTTCTCCTGGTTTTCTGGTTTCCTCCCACAATCTAAAATATACATGTCAGAAACATTAGCCGGGCTGAGCTGCTCGTGGTGTTCAAGGCTGTGTAGGTTAGGTGCATTCGTCATGGATAAGTATAGGGCAGGGGAATGTGGCTGGATGGTTTACTCTTCAGATGGTAGGCATGGACGTGTTGGGCTGAACGGCCTAATTCCACACTTTAGGGAGCGTTTTCTAGGCTGTGGGAGCCGGTTAATAGTTCATGGGAACTAAATAACAGGACATTTAGCCACCGTGAGCGTGTCAAAGCATTCAGTGCCTGATTTGTAGCCAAACTCCACATACCTGTGTTTCTGCCTTATTCCTTACAAACTATGCTTAAGATAAAGAAATCTATCGCAGATACAAAATTAACATCGAATCCAGCAGCCACTACTCTTTGTGGAAGAGAGTTCCCCCTATCCAACACCCTTTCTGAGTGGCAATGCTTCCTAACATCTCTCCTGAACACATTAGCCCGACATTGCAGACTATGTCCATTTATGTCTGAATCCATAAACAGTGGAATTTGGTGATCTTTATAAACCCTATCTCCTGAGTTCTGGAGAAATGTGGCCTAATTTGTAGTCTCCCACATTAATGGTTGGAGAACTGAGAAGTCCCTATTTGAGGCTCCCTCAGACTTACAGTAAAGGGTCAAGGGGGACACCAAGCGGATCTTTATTCATAATGTGACAAAGAAGTGGGTACAACTGTCCAAGCTACAGAAAAGCGTGCAGAATCTACTCCTGGTGCAGACAATGGGTGTCGATGTCATAGAAGATTTTCAGGAGGCGAAGACCCAGAAAGCCTCACTGTTTACCTCCAAAGCCACCAAGATAATCACCCGGTCTGGGGTGCACACTGTGGAGCAGGACGGGACGGGCTCACCTTTGGTCTTCGAAAAATTGCACAGGGAGAGCTCGTAGCTCAGCATTCTGAAAGGGAGAAAAATCAGTCTGTAACGTTATCTCATCTTGACATCCTGAGGATAAGCAAAACTCTTTGTGCCATATTACATGACATGAATCTCACAGATAGCGCAGCCTCCCGTTCATTACTTTCTATTGTGCAGGTTTTAAATGACAACATATGGGAGATTCTGGACCAGCCGCTATCTCTGGAGGTGCTGACTAAGGCTCTCGACTCCTTCGAAAAGAATAGGCCTCGCAGAATTGATAGCGTATCAGCCGTGTTGTATTCGACTCTGTGAGAGTTGATTGGCCAGGACCTGGTGAAAGTGGACAACAGGGAAATTGAGATGTTGAATATCTGACTCAGTGACAGGCCACTGTCAAAAGCTGTGCATTTGTAAATAAAGGGGGATTAATGACAAGATGCTAGAACATGAGCATTGATTTTACTCTCAGACATTGTTGCTGCCAATGTGCATCAGGATCTTGGGTTTTTCATGTTCCACACATTCCCACTCCAACCCCTGACCCACCCGAGCAAACAGCACACCACAAGATGTCCTGTAGTTGCTCTGTGACGTTCCTGACCCTCGGCACTGTTGAGACAATATACCATCCTGGACTCTGGCTAGTCAGAACCGATGATTTTGAAAGAGTCAGTCAGTCATGTTAGCTTTGTGCATGCTGCCATTTGAAGTGAACACAACACCGCATTAACTTTATAAATAAGGAAAAAAAATAGAAACGAAATACTGCAGAATTAGGGCTCAATGTCCATTTGAGTGAGGCATTTATTCACCAGATTGATAGGTGGACAACAAGGGTTCAATTGTGAGGGACAGCGATGACGCGAACCCATGGTTCAATTCCTCGAATTAAGAAGGGTCTGAGATGAGTTAAGTTTTCCAGAGAAGAATGGAAACGTCTGGGGATAAATGGACCGAAAGGCATCTTGTTGCCTCTTGCTTTAGGGTGAGAAAAATCATCTGAAATTTTGTCGATGACCTAAAACCTTTCCAAGAGTGAAATGAATGAACATTGCCTCACATTTCTCTACACTATACTGCACAGACTATTTGGTCCTTGTTTACTCACTGAACCTGCCCTTTCCCTTCTCAGTGCTACTACGTCCTCCTTGCCTATTACTGTCAACTTAATATTGTGCTATGATCAAAGGTAATGCATGATCCCATAATCTTAGTCATTGTTAGAAATTATGGTGGTATCGTGGGAAATGATCCTTGTGTCACTCACTAATACCACTCCAACATTTTGGTAATGACATATTTACTCCTGCTCTCTGTTTTTTGTCCTCAATCAGTCCTCAAGCCAAGTCCCATTTCCCCATCTCGACGGCTCTCATTGACAACATTGAACACACCCTCATTCATTTCCAGTATTGGACATTTCTGCATCCTTGTGCGAGCAAATCCCCTCTGACCTCAGTCCTCCATCTCGCTTGAAACTGTTCTTTCCCATCATCCGTCAGATGTTTTAAGTTTCTTCTCTGTACATGTGCAGCACACTGCAGGTGAACAGGGAATATCTCACCCTCTGTCTTACTGTAGAGATCATGTGTGATTCAGAGTCAGCTCTGAAATATGTCCAGGGCGCAGTTACCCTGGTAGGAAGTTCTGTATTGATTGGAGCTTTTATAACCATTGAGGGCATTTTTCAGTAAATTATTTTTACCTGTTTCAATTATTGCCTTGTGCGGAGCAATGATGTTCGAATCAGAGACTGTCTGTGCACAAGGTGAGGAATTGCATTGCGATGATGTATTCATTAAAACCGACAGTGTGTCGTCACCAATAACCAACGAAGCTCCCTGCACAGAATAGTCGCTGATAACCATGGAAAACACATCTCAGTGCTGAGAAGAATGTTTCTCAGAGAGACACTCAACAACTGGAATTTAATTTCCAAATGATCAAAATCAAAGGAATGTCGAACCTGAAATGAAATGAGAGTTTAAAGTTCGATAGATGGTGCTGTGGTGTCAATGCTGGTAATGAGGGCGGCACAGTGGCTCAGTGGTTAGCCCTGCTGCCTCACAGAGAGCGCGGGTGGGTCTGGGTGGGATACCCTTTGCGGGGTCAGTGTGGACCTGATGGGCCCATTGGCCGAATTCCACGTTGTAAGGATTCTACTAGGTCACACAATATACATTTTCCTCTGTTTGGTCCTGACCGATTGAGATTTGTACAATCATACTTACCAGAGCTGTAAAGATAATCTGTGACCACTAGGAGTTCACTCACAGGTGTCACTTGTTTGTTCAAATTCTGAAATAAATGAAGTGAACCACATTGTAATGTAACAGTCCCCCAGGCGATGCCAACGGGTATAAATGAAAGGCTTTGAGATTACATCACCTCGGCATTGAGTACAGGGAGATTGCCTGCGCACAGAGATTCAGGCAGACAATGGCATTTTCATTTTATTATTTGCGGAAATTATTTTACATCACCCTTCCGACTGGAACAATCCCCGGGAAGTGCGGTACGCCAATGAAATTGTGTCCATCTGTCTGATGGTTGGCTGCGGGTTCACTCTGTCACTGACAATGATATATAGATAGGTTGTGCCCAAAGTTCACACAGTGGCAGGAGCTCGGTAATTTATTGTCAGATTACAGGGACCCTGTGGATTACGTGTCATCGCAGATTCCACAGGGTTTGCCTGGGAAATTATTCATCTCTTCTGAGAACCTTCCAGAAACACACATTCCAATCGGAGATTACGGAGAATTTCAATGGAATTAAGGCAAGGAATCACTTTGGAAACATATAAGCGGTGGTATTCTATGAAGAGAATGCAATATTAGTGAGTTTGTGTTTAGTTCTGGTGTTGAAGTGAATAAGCAGTGGGCTTCTCTGTGCATCTAAAGTTCAGAGTTAACTTGGATTTATTTGTGTAATTGCAGCAGTTTGTTTTAATAATTGCGTTTGGAGTTTGGCGATGGGCTGAATGGCTTTGTGCACGAATGAGCTGTTGTTTAGTTTTGATGGTTGCAACCTAGCATGGTGTCAATGCGGCCTCACAACTTTGTAGGTGAGTTCTGGAATTTTCAATTAATGAAGAAACTCTTATCGAGAAAGCTTTACTTTCAATTTTATCATTTTTGTCATTTAGTTTTGTTCCTGTACGACCCTGGAGGAGTGGATGTATAGATCTGTGCTCATGAAAATGAAATGAGAGTTTTAGTAAATGACATTACGTTGTATGTTGATCACAGATGGTAGTGTTGGGACAGAAGAAAATCTCTGAAGAAACTGTGACAAGCTGTGTATATTGATGCTCAGATGTGCGGTATCTCCAGGAAGAAATTGACTGCAAATCCAGTTGAGAATTGGCAGTCAAAAGTCATTTATCCAAGTGATCGGGACAGGGATTCTGGTGTGAATAGTTTTTGATGACTGTTTTGTTTGGAACGGTGTTGTTGGGAGTCGAGTTTTGTGTAATATATGAAAGTCGGAGCGTTTCGTTTCATGCATGCATTGTTTGAGATTAACAAGAATTATACTTCTGCTGCGTGTTCGTTGTCTTTGAATCTGCTTTATAAGCTCGTAATTTGATTTCTTCTATTTTATCATAAGTTCTTTCGCAATAAATTTCATTTTTTTAATGGATGCAGAGCAGATAGCCACTTTACTCAATTGATGTAGACATGAATAAACTGTTTCAGTGCCATAAGTTTCCTGTAGTTCTGCGGGATTGAAGAAAGACAGTTGTTTTAAATTGGATTCACTCAGTGCCAGAATGCGCTGTTTCTGCATTGTCAATTTCCAACATTTTAACACTGAGAAGTGTTAAATTGAATTTCAGATGCATGTGGCTAATTTCCAGTTGTTTTTCTGAAGAAGTTTTCGTGGCTTCATATTTTTACACTGCATGAAGCAGTTTCGCTTCGGGAGGAGTATTACTAAGTCTAGAAGGTAAGAATTAATAAATTCCTTAGTTTAATATGCTCTCCGTATTTAGGTATTCTCATTACAAAATAAAGTGTTTTTTTAAAAGACGTGTTGTGAAATTTTGTTCTGTCTATGAACTGTTGAGTATTTGTATTTTCACTTTCCATGTTAATTACATCTGACATTAGAGCACAACAGAGAGTCGGAGAGACTTGATTATTTTGTAACATCATATTTTCTGACACAATGGATTGGAGCCACAAAATTCAGTGTTTGTAGTAATGAGCTGTCTGTTTCATTTTGTATAATGTTGCGTATTCAAAAAATTTCAATAAGCATAACCTCAAGAGTATTTCAGTCAGACAATGCAGAGAACACAAAAAAATAGTCACGTCTACAGATTTGCATTTGGCATTATCTGTTCACTGAATTTACAAGCGAAAATGGAACATTTTCTAAATATGACAAGGAATTGTTCACTTCCCAAAACAAATTCTGTGGGATTCCATGAGTCAACAGATCCTCAATTTATCATCACAGATAGTGGTTTGTCCCTTCAATGATGAAACCAAACTTTCTCGGCTCTGTTAGCATCCTCCGTCAAAGTTTTCCACCTTATCATTTTTTTTGTAATATATTGATCAGAATGTTTCAGACAAACGTATATGGAGGACGGGAAAGTCTGTGGCTGTAAGAGCTGTTCCCCTCGTTGTGATATTTTACGTGTCAGTGCTGACTTTCACGAATTACTGGAAAGCTATTGTTTTATAAGCTGGTGCATTGTTTTGGAAATTTGGGGAAAAGAAATATCAAAGCAAGGCAATTTAAAAAAGAGGAAGATTAGACAAAGTTGGACACCACATGGTCAGCCAGAGAGAAATAGAGAGAGAGATAAACTATTACTGGTATCTGACACAGCAGTGAATCTGCACAGCTCCTGCCTTTGCTGTTTGAGTCCATGTGTTTCTGGCCATCGGAGAGCATCTGGGAAAACAAAACAGCAAAAATCAGAGCTGTTCTTGGAGGAACTTGTGTGTAAGAGTTCACAACATTGGAGCAGATAAGGGCATGGTGTTTAGGTGTAACCTTGCTGCCTTTTGTTGTGTCAGTCTACAACAGCGAGTCGAGCGAGTTCATTCTTGGGTATTAATTTTATTGAGGTCTGTCTCTTGATTAAATTGTAAAGGTAGAAGTCATTGGTTATAAGTTAGCCCGGAGAAGTGTCTTTTAGAGCTCTGCGGCTGTGGTATTTTCTGGGTCTGGAGATTATTGAGGTGCAAAGATGACTTTTAGTGGACTGATGACCCCTTCCTGTCAGATGTGGGAGATTAGGGAAAGCTCCCATTTACTGAAGATTATGTCTACAGTAAGTGTGTTTGGTTGTGAATTCTGTCAAGTCCCCATGGATCGATTGCAGAAGCAGTTAGAGGCAAAGAGAAATTTACAGGAGATAGGGAGTGGGATGGCAATCATTTACAGGAAGAAGGGAAAACCGCAGATATAATCATGTAGATGGGACACCTCCAGGAAAGGTTGAACAGGGAGGTGGATAGTGGAGAATGCTGTAGAATACAAATGCTGATGTAAAGACAGAAAAGGAGCTAAGAGAATCGGGAATTTGTGTGTTTGATAATGGATAACATTATGCTGTAATTAGACAGGATATTCCTGCGATTGTGTCCAGGGAAGATTTTTGTGTGGAACTGAGAAATAAGGAAAAAAGATCACTTTATTGGGGTTGTATTATTGACCCACGAATAGTAAGTCGGGAGTCGAGAAAAAAATTCATAAGCAGATATCAGTTATCTGTAAGAATAATAGGGTGGTAATAGTAGGGAATTGTAACGTTTCAAACGTAGTCTGGGACTGCCAGAGTGTTTAGCGTTGAGATGGAGAGGAAGTTGTTAAGTGTGTACAAGAAAGTTTTCTGATTCAGTATGCAGACGTCGGTACTCGTGCATGCTCAAAACTTGACCTACTTTCAGGAAATAAGGCAGGCCAGGTGACTGACGTGTCAGTGGAAATCACTTTGTGGACAGTGAACATAATTCAATCAGTTTAAACAGTGGTCAATTTTGAAAGTACCTGGCAAGAACTTTCAAAAGCTGACTGCAGGGAAATGTTTGTCAGTGAAGCGATGGTTAGAAAATGGGAAGCCTTCTAAAATGAAATAACAAGGGTCCAGAGGCGGTATGTTCCTGTTCGGCTGACAGGCAAGACTGGTAGGTGCAGGAATGCTGGATGATGGAAAGAATTGAGGTTTTGGTTAAAAGAAGGACGCATATGGCAGGGATAGACAGCAGATATCGAGTCAGTTCTTACAAGTGCATAAGGGGAGTAGGAGTATACTTAAGGGGGAATGGATGCAGGTTTACGCGCTGAGCTGGAAGATTCAGTTTCAAACATAGAGTCATGCTTAATTTGGATAAATTAGATTAGATTACGTACAGTGTGGAAACAGGCCTCTTTGGAAAGCTCAGGAACTGATTGTCAGGGGACTTGCTGTGATACTTGTATCATTGTCAGTAGGTGAGATGCTGGAAGAGTGGAGGTTGGCGAACACAGTGCCGGTATTTAAGAAATGTGAGAAGGGAAAGCCAGGGCAGTAGAGACTCGTCAGCCTGACATTAGTGGTGGGCAAGCTGTGAGAGTGAATCTTCAGGGACAGGATTTACATGTATTTGGAGTGGCAAGGACTGATTGGGGCAGTTGACATGCCTTTGTACATGCGCTATCATGTCTCACCAACTTAACTGAGCTTTTTGAAGAAGTATCATAGAGGATTAATGAGGCAGAAAGTGGATTTGATCGATATGGACTTAAGGAAAGTATTCAAACTGATTTGTCATGATAGACAAATTCGTAAGATTAGCTGGCATTGAACTCAGGGAGACCCAGCTATTTGGAAACAAAACTGGCTTGTGGGTGGAAGACAGAAAGTGGTGGTGTCGGCTCGGTTTTCAGACTCGAGGCCTGTGACCAGTGATGTGTGAATGGAATTGATGCTGGATCCACCACTTTTTGACATTGATATAAATGATATGAAATTGACAATTTACATTCTAGTTCGTAAGTTTGCAGATGACACTCAATTTAAAGTGGGATTTGACAGGGAAGATGGTTTATGAGATGGGCCAATGATCCGAGGAGTCGCAGACAGAGTTTAATTTAGATGAATGTGAGGTGCTGCACATTGAAAGGCAGCACAGAGCAGGACATACACAGTTATTGATAAGGTCCTGGACATTGTTGCTGAACAAGGACAGCTTGGAGTGCAAGATCATAGATCCTTGAAAATGATTTCTGCGATAGAGAGGTTGGTGTAGACGATGTTTTGCATACTTTGCTTTACTGATCAGAGCATTGAGTATAGGAATGGAGAGATCATGTTGTGGCTGTGCAGGACATTGTTTAGGCCACATTTCGAATATTGTGTGCAGTTCTAGTCTCCCTACAAGACGTTGAAAAATTTAAAAAGTTTCAGAAGAGATGTTGCCAGGGTTGGAATGTTTGAAGTACAGGGATAGGCTGAATATGCTGGGTCTGTTTTCCCTGGAGTGTCGTAGGCTGAGGTGTAATCTTCTGCGAGTTTTTGAAGTCATGAGGTGCATTGAAAGTAGTAACAGAGAGGTTGTTTTCTCTGTTATGGGGGAGTCTAGAACTAGAGGGGATAGTTTTACGGTGAGAGGACATGAATTTAAAAGGAACTCAATTGGCACCTACTTCACAGAGGACATGGTGCGGCTTTGGAATGAATTATTAGAAGAAGTGGTGGTGGCTGGGACAATTACAAAATTTAAGAGATGTTCTGATGGATAAATAAATAGAAAGGGTTGAGAGGGATTCATGGGCAAATGAGACTGGGTTAATTTAGGATATGCATTCGGCATGGATAATTTGGACTGAAGTGTGTGTTTCCATGCTATACCATTCCATGTGTCTAGCCGTGGCCAGAGTGCTGAGAACAATTGAATAAATGTTCCATAGCAGTTAAATTTATTTAAAGCTGACATCAGGTAGATTTTAAACTTTGTGATATTTCCTGCTTCAACAACTCTCCCAGGCACTGAATTAGCAGACACCCACCATACTCTGCGTGAACACCTCTTCCTCAGATCCCGCACAAACTCTTCCCTTTCACCCGAAAGGTATGCTCCCCCCCGCCACCGCCCCCCATATCTGACAATTGCCTGTCCACTTTTAGTTCAACACAGTAGTAGTGGGCTTCTAAATGGGTCAGGCCATTGGCGCTGTCATGTTCACACTCATGATTTGGAGATGATGGTGTCGTACTGGGGTGTACAAAGTTAAAAATCACACAACACCAGGTTAGAGTCCAACACGTTCAATTGGAAGCACACTCACTTTTGGAGCGACGCTCCAAAAGCTAGTGTGCTTCCAATGAAACCTGTTGGACTATAACCTGGTGTTGTGTGATTTTTAACTATGTTCAAACTCGACATCTGAACCTTCCCAACTGCCCCAATTATGTGCTAAGATATTATATTGCAATCTGCGCCGATGTATAGATGCTTGATCATTAATTTCCATTTTGCATTTTACTTCCTGTTTCTTTCAGTTAATTGCCTGGTGATTTCGATTCTTGCACGGGGAAAATGTGGTCTCTCTCACAGCACAATGCGCTGCCTGTTGGCTATGGCAACGTCGGATCTACTGTTTGTTCTCACTGACATCATACTGTGGAAACTCAAATTCTTTGGCATGCCAACGTGTTTCCTGGATCTCACCTCTGTGTGCCGGCCTGTCTATGTCATGGCTCGTGCAGCCACAGACTGTTCCGTCTGGTTCACTGTCCTTTTCACCTTTGATCGTTTTGTGGTCATTTGCTGCCTGAGAATGAAGAGAGATTATTGGACAGAAAAGGCCTTGACTGTGGCTATGGCTGCAACTGGCATTCTTCTCATTTCAAAAAGCATTCCCTTTTATTTTCGGTTTGAACCTGGGAGAATAATTAACAATGTTCTGTGGCACTGCCAAATAAAGTCAAGTTATTTTACAGATCCCAAGTGGCTGGGATTCAGGTGGTTTGATATCATTTTAACCCCTTTCATCCCATTCGTGTTAATTCTGTTGATGAATACTCTGATGATCAGACACATTTTGTTGATCAGTCGAGTCCGCAAGAGCCTGAGGGGTCAGAGGAAGGGAGAGAGGCACAACGACGCAGAGATTGAGAATCGGAGGAGGTCAGTGATTTCCCTCTTCACCATATCCATTAGCTTCATACTTCTGTGGACAGTGCACGGTTCAAACGTCTTGTACTTTAGCATTAAAGGAACATACCGTTGGAACTACAGTTCTATAAAGGATTTCACATACATTGCAGAATTGTTGAGGGTTTTAAGCTGCAGCACGAACACATTATTTTGTGCAGTGACTCTGTCCAAGTTCAGAGCAAAGTTCAAGATTGCGATGCACAAACTGGTTACATAAATCCTGCACTTAATGACTCAGTAGAAGAACTGGGAGAGGTCCCCAGGCATCTGCAGTGTTCCCAGAGCTGGAACTGCATATGTGCAGATAGAATTTCATCACAACAATAACATGGATTGAGTTGAACACCCTGCAGTGGACGGCGGGGTCCGAAGCAAGATGCGTCACCATTCATCATGCTCAGGTACACACTGCTATCCCTGATTGACTGACAGATTGACACACATGGCGACGCACAAACAATGAGGAGCAGTAGTCCATTCAGCCCTTCGAACCTGGTCCACCCATCATTCCAGAACATCATGTTTCATGCATTTCTAAGGTTTAATCCACATTCCTGTCTGTCCCTGACAATGATACCAATCTCCCAGGCTTTACATAATCCATCCACCTCCACTTTAAGATATATTGGAAGACACAACAAAGGGACATCACTGAAGGAAAAAAAAGAAGTAACTGTCAGGGACAGTGTAGGAGGGAAAGAGGCTGGAGGAGTGATTCCAAATGATGGATTGTCTGTGAGTGATGGACTCAGCCGGGACATTGTGTCTTCACGGAGAGCCCTGTGAATGAGTGATAAAGTCCGGCAGCAGGGGTTTCTGCATGTCCCCCATAGGGGAGGAGAGGGATGGACAGAAACTTCTCCTCCTGTACCATGATCAATGTCAGTCTCTATCTGTTAGCTTGAAATAAACATTTTTTTACAACCAAACAAAATCTCTGTGTGCTGTTGATCCCCTGATCTGAATTATTTCTTGCTCCTTACACATTTGTTCAGTTTTGCCAGTGTTCCATGAGCTGTCTTATGTTTACTCCCACCAAAGGAATATTGCCTTCTCTCTCTTTCCGCCTCTTTCTGCATGTCGTTTTCTCCGTCGCTCTCTTCCTCTCTTTCTCACTCTCTTTCGCTATGTCTGCATCTCTCTCTCTCCATCTCTAAATTTCTTGTTGTTAGTCTCTCTCTGACTGTATCCCTTTACCTCTGTCTATGTCTCTGTGTCTCATGCTCTCTCTCTCTCTCTCTGCCTCATGCTCTGTTTCTTTCTGACACTTTGACCACATCAGACTCATGTTCACTCAGTTTAACACCTGCCCCCGTGAATTGGCTCAAACCACTTCGATATCTCTTCTTTCACTGAGTTTCTCTGAGGAGGTGATTTTGGAAAATACAAAATGCACAGGCGCATTCAACAATACCTCGGCATAATGTTAGTTACATTTCTGTAAATGTTGTGCCCCTTCGTCTTCTGCACTTTGACGGTCTCCCTCTCTCTCCCTGTCGATGTGAGGGAGCTTGTGTTTAAGTGTTTCACTTTCCGTTGTGAGGGTCTCTGTGTGTATCAATGTTTGACTGCCCTTGTGGGAGTGTCACGCTATCTGTGTGTGTCCACAGGTTTTGTCTTTGGATATGTCCATGTGACATATTGTGACTTAAATTCTGCCCCCGTGTGTTGGTTTCCCTCTGTGCACGAACCTGGATAAGTATTTTGGTGACGACATATTTTGGTGTTTATGTGTTTGGGTATGTTGGGAGTGTTTCTGTGACGGTGAATATGTCCGTTTGGCTGTTTGTTACTGTGCCAGTGTGAATGTGTATCTGTTTGTGTTTTGACAATGTATCTGCTGTGTTTGTGTCTGTTTATATGCTGTGTGTATGTGTGGTTGCATTCCTATGACAGTGACTTTTTTATGTGGTTGTGTATGTGTGTGCCTGTGTTAGTGTTAGCATCTTACGATGATTCCTGACTCTGTATGTGTGTGTCTCTGACTTTCAGTGCATTATTGTGCAAGTGAGGCTGTGTCTCTCGCCACCTGTGCTGCTGTTTAAGCAGCTGCGTGTGTTGTTCAGATTGTGCTTTCCTCCCTGTCTATGTGTCAGGATCTTTCTGTGGCCCAAGCAGGATCTGTTTGCCTCTCTGTGGGCGTGTCTCTGTTCGCTTCTGAGTGTCGCTCGATGTCTATATATAATTGTAGGTGTGGTTCTGGAACGGTGTTTTACTCTGCTCATGTGTGCACAAATGTTCCTGTAAGATCTTGCATGTTGATGTGTAATGTCTCTAAGTATGACTTCAGTTCTATATGTGTGTGTGGATGTGTGTATGAGTATGTGTCTGTGTGTAAATGTGTTTTTTTTATTTGGAATGACTTTTTATGTGTGCATGTGTATGTTCTGTATCTCTGTTGGTCTGTTTGCATATCTCAGCATGACTATTTCTGTCTGTGGATGTGTGTGCATTCTTTGTCTCTACAAAGGAGTGTTCCTCTGTCTCCATTTCTGTGGTATTTCTGTCTGGGCGTGTCTATGCAAGGTTTGGGTGTGTTAATGTATCAGTGTGTAGGTATAGTCACGCACTTTAGTCTGATTGTATTCCTCTGTGTGTTTGTGAGGGTGCGGGTGTGTTTGTATGCCCCTCAGGATCAGGTAATGTTTCTGTCTGGAATTGGTTTCCCACATCTCCGTTTGACTGTTTCTGTGTATGTTTATGTGTTGTAGGTGGAGGATGGGATGTGTTCCTGTTTCCGTTTATCAGTATGTTCCTATGTCTCAACTTGAGTGTATTTGGGCAGGTGGGAGTACTTTTGTGTCTGAGTGGCAAATTTTTGCGAGTGTGTGCATGTGGGTGTGGTTCTGTGTCTCTCAGGACCTGGTTAAGTTCCTGTCTCGTCACAACACTCCCTCTCCTGAAAAAAGGATGAGTGCACCCTTCAGCAGGTCATGGTGCACAGATTGCACTCAATGGACCATACGTGGGAACCTGGGAGAAATTCAAATATCAGTCTCTCCACCTCATAACTACTGAAACCTGAACTGTTACTTCGGTTTCTGGATCTATTGTTTAACTTGCGAAACAAGGCAAGGTAATATGTAATGTGATGCAGGACACTAAGAATCTCAAAGGACCAGTGGGAACTTGGGATGCTTGCCCACGATCCCTGAATGTTGGAGGACAGGTTAATACAATAATTAAGGTGGCGCATCATACACCACATGCCTCGATCAATTGTGGTGCAGATTATAGTGGTAGGGAGGTCTTTCTCGCCTTTTGTATGACTCTATACACTCACATGAACACAGAAATCTTCAAAATCTGATTAGAGGTGGAAAGGGTGACATCGTTTAATAAGTGAAACTGGTCGATTGGGCGAGCGTGGAGACAATCCCTTGTAGATAAAGATCCAGAAATGGTTCCCTCCAAAAACGCGTCAATCTCCTCTTATCATTGGAGAAAAAAAGCTGTTCAGAATACGGTGTCACCAGCAGAGCTGACGAACTGAGCATTGACACTCTCTAATGAACCTTGATGTTTCTCTTTGGTGCATTTTGTGTTTGTGACATATTTCTACTACTGAGTGTCAGTGGTGGAGGAAATGTATGTTTGTAGTTTTGATGTCAATCAAGCAAACTGCTTTGTCCTGGGTGATGTCAAATTTTCTGAGTGTTGATGGAACTGCATCCAAACAAGAAACTGGGGAGTATTTCGTTACACTTCTTACTTTTGCTTTGACTTTGGGGAGTCAGGAGGTGAGTTACTCGCCGTGGTCTTCCGGGCTGCTGACATCCTCTTGTAGCAATGATATTCAAATTAATTATGACCAGCTATTTATTGATGAAGTAGCTGAAGCTGTTTTGTCCGAGGATAGAACGCCGTGGAATTTCTGCAGAGGTGTTCTGGAGCTGAGCTGACCCTCCTCTGACAACGCCAACCATCTTCCTATGTGCCAGATATGATTGGTACTCGAGCGGAGGGTGTCCCCAATTGTCCTTCAAGTGAATTTTGAGCGAGCCACAGGGATGTCAGGGTGTGTCACTCTCACCTCCCCTCTGGGATTCAGCTCTTGGCCCATATTTGACGCAAGAATGTCATTTATAAACAAAAGTAGACATTTCTGGATTGCTCAGCATGACTGGCAGCATCCGTGGAGAGAACTCAGAGTCAACACTTCGGGACTTGCGATGCTTTCTCACAACATGTCGCAACTTGCCTTCCCAACTATTTTTGTGTCAGCTGCAAAATTGTTCAGAGTAAATTTTTTTCCTTTCTCCAACTCATTCATATACAGAATATTGCATTCTTCATGTGTATATCATATAAAGTATTCAATATTGTTATGTGTTGGAGCTGAGTATGTCTGTACATATATTGCTGTGTTTAGGAGTTAATCATGTTTCCATGTAAATATTATTGTGCATTGTATCTGTTTGTGTTTATAAATAAACATTGTTTTGCTTCGGAGTTTTTCTCGTTTAAACGTAAATATCTTGAAACATTAGGACTGCTCATTTGTAAATATAAACGTGGTTGTGTCTGGAAACGGTTCCTGGTCATATTTGTTTCCGGTTTTCTTTGTGAGTTGTTCTTGCCTGCAAGTAAGTATTGTTGTATCTTAGTTGTGCTCTCTATTATATATTAGTTTCGTGGCGCGTTTCAACACCACATGTAAATGTTTGAATATTTTTGCCTTTTTGAAGTGTTTACGTTTTTACAAAAAAATTGCTGCATGATGAACTTGGAATGAAACTGTTCATGTTTCTGCATATCAATTGTATTTTAGATCTGTTCACGTTCATTTTTAAATGTTGCAAATGAGAACTTTTCACGTCTGCATGTCAATATTTCTGTGTACTGGAGCTGTTCCAGTTTATGTATCAAAGTTGTGAATTGGAGCTGTTTCAGTTTATGTGTATAGATATTATTTTGTGTTGGCGCTGCTCCTGTTGGAATATAAATATTGTTGTGTACTGGAGTCGTTGCTGTTTTTAGGAAAATATTAACATATTCTGAAGTTGTGCCCATAATCGGGAGAGAATTCAACAGTGAATAAATGGTATCGGATTAAATAGACAATAATTTGTAGAGGGTTAAACAGAGAGTAATAACAGGAGGGTAACATAGAGAATCAGGGAATCGGCTTTTGTACAACATAATCGAAAAGGTTCAAATGGAGTTTTACCAGAAAAGAAATCGATTATAACTGAGCGAGGAAAGTGTTAATTACAGGGAAAGGGAGAGGAATTATTATCAAGT
Source organism: Hemiscyllium ocellatum (assembly GCF_020745735.1). NCBI lineage: Eukaryota > Metazoa > Chordata > Chondrichthyes > Orectolobiformes > Hemiscylliidae > Hemiscyllium > Hemiscyllium ocellatum. Next base: position 21,751,796 of record NC_083440.1, on the reverse strand, counting down.
TGCAGGGAGAGGGTTAATAGAGAGAATTGCGAAGAGAGTTCAATATAAGGCAATAGAGAGGGTGAAATGGAGTGTAGTATAGAGAAAAGTGACAACAAAGTAACTGGGAGATGGTTGAACGCAGAAAAGGGAAAGAATCTTATATAAAGAAATGGGGGAGAACTAAATAGAGAGAATAGAGGTGAGGGCTGAATACAGGAAAGCAGGAAGAGGATTAAGTACGGGGAAGAGGAGAGGTTAAATACAGAACATACCGTATTAAATAGAAAGCAGTAGTGAGAGGGTTACTTAGAGAACAATAGGGAGTAAACTGAATACAGAGACAGTTAACAATTGTGATGTGCAGGGTTTAAATTTAGCGGGGTCAGTGGAGAGTAGTTTTGAGAGCTTTACATTTGAAGTAATAGGGACATAATTAAATAGCGGGTAATGGAGAGGATTGAAAACAGGGTAAGAGAGAGGTGGTTGGATAAAGGGGAATGGAAAGTATTAAATGTATTTAAGGACAGGATTAAGTGAAGAGTAGTAGGGTCAGACTAATGTCAGACTAAGAGGAAGAGGATTAATTACAACGCAGGGAATAGAGAGGACTGAATGCAGATAAAGTCTTAAATACAGAGTAACAGGGAAAGTCTCATATTCAGAGAGACAAGGTGAAAGAGAAATCAGGAGAAATCTAAACAATGGGGAAGAGTGTGGGTTACATACAAGGGAACAGCGATACAAGTCAATGCAGATTAGCAGGGAGAGGTTTGCATCCAGGGAAATATAAATGCTTAAATATAGGGACATAGACTGGCAAAATACCGGGCAATAGCATTGAATAAATATAGGGTAAGGGAGACGAGTTTTAGCTTTACTTAATTTGGGGGCAGCGGTGGTGATGGGCACAGTCCTCTCTTCCAATTTCCAGACATCAACATTGAACTTTGGCTCTCAGAGCGTCCAATCCCACAATCAGTTGCCTCCATGTTGCACTGGTTCCCGGGACTACCTCTTCCCACATCACCGACAGCTCCCTCATTCCCACTCCAGTTGTCATTACACCACATGCAACCCTCCTCCTCATGCCTTCCCTGTACCTCCTGCCTTTGCTTTGTCATGTCGAACAGTGTGGACTGACGTTATGCCCTTCGGCCATTCTTGTGCTTAGCAGTGGGAATGAAAGGCCTTCTGCTCTTCTTCTTTACCAATTCCGAATGAGCAAAAGTGCCTCCCCCACTTCCTTTCTATCATTCTCAAGAAGGGTTTTCTTTTTAACTCATTCACAGGATGAGGGCATCGCTGAACAGCACCAGCATTTATCGCCCATCCCGAATTGACTCCAGGGCTGTTGAGTGGCAACCACATTGTTTGTACGTCTGGAGTCCCGTGTAGTCCTGACCTGGTAAGGATGCAGTTTCCTCTCTGAAAAGCAACCTGGCTTCATCATTCGACGCTTAAATGTCAGATCGTCATTGTTTCTAATCTTCATCATCTACAAGAGTGATATGTGAACTTGAGTGCCCAGAACATGACTTGGTTGCCTGCCTTAATAGAACAGCGATAATACTGCTAAGCCAACGCCTCGACCCCAGGTCTGATCTCATCCTGTGAAACAGGCTGGAGAAGGGGCAGAATAAGACCAGAAAGAACTGTTAATGTTCTTCATCAGAAACAAAAACAAATCCCTGGAAGAAATCAGCACATCTGCCAGATTCTATACAGAGAACTCAGAGCTGAATGGTCTCCTGTACCAGAGTAACAGACAGTAGAGGAGCTGAATGACCTCCTTTCCCAGAGATCAGGTTGTAGAAGGATCTGATTGTTCTCTTGTACCAGAATAACAGGCCGGAGAGGAGCTGAATGGCCAATGTTTTCCCCGTGGGGTAGTCTGGTGAATGGGCTGAATAGCCTCACCCTGTTCCTGTGGGACAGAGTAGAGAAGGAGTTCAATGGTCTCCTCCTGTTCCTATGGGACAGTTAGGAGAAGGGGATTTACGGCTTCTTTCTAACCCAATATTGTTGGGTGTGTTCATGGCAACAGCAGACTCATTCATCATTGAAAATTAAGCAATGCTTTATCCCCTGAATTAACAAAAAGTCAAGCCGTGAAGTTTCCAAGTCTCTGCCCATTTGTTCTCCATATTTTAAATACAGGCTGATTCCAGTGTTCCAAATATTAACTCTATTCACCGTTAGTTAGTCGGATATGTTCATGTGCATTTTACCCCTTTAACTCGTGAAATGGGCAGGCAAATGACAGATAATGTTGGAAGTAAGAAAGATTCATTCTTTTTGGTAGAGATAATATAAATTAAGTGGCTGAATTCTAGTGGGGACTTAACATCTAGACTTGGAGGTGTATACTTCTTTGTTGGAAAATGAATGGGAACGTTGAGCAGATTTGTCAAAAATAAATTATCCAAAATCGAATGGAATGCAAAGGAAAGGGGAATGTTATTTTACCTGTATAAATCACCGCTTCAGATACAGCTGGGGGAAACACCCAGATGTGAACTTTTGAATATCATATGACTTCCATTGGGTTAAACCTTAGCTCCGCCCACTAAAGCACACCGCACTTTAGGAAGCATGTCAATGCAGTGGATGCTTTGAAATGATATGTTTTCTCAGTGGTTCGCATTGCTGTTTCACAGCACCAGGGAGTGGGCTTTGATTCTAACCTCGGGTGACTATCTCTGTACATTCTCCCCGGCCTGGGTGGTTTTCTCCGGATGTTCTGGTTTCCTCCCACAATCCAAAATATACATGTCAGAAAAATTAGCCGGGCTGAGCTGCTCATGGTGTTCAAGGCTGTGTAGGTTAGGTGCATTCGTCATGGGTAAGTATATGGCAGGGAAATGTGGGTGGGCGTTTTATTCTTCAGAGGGTAGGCATGGACTTTTTGGCTGAAGGGCCTAATTCCACACTTTAGGGATTTTATTCTAGGCTGTGGGAGCCGGTAACTAGTCATGGGAACTAAATAACAGGGCATTTAGCCCCCGTGAGCTTGTCACAGCATTCAGTCACTGATTTCTGGCCAAACTCCATATACCTGTGTTTGTGCCTTATTCCTTGCAAACTATACTTTAGAAAAATAAATCTATCGCAGATTTAAAATTAACATCTAATCCAGCATCCACTACCCTTTGTGGAAGAGAGTTCCCACCATACAACACCCTTTGTGTGTGGCAGTGCTTCCTAACATCTCTCCTGAACACATTAGCCCGACATTGCAGACTATATCCCTTTATGTTTGAATACACAAACAGTGGAAATTGGTGATCTTTATAAACCCTATCTTCTGAGTTCTGGAGAAAGGTGGCCTAATTTGTAGTCTCCCATATGAATGGTTGTAGGACCGTGAAGACCCTCTTTGAGGCTCCCTCAGACTTGCAGTAAAGGGTCAAGGGGAACACCAAGCGGATCTTTATTCACAAACGTTTTCAGAATGTGACAGAGAAATGGGTACAGCTGTCCAAGCTACAGAAAAGCGTGCAGAATCTACTCCTGGTTCTATATCACAGAGGATCTTCAGAAGGTGATGAGCCAGAAAGCCTCACACTTTACCTCCAAAGCCACCAAGATAATCCACCCGGTCTGGGGTGCAGACTGTGGAGCAGGACGGGACGCGCTCACGTTTGGTCTTCGACAAATTACACAGGGAGAGCTGGATGCTCAGCATCCTGAAAGGGAGAAATATCAGTCTGTAACGTTATCTCATCCTGACATCTTGAGGATAAGCAAAACCTTTGTGCCATATTACATGACATGAATCTCACTGATAGTGCAGCCTCCCAGTCATTACTTTATATTGTGCAGGTTTTAAATGACAACATACGGGAGAGGCTGGACCAGCCGCTACCTCTGGAGGTGCTGACCAAGGCTCTCGACTCCTTCGAAAAGAATAGGCCTCGCGGAAGTGATAGCTTATCAGCCGTGTTGTATTCGACTCTGTGAGAGTTGATTGGCCAGGAGCTGGTGAAAGTGGACAACAAGGAAATTGAATTGTTGAATATCTGACTCGGTGACAGGCCACTGTCAAAAGCTGTGCATTTGTTAATAAAGGGTGATTAATGACAAGATGCTACAGTATGAGCATTGATTTTACCCTCAGACATTGTTGCTGCCAATGTGCATCAGGATCTTGTGGTCTTCATGTTCCACACATTCCCACTCCAACCCCTGTCCCACCCCAGCAAACCCCACACCACAAGATGTCCTGAAGTTGTTCTGTGACATTCTTGACCCTCGGCACTGTTGAGACAATATACCATCCTGTACTCTGGCTAGTCAGAACTGATGATTTTGAAAGAGTCAGTCAGTCATGTTAGCTTTGTTCATGCTGCCATTTAAAGTTAACACAGCATCGCATTAACTTTATAAATGATGTAAAAAAAACACCTAGAAACGTAATAATGGAGAGTTGGGGCTCAATGTCCATTTGAGTGAGGCATTTATTCACCAGATTGATAGGTGGACAACAAGTGTTCAATTGTGAGGGACTGAGATGATGCAAACCCATGGTTCAATTCCTCGAATTAAGAAGGGTCTGAGATGAGTAAAGTTTTCCATAGAATAATGGAAACGTCTGGCAATAAATGGACTGGAAGGCATCTTGTTGCCTCTTGTTTTAGGGAGAGAAAAATCATCTGAAATTTTGTCGATGGCTTAAAAGCTTTCCAAGAGTGAAATGAAGGAACAATGCCTCACATTTCTCTACATTGTACTGCACAGACTATCTGGTCCTTGTTTACTCACTGAACCTGCCCTATTCCTTCTCAGTGCTCCAATGTCCTCCTTGCCTATTACTATCAACTTAATATTGTGTTATGATCAAAGGTAATGCAAATCATTGATAGAAATTATGGTGGTATCGCGAGAAATGATCCTTGTGTCACTCACTAATACCAGTCTGACATTATGGTAATGACATATTTACTCCTGCTCTCTGTTTTTTGTCCTCAATCAGTCCTCAAGCCAAGTCCCATTTCCCCATCACGACGGGCCTCATTGACAACATTGACCTCCCCCCATTCATTTCCAGAATTGGACATTTCTGCATCCTTGTGCGAGCAAATCCCCCTCTGACCTCAGTTCTCCATTTCGCTTAAAACTGTTCTTTCCCATCTCCGTCCGATGTTTTAAGTTTCTTCTCTGTACATGTGCAGTACACTGCAGGTGAACAGGGAATATCTCACCCTCTGTCTTACTGTAGGGATCATGTGTGATTCAGAGTCAGATCTGAAACATGTCCAGGGCGCAGTTACACTGGTAGGAAGTTCTGTATTGATTGGAGCTTATGTGACCATTGAGGGCATTTTTCAGTAAATTATTTTTACCTGTTTCAATTATTGCCTGGAGTGGAGAACTTATGTTCGAATCAGACACTGTCTGTGCACAAGGCGAGGAATTGCATTGCGATGATGTATTCATTAAAACCGACAGTGTGTCGTCACCAATAACCAACGATGCTCACTGCACAGAATAGTCGCTGATAACCATGGAAAACACATCCCAGATTTGACGAGAATGTTTCTCAGAGAGCAACTCAACAACTGGAATTTAATTTCCAAATGATCAAAATCAAAGGAATGTCGAACCTGAAATGAAATAAGAGTTTAAAGTTCGATAGATGGTGCTGTGGTATCAATGTTGATATCGAGGGTGGCACAGTTGCTCAGTGGTTAGCTCTGCTGCCTCACAGAGAGAGAGCGGGTGGGTCTGGGTGGGATACCCTTTGCGGCGTCAGTGTGGACTTGATGCGCCCATTGGCCGAATTCCACGTTGTAAGGATTCTACTAGGTCACAGAATATACATTTTCCTCTGTTTGGTCCTGACCGATTGAGATTTGTACAATCATACAAACCACAGTTGTAAAAATAATCTGTGACCACTGGGAGTTCACTCACAGCTGTCACTTGTTTGTTCAAATTCTTAAATAAATGAAGTGAACCACATTGTAATGTAACAGTCCCCCAGGCGATGCCAACGGGTATAAATGAAAGGCTTTGAGATTACATCACCTCGGCATTGAGTACAGGGAGAGTGCCTGCGCACAGAGATTCAGGCAGACAATGGCATTTTCATTTTATTATTTGCGAAAATTATTTTGCATAACCCTTCCGACTGTAACAATCCCCGGTAAGTGCGGTACACCAATGAAATTGTGTCAATCTGTCTGATGGTGAGCTTCAGGTTCACTCTGTCACTGACAATGATATATAGATAGGTTGTGCCCAAAGTTCACACAGTGGCAGGAGCTCGGTAATTTATTGTCAGATTACAGGGACCCTGTGGATTCCCTGTCATCGCAGATTCCACAGGAATTGCCTGGGAAATTATTCATCTCTTCTGAGAGCCTTCCAGAAACGCGCAATCCAATCCGAGATTACTGAGAGTTTCAATGAAATTAAGGCAAGGAATCACTTTGGAAACATATAAGCGGTGATATTCTCTGTAGAGAATGCAATATTAGTGAGTTTGTGTTTGCTTCTGGTGTTGAAGACAATAAGCAGTGTGCTTCTCTGTGCATCTAAAGTTTAGAGTTAACTTGGATTTATTTGTGTAATTGCAGCAGTTTGTTTTAATAATTGCGTTTGAAGTTTGACGATGGGCTGAATGGCTTTGTGCACGAATGAGCTGTTGTTTAGTTTTGATGTTGCAACCTCGCATTGTATTAATGGGGCCTCACAACTTTGTAGGTGAGTTCTGGAATTTTCAATTAAGGAAGAAACCCTTACTGAGACAGCTCATTACCACAAACAATGAATTTTGTGGGTCCTATCCATTGTGTCAGAAATATGATGTTACAAAATAATCAAGTCTCTCTGACTCTCTATTGTGCTGAAATAATGTCAGATGCAACTAACATGGAAAGTGATAATACAAATACTCAGCAGCTCATAGACAGAACAGGATTTCACAACACGTCTTTTTTTTTTAAAATACACGCTATTTTGTAATGAGAATACCTAAATACGGGAAACACATTAACAAAAGGAATTGATTAATTCTTATCTTCTAGACTTAGTCAGTAATATTCCTCCCGAAGCGAAACTGCTCCATGCAGTGTAAACATATGAAGCCACGAAGACTTCTTCAGAAAAAACAACTGGAAATTAGCCACATGCATCTGAAATTCAATTTAACACTTCTCAGCGCATTCTACCCACTGAGTGAATCCACTTTAAAACTCCTGTCTTTCTTCAATCCCGCAGAACTACAGGAAAGTTATGGCACTGAAAGAGCTTATTCATGTCTACATCAATTGAGTAAATTGGCTACCTGCTCTGCATCCATTAAAAAAATGAAATTTATTGCGAAAGAAATGATGAGAAAACAGAATAAATCAAACTACGTGCTTCTAAAGCATATTCAAAGACAACGAACAGCAGAAGTATCATTCTTGTTAATCTCAAACAATGCATGCATGAAACGAAACGCTACGACTTTCATATATTACTCAAAACCCGACTCCCAACAATACCGTTCCAAACAAAACAGCCATCAAAAACTGTTCACACCAGAATCCCTGTATCTATCACTTGGTTACATTACTTTTGACTGTCAATTCTCAACTGGAATTGCAGTCACTTTAAGACCATAAGACCATAAGACATAGGAGTGGAAGTAAGGCCATTCGGCCCATCAAGTCCACTCCGCCATTCAATCATGGCTGATGGGCATTTCAACTCCACTTACCAGCATTGTCCCCGTAGCCCTTAATTCCTCGAGACAACAAGAATCTATCAATCTCGGCCTTGAAGACATTTAGCATCCCGGCCTCCACTGCACTCCGTGGCAATGAATTCCACAGGCCCACCACTCTCTGGCTGAAGAAATCTCTCCGCATTTCTGTTCTGAATTGGCCGCCTCTAATTCTAAGGCTGTGTCCATGCGTCGTAGTCTCCTCGCCTAACGGAAACAATTTCCTAGCGTCCACCTTTTACAAGCCATGTATTATCTTGTACGTCTCTATTCAGTCTCCCCTCAATCTTCTACACTCCATCGAATACAATCCCAGTATCCTCCGCCGTTCCTCATATGTTAGACCGGCCATTCCTGGGATCATCCGTGTGAATCTCCGCTGGACACGTTCCAGTGCCAGTATGTCCTTCCTGAGGTGTGGGGACCAAAACTGGACACAGTACTCCAAATGGGGCCTAACCAGAGCTTTATAGAGTCTCAGTAGCACATCTCTGCTTTTATATTCCAACCCTCTTGAGATAAGAGACAACATTGCATTCGCTTTCGTAATCACGGACTCAACCTGCATGTTTACCTTTAGAGAATCCTCGACTAGCACTCCCAGATCCCTTTGTGCTTTGGCTTTACTAATTTTCTCACCATTTAGAAAGTAGTCTATGCTTTTATTCTTTTTGCCAAAGTGCAAGACCTCGCACTTGCTCACGTTAAATTCCATCAGCCATTTCTTGGACCACTCTCCTAACCTGTCTAGATCCTTCTGTAGCCTCCCCACTTCCTCAGTACTACCTGCCTGTCCACCTAACTTCGTATCATCGGCAAACTTCGCTAGAATGCCCCCAGTCCCCTCATCCAAATCATTAATATATAATGCGAATAGCTGTGGCCCCAACACTGAACCCTGCGGGACACCGTTCGTCACCAGCTGCCATTCTGAAAAAGAACCTTTTATCCCAACTCTCTGCCTTCTGTTAGACAGCCAGTCCTCAACCCATCCCAGCAGCTCACCTCGACACCATGGGCCCTCACCTTGCTCAACAGCCTCCCGTGTGGCACCTTATCAAAGGCCTTTTGAAAGTCTAGATAGACCACATCCACTGGATTTCCCTGATCTAACCTACTTGTTACCTCTTCAAAATTTCCAACAGGTTTGTCAGGCATGACCTCCCCTTACTAAATCCATGTTGACTTGTTCTAATCAGACTCTGCTCTTCCAAGAATTTAGAAACCTCACCCTTAATGGTGGATTCTAGAATTTTACCAACAACTGAGGTAAAGCCGATTGGCCTATAATCTTCCATCTTTTGCCTTGATGCTTTCTTGAACAAGGGGGTTACAACAGCTATCTTCCAATCATCCGGGACCTTTCCTGACTCCAGTGACTCTTGAACGATCTCAACCAATGCCTCTGCTATTTCCTCAGCCACTTCTGTCAGAACTCTAGTGTGTATCCCGTCGGGGCCAGGAGATTTATCAATTTTAAGACTTCTTAACTTTTCTAGCACTATCTCTTTCGTAATGGCAGCCATACTCAACTCAGCCCCGTGACTCCCTTTAATTTTTGGGATATTACTCATGTCTTCCACTGTGAAAACTGATCAAAGTACTTTTTCAGTTGTCCTGCTATTTCCTTATCTCCCATCACTAGGCTTCCTGCATCAGTTTGAAGTGGCCCAATGTCTACTTTTGCCTGTCGTTTGTTTCTTATGTACTGAAATAAACTTTTACTACCATTTCTAATATTACTGGCTAGCCTACCTTCATATTTGATCCTCCCATTTCTTATTACACTCTTTGTTATCCTCTGTTTGCTTTAGTATCCTTCCCAATCTTCCGATTTCCCACTGTTCTTAGCCACTTTATAGGATCTCTCTTTTACTTTAATACATTTCCTGACTTCCTTTGTCAGCCGTGGTTGTCTAATCCCTCCCCGGATAATCTTTCTTTTCTAGGGGATGAACCTCTGTATAGTGTCCTCAATTATACCTACAAACTCCTGCCATTTTTGCTCTACTGTCTTCCCAGTTAGCCTCTGCTTCCAGTCTAATTTTGTCAGTTCCTCTCTCATGCCCTCATAATTACCTTTATTCAACTGTAACACCATTACATCCGATTTTGCCTTCTCTCTTTCAAACTCCAGACTGAACTCTACCATATTATGATCGCTACTTCCTAAGGGTTCCCTTACTTTAAGATCTTTTATAGAGTCTGGTTCATTAACTTTCTTCCTGGAGATACCACACATCTAAGCATCAATATACACAACTTGAAACAGTTTCTTCAGAGATTTTCTTCTGTCCCAACACTACTATCTGTGATCAACATACAAGGTAATGTCATTTACTGAAACTCTCATTTCATTTGCATGAACACAGATCTATGCATCCACTCAGATCCAGGGTCGTACAGGAACAAAAGTAAATGACAAAAATGATAAAATTGAAAGTAAATCTTTTTCAGTAAGGGTTTCTTCCTTAATTGAAAATTTCAATTCTCACCGACAAAGTTGTGAGGCCCCATTAATACCATGCTCGGTTGCAACCATCAAAACTAAACAACAGATCATTCGTGCACAAAGCCATTCAGCCCATCGCCAAACTTCAAACACAATTATTAAATCAAACTGCTGCAATTACACAAATAAATCCAAGTTAACTCTGAACTTTAGATGCACAGAGAAGCCCACTGCTTTTTCGCTTCAACACCAGAACTAAACACAAACTCACTAATATTGCATTCTCTACATAGAATATCACCGCTTATATGTTTCCAAAGTGATTCCTTGCCTTAATTCCATTGAAACTCTCCGTAATCTCCGATTGGAATGCGCATTTCTGGAAGGTTCTCAGAAGATATGAATAATTTCCCAGGCAATTCCTGTGGAATCTGCGATGACACGGAATCCACAGGGTCCCTGTAATCTGACAATAAATTACTGAGCTCCTGCCACTGTGTGAACTTTGGGCACAACCTATCTATATATCATTGTCAGTGACAGCGTGAACCCGCAGCCAACCATCAGACAGATTGACACAATTTCATTGGTGTACCGCACTTACCGGGGATTGTTACAGTCAGAAGGGTCATGTAAAATAATTTCCACAAATCATAAAGTGAAAGTGCCATTGTCTGCCTGAATTTCTGTGCGCAGGCAATCTCTCTGGACTCAATGCCGAGGTGATATAATCTCAAAGCCATTCATTTGTGCCTGCTGGCATCGCCTGGGGGACTGTTACATGACAATGTGGTTCACGTCATTTATTTAAGAATTTGAACAAACAGGTGACAGCGGTGAGTGAACTCCCAGTGGCCACAAATTATTTTTACAACTGTGGTTTGTATGATTGTACAAATCTCAATCGGCCAGGAGCAAACAGAGGAAAATGTATATTGAATGGCATAATAGAATCCTTACACCGTGGAAGTCGGTCAATGGGCCCATCAAGTCCAACGTGACCCGGCAAAGGGTATCCAACCCAGACCCACCAGCTCTCTCTGTGAGGCAGCAGGGCAAACCACTGAGCCACTGTGCCGCCCTCATTACCAGCATTGACACCACAACACCATCTATCGAACTTTAAAGTCTCATTTCATTTCAGTTTCGTCGTTGCCTTGATTTTGATCATTTGGAAATTAAATTCTAGTTGTTGAGTCTCTCTCTGAGAAACATTGTCCTCAACACTGGGATGTGTTTTCCATGGTTATCAGCGACTATTCTGTGCAGGGAGCATCGTTGGTTATTGGTGACGACACACTGTCGGTTTTAGTGAATACATCATCGCAATGCAATTCCTCACCTTGTGCACAGACAGTGATTGATTCAAACATAATTTCTCCACTCCAGGCAAAAGTTGAAACAGGTAAAAATAATTCACTGAAAAATGCCCTCAACGGTTACATAAGCTCCAATGAATACAGAACTTCCTACCAGGTCAACAACACACTGGACATGTTACAGAGCTGACTCTGAATCACACATGATCCATACAGCAAGACAGAGGGTGACATACTCCCTGTTCACCTGCATTGTACTGCACATGTGCAGAGAAGAAACTTAAAACATCTGATGGATGATGGGATAGAACAGTTTCAAGCGAGATGGAGGACTGAGGTCAGAGAGTGATTTGCTCGCGCAACGATGCAGTAATGTCCAATTCTGGAAATGATTGAGGGTGGGGTCAATGTTTCACTGAGGCCCGTCGAGAGGGGGAAATGCGACTTGGCTTGAGGACTGATAGAGGACAAAAAACAGAGAGCAGGAGTAATTATGCCATTCCCATAATGTCGGACTGGTATTAGTGAGTGACACAAGGATAATTTCTCGCGATACAGACATAATATCTAACAATGACTTAGATAATGGGATCATGCATTACCTTTGATCATAACACAATATTAAGTTGACAGTAATAGTCAAGGAGGGCGTAGGAGCACTGAGAAGGGAAAGTGCAGTTTCAGTGAGTAAACAAGGACCAAATAGTCTGTGCAGCATAATGCAGAGAAATGTGAGGCATTGTTCATTCATTTCACTCTTGGAAAGGTTTTAGGCCATCAACAAAATTTCAGATGATTTTTCTCACCCTAAAGCAAGAGGCAACAAGATGCGTTTCTGTCCATTCATCGCCAGACGTTTCCATTATTCTCTGGAAAACTTTACTCATCTCAGACCCTTCTTAGTACGAGGAATTCAACCATGGATTTGCGTCATCTCAGTCCCTGACAATTGAACCCCTGTTGTCCACCTATCAATCTGGCAAAAATTGCTGCACTCAAATGGACATTGAGCCCTAATTCTGCAGTATTTCGTTTCTGTTTTTTTTCCTTATTTATAAACTTAACGTGGTGCTGTGTTAACTTTAAATGGCAGCACGCACAAAGCTAACATGATTGACCGACTCCTTCAAAATCATCAGTTCTGACTAGCCAGAGTCCAGGATGGTATATTGTCTCAACAGTGCCGAGGGTCAGGAAATGTGACAGAACAACTTCAGGACATCTTGTGGTGTGGGGATTCCTGGGGTGGGACAGCGGTTGGAGTGGGAATGTGTGGAACATCAAGAACGCAAGATCCTGATGCACATTGGCAGCCACAATATCTGGGAGTAAAATCAATGCTCATATTCTAGCATCTTGTCATTAATCACCCTTTATTTATAAATGCACAGCTTTTGTCAGTGGCCTGTCACTGAGTCAGATATTCAACATCTCAATTTCCCTGTTGTCCACTTTCACCAGGTCCTGGCCAATCAACTCTCATAGCGTCGAATACAACACGGCTGATAAGCTTTCACTTCCGCGAGGCCTATTGTTTTCGAAGGAGTTTAGAGCCTTGGTCAGCACCTCTAGAGATAGCGGCTGGTCCAGCATCTCCCATATGTTGTCATTTAAAACCTTCACAATAGAAAGTAATGACCGGGAGACTGCGCTATCTGTGAGATTCATGTCATGTAATATGGCACACAGGGTTTTGCTTATCCTCAGGATGTCTGGATGAGATAACGTTACGGACTGATTTTTCTCCCTTTCAAGATGCTGAGCACCGAGCTCTCCCTGTGCAATTTGTCGAAGACCAAACGTGAGCGCGTCCCCTCCTGCTCCACAGTGTGCACCGCAGACCGGGTGGACTATCTTGGTGGTTTTGGAGGAAAAGAGTGAGACTTTCCGGGTCTTCACTTCCTGAAAACCCTCTGAGACATCGACACCCATTGTCTGCACCAGGAGTAGATTCTGCATGCTTTTCTGCAGCTTGGACAGTTGTACCCATTTTTCTGTCACATTCTGAAGACCTTTGAGAATAAAGATCCACTTGGTGTTCCTCTTGATTCTTTACTGCAAGTCTGAGGGAGCCTCAAAGAGGGTCTTCACGGTTCTCCAACCATTAATGTGGGAGACTACAAATTAGGTCACCTTTCTCCAGAACTCAGAAGATCGCCATTTTCTGCTGTTTGTGGATTCAAACATAAAGGGACATAGTCTGCAATGTCGGGCTAATGTGTTCAGGAGAGATGTTAGGAAGCACTGCCACACAGAAAGGGCGTTGGATGGAGGGAACTCTCTTCCATAAAGGGGAGTGGATGCTGGATGAGATGTTAATTTTATATCTGCGATAGATTTCTTTTTCTTAAGCATAGTTTGTAAGGAATACGGCAGAAACACAGGTATGTGGAGTTTGGCTGCAAATCAGGTACTGAATGCTGTGACAAGCTCACAGGGGCTAAATGTCCTGTTCTTTAGTTCCCATGACTATTAACCACCTCCCACGCCTAGAATACGATCCCTAAAGTGTGGAATTAGGCCCTTCAGCCCAACACGTCCATGCCTACCCTCTGAAGAGTAAATTACCCAGCCACATTCCCCTGCCCCATACTTACCCATGAAGAATGCACCTAACATACACATTATTGAACACCATGAGCAGCTCAGCCCGGCTAATGTTTCTGACATGTGTATTTTGGATTGTGGGAGGAAACCAGAACACCAGGAGAAAACCAACGCAGGCACGGAGAGAATGTACACAGATAGTCTCCCGAGGTTAGAATCAAAGCCCAGTCCCTGATGCTGTGAAACATCATTGCGAACCACTGAGAAAACATGCCATTTCAAAGCATCCACTGCATTGGCATGCTTCCTAAGATGCGGTGTGCTGTAGTGTGCGGAGCTCAGGTATAACCCAATGGAAGTCATATGATATTCAAGAATTCAAATCTGTGCTGTTTTCCCCAGCTGTGTCTGAAGTGGTGATTTATACAGGTAAAATAACATTCCCCTTTCCTTTGCATTCCATTCGACTTTGGATAACTTATTTTTGACAAATCTGCTCAACGTTCCCAATCACTTTCCAAAAAAGAAGTGTACACCTCCAACTCTCCAACTCTTGATGTTAAGTCCCCACTAGAATTCAGCCGCTTAATTTATATTATCTCTACCAAAAAGAATGAATCTTTCTTACTTCCAACATTATCTGCCATTTGCCTGCCCATTTCACTAGTTAAAGGGGTAAAATGCATATGGACATATCCGAGTAACTGTCGGTGAATAGAGTTTATATTTGGAACACTGAAATCAGCCTTTATTTAAAATATGGAGAACAAATGCGCAGAGACTTGGAAATTTCACGGCTTGACCTTTTTTTAATTCAGGGGATAAAGCATTGCTTAATTTTCAATGATGAATGAGTCTGCTGTTGGCATGAACGCACCCAACAATATTGGATTAGAAGGAGGCCATTCATCCCCTTCTCCAATCTGTCCCACAGGAACAGAAGGAGGCCATTCAACTCCTTCTCTACTCTGTCCCACAGGCACAGAGTGAGGCTATTCAGTCTCCGGCCTACCAAAAGGGAAAAAAAATCGCCCATTCAGCCCCTCACCGGCCTGTTATTCTGGTACAAGAGAACAATCAGATCCTTCTACAAGCTGATCCCAGGGAAAGGAGGTCATTCAGCTCCTCTCGGTCTTTTATTCTGGTACAGGAGGCCGTGCAGCTCTGAGTTCTCTGCATAGAATTTGGCAGATGTGCTGATTTCTTCCAGGAATTTGTTTTTGTTTCTGATGAAGAGCATTAACACTTCTTTCTGCTCTTATTCAGCCCCTTCTCCAGCCTGTTTCACAGGACGAGATCAGAACTGGGGCCGAGGCGATGGCTGAGCAGTATTGTCGCCGCTTTATTAAAGCAGCCAATTCAGTCATGTTTCAGGCACTCAAGTGCAAATCCCACTGTGGAAGATGATGACTTTTGCAAACAATGACTATCTAAAATTTAAGAGTCGAATGATGAACCCAGGTCACTTGTCGATTAGCTCATGCTTTTCAGAGAGGAATCTGCATCCTTACCAGGTCAGTACTACACGTGACTCCAGACGTACAACAATGTGGTTGCCACTTAACAACCCTGGAGGCAATTCGGGATGGGCGATAAATGCTGCTGATGGTCAGCGATGCCCTCATCTTGTGAATGAATTAAAAAGAAAACCCTTCTTGAGAATGATACAAAGGAAGTGGGGGAGGCACTTTTGCTCATTCTGAATTGGTAAAGAAGAAGAGCAGAAGGCCTTTCATTCCCACTGCTAAGCACAAGAATGGCCGAAGGGCATAACGTCAGTCCACACTATTCTACATGACAAAGCAAGGACAGGAAGTAAAGGGAAGGCATGAGGAGGAGCTTTGCATGGGGTGTAATGACAACTGGAGTGGGAATGAGGGAGCTGTCGGTGATGTGGGAAGAGGTAGTCCCGGGAAGCAGTGCAACATGGAGGCAACTGATTGTGGGAATGGACGCTCTGAGAGCCAAAGTTCAATGTTGATGTCTGGAATTTGGAAGAGAAGACTGTTCCCATCACCACCGCTGCCTCCAAATTGAGTAAAGCTAAAACTGTCTCTTTTACCCGATATTTATTCAATGCTATTGCCCGGTATTTTGCCAGTCTATGTACCTATGTTTAAGCATTTATAATTCCCTGTATGTAAACCTCTCCCTGCTAATCTGCATTGACTTGTAACGCTCTCCCCTAGTATGGAACCCAAACTCTTCCCCATTGTTTAATTTTCTCCTGATTTCTCTTTCAACTTGTCTCTCTGAATATGAGACTCTCCCTGTTACTCTGTATTTAAGAATTTATCTGCATTCAGTCCCCTCTTTTCCCTGCGTTGTAATTCATCCTCTTCCTCTTAGTCTGACATTAGTCCGACCCTACTACTCTTCACTTAATCCTGTCTTTACCGACATTTAATCCTCTCTATTCCCATGTATCCAACCACCTCTCCCTTGCCCTGTTTTCAATCCTCTCCATTACTCGTTATTTAATTATGTCCCTATTACTTCACATTCAAAGCTCTCACAACTACTCTCCACTGAACCCGCTAAATTAAAACCCTGCCCATCACAATCTTTAACTATCTCTGTATTCAGTTTGCTCCCTATTGGTCTCTAATTTACCCTCTCACCACTGCGTTCTATTCAATACGGTATGTTCTGTATTTAACCTCTCCTCTTCCCCGTACTTAATCCTCTTCCTGCTCTTTTGTATTCAACCCTCACCTCTATTCTCTCTATTTAGTTCTCCCCCTATTTCTTTATGTAAGATTCTTTCCCTTTTCTGCGTTCAACCATCTCCCAGTTGCTTTGTTATCACTTTTCTCTCTATTACACTTCATTTCACCCTCTCTATTGCCTTATATTGAACTGTCTTCGCATTCCTCTCTATTTAACCCTCTCCCTGCAACTTGATAATAATTCCTCTCCCTTTCCCTGTAAGTAACACTTTCCTCGCTCAGTTATATTCGATTTCTTTTCTGGTAAAACTCCATTTGAACCTTTTCGATTCCGTTGCACAAAAGCCGATTCCCTTACCCTGTATATTACACTCCCGTTATTACTCTCTGTTTATCCCTCTACTAATTATTGTCTATTTAATCCGATACCATTTATTCTCTGTTGAATTCTTTCCCTATTATGGGCACAACTTCAGAATATGTCAATATTTTCAGAAAAAAAACGGCAACGGCTACACAACAATATTTATGTACCAACAGAAGCAGCTCCAACACAAAATAATATCTGTACACATAAACTGGATCAGCTCCAATTCACAACTTTGATATATAAACTGAAATAGCTCCAATTCACAAATTTGATATATTAACTGGAACAGCTCCGTACACAGAAATATTTACATGCATGGGTGAACAGTTCTCATTTACAATATTTAAACATGAACGTGAAAAGATTTAAAATACAATTGATATGCAGAAACATGAATAGTTTCATTCCCAGTTCATTATGCAACAATATTTATGTACAAACGTAAACACTTCAAAAACGCAAAAATATTCAAACATTTACTTGTGCAGTTGAAACGCACCACGAAATTAATATATAATAGAAAACACAACTAAGAAACAACAATACTTACTTGCAGGCAAGAACTACTCTAAAAGAAAACAGGAAGCAAATATGACCAGGAACCGTTCCCAGACACAACCACGTTTATATTTACAAATGAGCATTCCTAATGTTTCATGATATTTACGTTTAAACGAGAACAACTGCGAAGCAAAACAATGTTTATTTATAAACACAAACAGATACAATGCACAATAATACTTACATGCAAACGTGATTAACTTCTATACACAGCAATATTTGTCCAGGCACACTCAGCTCCAATACATAACAATACTGAATATTTTATATGATATACACATGAAGAATGCAATATTCTGTATGTGAATGAGTTGGAAAAAGGTAAAAAAAATGTGCTGTTGCCAAATTTGCAGTTGACACAAAAATAGTTGGGAAGGCAAGTTGTGACAGGTTCTGAGAAAGCATCACAAGTCCCGAAGTGTTAACTCTGATTTCCCGCCACGGATGCTGCCAGTCATGCTGAGCAATCCAGAAATGTCTACTTTTGTTTATGTATGACATTCTTGCTTCAAACATGGACCAAGAGCTGTATCCCAGAGGGGAGGTGAGAGTGGCACAGCCTGACATCCCTGTGGCTTGCTGAAAATTCACTTGAAGGACAATTGGGGCCACACTCCTATCATACCTGGCACATAGGAAGATGGTTGTCGTTGTCAGAGGAGTGTTAGCTCAGCTCCAGAACATCTCTGCAGAAATTCCACGGTGTACTGTCCTCGGACAAGACAGCTTCAGCTACTTCATCAATAAATAGCTGGTCATAATTAATTTGAATATTATTGCGACAAACGGATGTCAGCAGCCCGGAAGACCACGGCGAGTACCTTACCTCCTGACTCCACAAAGTCAAAGCAAAAGTAGGAAGTGCAACGAAATACTCCCCAGTTTCTTGTTTGGATGCAGTTCCATCAACACTCAGAAAACTTGACACCACCCAGGACAACGCAGCTTGCTTGATTGATATCAGAACTCCAAACATACACTTCCTCCACCACTGACACTTAGGAGCAGAAATGTGTCACAAACACAAAATGCACCAAAGTGAAACATCAAGGTTCATTATAGAGTGTCAATGCTCAGTTCATCAGCTCTGCTGGTGACAGTGTACTTTGATATTTTTTTCTCCAATGATAAGAGGGATTGTCTCCACTCTCGCCCAACTGACCAGTTCCACTTGTTAAACGCTGTCACCCTTTCCACCTCTCATTAGCTTTTTGAAGATTTCTGTGCTCATGTGATTGTATAGAGTCCTACAAAAGGCCAGACAGACCTCCCTACCCCTATAATCTGCACCGTGACTGATCGAGGCATGTGGTATATGATGCGCCACCTTAATTATTGTATTAACCTGTCCTCCAACATTCAGGGATAAGTGGGCAAGCATCCCAAGTTCCCACTGGTCCTTTGAGATTCCTGGTGCCTTGCATCTCTTTAAATATTATCTTGCCTTGTTTCGTTAGCTGAACAATAGATACAGAAACCGAAGTAACAGTTCAGGTTTCAGTAGTTATTAGGTGGAGAGACTGATGTTTGGATTTCTCCCAGGTTCCCACGTATAGTCCATTGAGAGCAATCTGTGCACCGTGACCTGATGGAGGGCGCACTCGTCCTTTTTCAGGAGAGGGAGTGTTGTGACGAGACAGAAATATAACCAGGTCTTGAGAGACACAGAAACACACCCACACGCTCACACTCGCAAAAACATGTCACTCAGACACAGAAGCACACTCACACGCCCAAATACACCCAACTTGAGACATAGGAAGATACTGATTAACAAAAACAGGAACACATCCCATCCTCCACCTACAACACACGAACATACACAGAAACAGTCAAACGGAGATGTGGGAAACCAACTACAGACAGAAACATTACTTGATCCTGAGTGTCATAGAAACACACCCACACCCTCATAAAACACACAGAGGAATGGAATCAGACTAAAGTGCGTGATTATGCCTACATGCTGATACATAAAAACACCCAAACTTTGCATTCACATGCCCACACAGAAATACCACCATACTGAGATATATAGGAACATGCCTACAAAGAGACAAAGAATGCACACACATCCACAGACAGAAATACAGTCATGCTGATATATGCAAACAGACCAACAAAGATATATAACACACATGCACACATAAAAAGTCATTCCAAATAAAGAAACACATTTACACACTGACACAGAATCACACACACATACCCACACACAAAAGAAGTGAAGTCATACTGAGAGACATTGCACATCAACACGCAAGAACTTACAGAAACATTTGTGCACATATAGAGCCAGTAACCATCATAACATGCTAACAGTAACACACACACAAAAAACTTCACTGTCATAGGAATGTAACCACACACACACACACACACACACACACACACAGCATATTAACAGACACAAACGCAGCAGATACAATGTGAAAACACACGCAGATACACATTCACACTGGCACAGTAACGAACAGCCGCACGAACATACTCACTGTCACAGAAGCACTCCCACATAGACTGACTAACATACCCAAACACATAAACACCGCAATATGTAGTCAGCAAAATACTTCTCCAGGTCCACACACAGAGGGAAACCAACACACGGGGGCAGAAATGAATTCACAATGTGTCACATGGACATATCCAAAGTCAAAACCTGTGGACACACACACAGATTGACACTCCCACAAAGGCAGTGAAACATAGATACACACAGAGAGCCTGACAGTGAAACACTTAAACACAAGCTCCCTCACATTGTCAGGGAGAGAGAGGGAGACAGTCAAAGTGCAGAAGATGAAGGGACACAACATTTACAGAAATGTAACTAATATTATGCCAAGATATTGTTGGATGCGCCAGTGCATTTTGTATTTTTCAAAATCACCTCCTCAGATAAACTTAGTGAAACAAGAGATATAGAAGTGGTTTGAGACAATTCACAGGAGCAAGTGTTAAACTGAGAGAACACGTGTCTGACGTGTTCAATGTGTGAGAAAAAAACAGAGCATGAGGCAGAGAGGGAGAGAGAGCATGAGACACAGAGACAAAGACAGACAGAGAGACGGAGGTTGAAGGATAGAGTCAGAGAGAGACTGACAGCAAGAAATTTAGAGATGGAGAGAGAGACATGCAGACATAGCGAAAGAGAGTGAGGAAGAGAGGAAGAGAGGGACAGAGAAAACGACATGCAGAAAGAGATGGAAAGAGAGAGAAGGCAATATTCCTGTGGTGGGAGTAAACATAAGAGGACTCATGGAACACTGCCAAAACTGAACAAATGTGCATGGAGCAAGAACCAATTCAGATCAGGGGATCACCAGCACACGGAGTGTTTGTCTTGTTGGAAAAAGTGTTAATTTCGAGCTAACAGACAGCGACTGACATTGATCATGTTACATGAGGAGCTGTCTCTGTCCCTCCCTCTTCTCCCTTGCAGGGGAAATGCAGAAACCCCTGCTGCCGGACTTTATCACTCATTCACAGGGCTCTCTGTGAAGACACAATGTTCCAGCTGAGTCCATCACTCTCAGACAATCCATCATTTGAAATCACTCCTCCAGCCTCTTTCCCTTCCACACTGCCCCTGACAGTTACTTCTTTTTCCCTTCAGTGATGTCCCTTTGTTGCGTCTTCCAATATTTCTTAAAGTGGAGGTGGATGGATTCTGTTAAGCCTGGGAGATTGGTATCATTGTCAGGGACAGACAGGAATGTGGATTACACCTTAGAATTGAATGAACCGTGATGTTCTGGAATGATGGGTGGACCAGGTTCGAAGGGCTGAATGGACTACTGCTTCTCATTGTCTGTGTGTCTCCATATGTGTCAATCCGTCAGTCAATCAGGGATAGCAGCGTGTGCCTGAGCATGGTGAATGGCGACCCATCTTGCTTCGCCCCTCACCCCCACTCCGCCATCCACTGCAGGGAGTTCAACTCAATCCATGTTATTGTTGTGATGAAATTCTGTCTGCACATATGCAATTCCTGCACTGGGAACACTGCAGATGCCTGGGGACCTCTCCCAGTTCTTTTGCTGAGTCATTAAGTGCAGGATTTAAGTAACCAGTTTTTGCAATGCATTCTTGAACTTCGCTCTGAACTTGGACAGAGTCACTGCGCAAAATAATGTGTTCGTGCTGCAGCTTATAACCCTCAACAATTCTGCAATATATGTAAAATCCTTTATAGAACTGTAGTTCCAACGGTATGTTCCTTTAATACTAAAGTACAAGACGTTTGAACCGTGCACTGTCCACAAAAGTATGAAGCTAATAGATATGGTGAAGAGGGAAATCACTGACCTCCTCCGATTCTCCATCTCTGCGTCGTTGTGCCTCTCTCCCTTCCTCTGACCCCTCAGACTCTTGCGGACTCGACTGATCAACAAAATATGTCTGACCACCTGATGATGTGTGTATTCATCAACAGAATTAACACGAATGGGATGAAAGGGGTTAAAATGATATCAAACCATCTGAATCCCAGCCCCTCCGGTTACAGAGGTGAGATCCAGGAAACACGTTGGCATGTCAAAGACTTTGAGTTTCCACAGTATGATGTCAGTGAGAACAAACAGTAGATCCGACATTGCCATAGCCAACAGGCAGCGCGTTGTGCTGTTAGAGAGACCACATTTTCCTCGTGGGACAACCAAAATCACCAGGCAATTAACTGAAAGAAACAGGAAGTAAAATGCAAATTGGAAATTAATGATCAAGCTTGTCTACATCGGCGCAGGTAGCAATATAAGATCGTGGCACAGAACTGGGGCAGTTGGGAAGGTTCAGATGTCGAGTTTGAACATGAAAGCTCCAATGACCTGACCCATTTAGAAGCTGCTTACGCCTGTGTTTAACAAAGCGTGGGCTGGCAATTGTCAGATGTCGGGTGGGGGTTGTGGGCATACATTTAAAGTGAAAGGGAAGAGCTTGTGCGGGTTCTGAGGAAGAAGCGGTCACCCAGAGAGTGGCGAGTGTCTGCTAATTCAGTGCCTGGGAGAGTTGTGGAAGCAGGGAATGTCACAAACTTTAAAAACAACCGATGAACGCTTGAAGCATCATCATATTCGAGACTGAGAGTGCTGGGACAAGAGCAGATTTTGTGTAGCTTTGTTAGCACAAACGGGAATGACCAAAGGTCCTCTCATATAGTCTGATTATATGATTCTAAGAATTAGTTCTGAGAGGGATTGTGAGTGCAGCATTGTTTTGAAATATCTTTAGGCTTTGAATGCTGAAAACTTGAAATGGAACAAATCCAACAAATATGGCAGCATCTGTGGAGAGAGAAGTCTTACGAATTTGTCTGCCATGACAAACCAGTTTGAACACCTTCCTGAAGTCCACATAGATCACATCCACTGTTCTGCCTCATCAATCCTCTTTGATACTTCTTTACAAAACTCAGTTAAGTTGGTGAGACATGATAGCGCATGTACAAAGGCATGTCAACTGCCCCTAATCAGTCCTTGCCACTCCAAATACATGTAAATCCTGTCCTTGCAGATTCACTCTCACAGCTTGCCCACCACTAATGTCAGGATCACCAGTCTATACTGCTCTGGCTTTCCCTGCTCACCTTTCTTAAATACTGACAACATATTCGCCAATCTGACTGCTCACTTAAAGAACCAGCTTTGTGCTAGCTGTCAGTGTGAATACTGTGTAAGCATAAAATAATCAACTTGATGACTGGTGAGCAAACTTTGTGGAACGTGAGAAGATTTAATACAGAGTAACTGGGAAAATGTTGAATAGAGTGGAATATTGTGAGGATTACGTTAAGGGGAAAGACAGTGTAATAGAGAAAGAACTAAATATAGACTCATGAGAAGAGAGTTGAATGCAGGATAATTGGGAAAGTCTTAAATACAGGAAAAATGAGAACGATAAATACAGAATGGAGAGGATTAAATGGAGACAAATAATGAGAAGGCGAATTAGTGAGCAATAGGGGGAAAACTGAATAAAGAGACAGAGTTAAACATTGTAGTCTCAAACATCAGTTTCAATAGAATGGATTCAATGGAAAAGTATCGTGAGATGGTTAAATATAAAATAACAGGGACAGTAGTAAACAGAGAGTAATAGGGAGAGTGTTGAACTGAGCAGAAGTGAGAGAGATGGTTAAATTCAATGGAATATACAGGTTCATATGTAGGTAAAGGTAGGATTAGGTAAAGAGTAATAGAGGATGAGTAAACACAGGCTAATAAAGGGAAGATGAAATACGGATCAATTGATAGAGATGACTGAATACTGATATTGACTGCAATGTTGATTCATAGGGAGAAGCTACCACGAAAAAGAGTTTCATCCCGTCAAGTTTCCAAACCTTAATATTAAGCCTTGCCTCTCCCTCCGTCTATTTTACTTTGCCTCCCAGGATCACCTCTCTCTGCCTCACCTAGTTTCCCTCATTTCCCATGCAGTCGTCATTGAACGTCACACATGCCCACACTCTTCACATCTTCCCTATCCCTCCTGCCTTCGCTTTTTCACGTAGAACATTGTGGATTGACGGCATGCCTTTGTGCTGTTCTCGTAGTCACATGAGAGGAAATGAATGGCCTTCAACCACCTCAAAATGAGCTCAATTGCCTCCTCCTCTTCCTCTCTATTAGTCTCAAAAAGGGGCGTTTTCATTCAATCATTGGGTGAGGGCATGGCTGACGAACGCCAACATTTTTGCCCATCTCAAATTGCCTAGAGGGCAGTTAAATGTCAACCACTTTGTTGTGGGCCTGGAATCACATGAGCTCCTGACCATTTAAGGATGGAGTTTTCCATCTCGAAAGGACAAGAGCAGATCAATAATTAATGTTGGATTTGTGGTGATCATTAGCCTCTTTAATTCCAGACATTTACTGAATTCAAATTGCACAATCTGCTGTATTGGGATTGAACTTGGGTCCCCAGACCATTACCCAGGTCACTTGATTAGCAGTCCAGCAATAATTCCATGAAGCCATCTCCTCCACCTGCTAAATAGCTTCTTTTTATGAGTAGGCTGGAGACCGGGCTTAATACAAACAGATAGAACTGCTGATGCTATCAATCAGAAACAAAACGAGAAATTGCTGGATAAACTCAGAAAATCTGCCAGCATCTGTCAAGAGTAATCAGAGCTGAATGGCCTCCTATTCCAGTGTAACAAAGTGGAGATGGAACTGAATGGCTTTCTCCTATTCTCGTGTTGCTGGGTGTGTCTATGGCAACAGCACACGCATCCAGTGATTCAAAACTAAGCAATGCTTTATCCATTGAATTAAAAATAAAATCTGTCTGTGAAACTTGCAAGTCTCTGGCTACCTGTTCTCCTGTTGGGGAATACCTTAAACAAAAGCTCCGTGCTGTATTCTAAATACTTCAGCTCTTCACGGTCAGTTAATGTGATATTTCTATGTATATTTAAACCATTAAGAAGGGAAAGGGGCCGGCAAATGGTGAATAACGTAGGACGTGAGAATTGTTTAATCTTTTTGGTAAAGAGAGAGACTATAAATTAACTGGCCCAATTCTGGAGGGATGTTACAACGCCAAGACTCGGAGGTGTACTTTTGTTTTTGGAAAGTGGCTGAGCAGATTGGGCAAGCTTTTAAACATCCATACAATATCCAGTTCGAGTACAAATGTGAGGGAAATGTTGCTAAAACATTATAATTCACTGTTTCAGCTACGGTTGAGGGAAACACACCAGCTTTGAACCATTGAAATGTGAAAGTCTTGTAATGAGTCCAGCTCAGCACTGTCCCCATGACCTGTCCTGACCTGTCCGACCTGCCTATCTTCTTTTCCAACTATCCACTCCACCCTCCCACCCCGACCTATCACCTCCATCCCCTCCCCCACTCACCTATTGTATTCAATGCTACTTTCTCCCCACCCTCCTCTCACTTATCTCTCAACCCTCAGGCTCTCTGCCTGTATTCCTGATGAAGGGCTTTTGCCCAAAACGTCGATTTTACTGCTCCTCGGATGTTGCCTGAACTGCTGTGCTCTTCCAGCACCACTGATCCAGAATCTGGTTTCCAGCATCTGCAGTCATTGTTTTTACCTACAAAATTGATTTCTGCCCATTTCTCAATACCACACTTTAGGAAAAAATGCCAATACCTTGGATCATTCTGGGAAGAGTTTACTAGTCACAGGGACATAGCAACAGGCCATACAGCCCTCTCAAACATATTCTGCTTTTCAATGCCAGATCTGCAAGGTAACTTCATACGCCCCTTTGTTTGTGACTTACTCATTAATATGTAGGCATAACAAAGACAAAATGTATCTCATATTTAAAATTAACAACTTGTCCAGTATTAAATGTTGTTTGTGGAAGAGACTTCCAAATTTCCATAAGCTTTCCTGTGCAGGAATGCTTCTTAACATTTCTCCTGAACACACTGACCCAATTCACAGACTATGTCCCTTTGTTCGGGAATCCCCAACCAAGGGATATAGTTTATCTTTACCTACCCTGTCTTCGAATCTCGAGAGGGAGCAGGCTTAATGTATGCAGTCTGTCCTCATACCTAAACCCGAAAGTAGAGATATAATTCTTGCAAATCTACTCTGTATTCTTTCCAAAGCCAATATATCCTTCCAAAGGTGTGGTGCTTGGATCTGCTTCCACTTTTCCCAGTGAGATCTAACCAAAGGTTTTCTTACCTGCAGCATACCTCTGTGGCCTTACATGGGATTAGCCCCTCGCCATTTAGGAGAGCAATTATTGCCCTTCCCAGAGGGCAGTTAAGAGCCAAACACGTTGTTGTGGGTCCTGAGTCACATATAGGCCAGGCCAGGTAAGGATGGCAGGTTCCTTCCCTAAAGGATACGAGTGAAACTTTACTTATTGTTTTCTTTTCTCCTAAAAAAACAGCTAAGGCAAAATGATTAATTTAGGAGTTGCCCATTTCCCTGTAGACATTGACATGTCCACTGTAGGGTTCGTTTTCATATAATTTGACCTATTACTAAATTAGTAGGCCTCGTTTTACACCAATAATCACATTTGGTTAATTATATTTGAAATAGAAGATAGATAAATATGCAACTTTACAAAGCCAGTTTTTCGCTCTAATATCCTGAGTAACATAACAGTTCTGAAACATCTATGCCCGCATACTAGCTAAAATTGCGTGATTACTGCTTGGAGAACTGGAGTTGGGCTGCTCCTCCTTCTCACAAGTTTCCTGCTTCGTTATCCTGTTGTCCTCTATGGCATCTCTCTGATTTGAGTGACGTCTTTTAGCTTTAATGTGGAGGTGCCCGTGTTGGACTGGAGTGGACAATGTCAGACATCACAGGGCACCCGGTTATCGTCCAATAGGTTAATTTGAAATCACAAGCCTTAGTGGGACGTCTGACCTGCTTTTATCTCGTTATCTTGGTCATTTCTGATTGCAGTGGCTAAGCAGTATGATCATGTAACAATATAGTTTTCATACTTTAAATTCAGTTTCTATTTTAGGATGGTTGTTACATAAAACCTTTATTGGATATTTTATATTCCTCTTTTTACTTGACCAGTCTAAAAAAAAACAAGTTTTACTGAAACTCAGGTCTATTGTTTCACCTGAAAACTTGTTGCAATTTCTCATTGACAATAAATTCACTGTTCAGTCAAGTTGAAGCCTTGCATATCTCACAGGTTTGACTGAATTTGTCAGTGAATGCTGCAAGCTTCTTGGCTTAATATCTCAGTTCCATTGTCTCATTAACGCCCTTTCAATGTACTCAAACAAGATAATGGGTTTGCCTACCTGGGCTGACCACACCAATGCCATTACCAACACCAGGATTTCTGTTCCAGGTTCACAACGCTACTGCTGTAGTCACCACTGATGCCATCTTCCTCTACCATCACCGCCACAAGGAAGAGAAGATAAAGATGAAGACGAGAAAGAAAAGAAGGCAGAAGGATGCGACCGGCCTGGCGATTGGAATCAAATGGGTTCAGAATATTGAATGTTGCCTACCCCGTCAGTTTAAAACAAAATTTCAGGAGGAAATGGTTGAGGGGCGTTCACCAAGGCTCCAATGGTTCTCCTGTGAAGTGGACTAGAGAGATTCGGATTTGTTTTGGTTAAATTCACCAACGCAAAGTCGGTGTTCTTCCCTGACCACTGCCTCCTGCTAGCCAGCAAGAGAACGTGGAATCTGAACGTGGAACTGCTGATCCCAGAAAACATGGAGGAGCTTAAAAGGGAGAACCACTAAGGGAATTTCAAGACGGTCTTTATTCCCAAAGGTCTTCTGAAACGGAGTGGACTGTCCAAACTCCATAAAAACGTGCGGCACCTGCACCTGCTGCAGGCGATCGGGGTTTATGTCATGGAAGACCACCAGGAGGTGAAGAACAGCTAGCCTCACTCTACCTCAGAAGCCACTAAGATAATCAAAAAAACGCAACAACTACTTGCAGATAGCAACACCTACCAAAAGAGGGGGTTTGACCCCATTCCAGAGCTCGCCAATAGGATAAAAATCACACTGAAGAACCGACAAAAAATAAACGGACAGATAACCAGGTTTGACCTACAGAGAATGAAACCTGAAAGCAACAACACCCCCAGATTCTATGGACTACCTAAAGTACACAAACCAGACATCCCACTCAGACCCATAGTATCACTACCAGGGACACCATCACACAAACTGGCTCAAGAACTACAGCAGAAACTGAAACACCTGAGCAGCGGATCCAGACACTCTATACAGTCAACACTGGAATTCTTGGACATCATCAGACACATAGACAAGGAAGAAACTATGATCTCATTCGAAGTAACGGCACAGTTCACCTCTATCAACAAAACCCTCGCCAGAGAAACAATAGCCAACCTGCTAGACATACAGAACAGACAACAAGACGGTGAACCTATCAACAAAGACTGCTTACTCAAACTACTGGACCTGTGCCTCACAACACACTTCACATTCAACAACCAAATATATGAACAAATGAACGGCACACCCATGGGCTCACCCATCTCTGGACTCATAGCAGAAGCGGTAATGCAAAGATTAGAACAAACAGTCTTCCCAGAAATTCACCCCAAAGTCTGGGTCAGATATGTGGATGACACCTTTGTAATCATTAAAAACACAGAAATAGAGAACACACACCGGATCATCAACGCCACACTCACAGGAATCCGATTCACTAGAGAGGAAGAAAAGGACAACCAGCTCCCATTCCTAGACGTGATGGTACAGAGAACATCGAATGGAGAATTCACCACAAAGGTATACAGGAAAGCCACACACACAGACCAAGTCCTAAACTACGAAAGCAACCACACAAAAGAAGTTGCATCAAGACACTGTTCAAAAGGGCCACAACACACTGCAGCACACCAGAACTGCAAAAAGAGGAAGAAGAACACCTATACAATGTATTCGCCAAAAACGGATACCCGCGCAATTTCATCAACAAATGCCTCAGGGAAAGGCAACGGAATAACGACATTCCACAACCCAAAGGACTAGCCACACTACCATATATCAAGGACATTTCTGAACTGACAGCCAGACTACTGTGACCACTAGAATTCATAACAACACTCAAACCAACAGCCAACAACTCACCAGAACGAAGGATCCGATACCCAGCATGAGCAAAACCAATGTAGTATGTAAAATCCCATGCAAGGACTGCACAAAACACGACATAGGACAAACAGGAAGACAGCATCCATGAACACCAACTAGCCACGAAACGACACAACCAGCTATCTTTAGTAGCCACACACGCGGACGACAAGCAAAATGTATTCGACTGGGACAACACTACTATTATAGGACAAGCCAAACAGAGAACAGCCAGGGAATTCCTAGAGGCATGGTACTCATCCACAGATTCAATCAATAAGCACATCGACCTGGACCCAATATACTGACCACTGCAGCGGAAAGCTGGAACTGACAACCAGAAGCGGCAGATTCAAACCACTATAAACACAGGAGGAAACATCATGGAAGCACTTCATAGGAGGTTCCCAAGCACTGAGGATGTCACCTAGACAGGGGACAAAACGTCTACAACACAAATTCCCAGTTTGGCGGACAGAACCACAGCACCAAGATAATCTCCCCGTCCATTCCTTGCTGTCATGTAGGTCTTCAACGATAGCAGACGAGAGCGGCTGCACCAACCATTACCTTTGGATTTGCTGAACAAGGCCCTCGAGTCCTTCAAAAAGAGTAAGATTCGCAGAAGAGATAGCTTACCAGATGAGTTGTATTTGACTCTGTCACCCATGATTGGCCAAGACCTGCTAGAAGTGGACAACAGGTAGCTTTGTGAATCCATGAGGAAACCTCATCTTCATTTACAATCAGAAGGAAAAGAGGGACGACTGACGACCATTTTCATTGCTGAATGCAAATTGAAATGATCTGATTAAGGTCAACACCAATCGACTTAGAACTGCTTACAGGTCAGTGATTCAGTCCGAGCAGACCTGATCTGTACTGTCAGCCTCACACTTCTCAGGGATAGACTCGCCTATGTGCAGGACCGGGGTTGGTGGGGGGGGTGGTGGTGGGGGGGGGGGGTGGTGGTGTTGGAAGCCGCCCTCATCAGCTTAGAGCAGAAGGTCTTTGACAGGATCTCATATACATACATGTGGGATGTGCTCGCCAATGCAGTTTTTGGGAAGGGATTCCACAAATGAATCTGACTGCTCTCCACTAATATTATCAGTTCAGACTCAGTCAATGGTTGGGAATCAGAAAGCTTCCTGATCAGATCCACAGTCAGGCAGGGTTGCACACTCTCACCTTTCCAGTCATATTGTTGACCTGAAGGCAACTATACAACTGTTGAAAATCACTTAGGCATTTATTCCTGTTTGGTAATTATCTATCCATCAATAACTTATTTACTAAGGTTCCTCAATCTATCATTGCTCATTCATGCATCAATTCTTTATTTAGAGTTCGGACGTGAGTTTCAGACTCAAATTCTTCATTCTCAAACAGAACAAACACTTCATGCATCTGAAGATCACTCTTCCCCAATAAAATAATATTGTAAATTCATGCTCTTGCATTATGTTTGCAACATTTGGTGAAAGTATATTAACTTGCTGCATGCTTACATCTGTTCTCTTGTATCAATTCATATCTGTGAGATGTACTAAGTTAGTCCTTTTACTATGTTATTTCTGACCAAATACCTCAAGCATCATCGCAAATAATAAATATAACGGTGATATTTCGCCACTAACTGTATCACATTACTGAAACATACTTGCAATTGAAGTTTCCTAAAATTAAAAAAGAAGTGCTTCAGAAAGAACCCTATCGCTGAACCTGTGAGGCAAGTATTTCATCCTGAAAGTTCGGATTCTGAAACATGGATCCAGAACACATGTTTATTGCTTTTGTCTTTCACTCACAGATTTTTGTCTTCAAGTGGCCCGCTTCATTTGCCTTCTAACTGAGATTTATCCCAGGTTTAAGGCACTCTGGCTGGTTTGAGTCAATACTCCACAATGGCGATAGTGTGTTTCCCCTGAAGAGTAGCAATCCCCATCCAATTTAAGCAAAACCCATGTTTCCAATATATTTAGGCCACTCCAGCCCTAGAAACCTCATCAATAATCGAGACATCCAAAGCCCATCGTCCTTGAAACAGTGTTTCCAACCACATGGTCATTGGCCAAATGAATACTCAGAGTAATGAGGGGATCAGCTTTTAAAATTCCTCCCTGATTTGCTCAATTTTACGTATTTGAATTCATTGCTGTTTCAACCTGTCATTGTCATGAAGTCAGTCAGGTGGACCTCAGAGGATATGAGTTCCCTGATTGGGGCTGTTAATCTAATCCAATCAGGGAGCCCTGTCTGAAATAAAAGAATGAATGACAGGCATTTTGAGATGTCAAAGTCTGACTCAACAAGAGGCTACGATGAAAGCTTATGTATTTGCAAGTAAAGGGTGATTAATGACAGGATGCTGGTCTCTGAAGAGTGATATCACCTCCAGACATTTTGGTGTCAGTGTGCACCAGGACCTTGGTCACTTCACTTTCCACACTTTGATGCTTCTCCCCCTGTCCCACCCCAGTCAAACCAAGCTATGCTTAAGTTGCTCCCTGGCGTTCTTGACCCGAGGCACTTTTGATGCAATATGCCATCCTGGACTCTGCGAAGTCAGGACTGATGATTCTGAAAAAGTCAGCCAACAGTTTTCCCTTTGTGCACTGCCGATATTTGACATCAGAATAACACCAAACTGACTTTACAAATGGGGGATTAAAAATTGGGAGTTGGGAGTACATGTCCATTTGAGTACAATATCGATTGGCCAGAACGAAACTGGACAGCAAGGGTTTAAAAAATAAGAGATTGAAATGACCCAGAATTGAATTCCTCAAATTGAGAAGTGACTGAGACGAATAAAGAGAATAAAGGAAACGACTGGCACTGAATGCTACCAAAGGTTTCTTTTTGCCTCTTGATTTTGTACTTAGATAAGCATCTAAAAGTTTACAGAAAGCCTGATTCTTTCCAAGACTGAAATGAATGAAGAAACTCTTACATTTCTCTACATTATATTGTACAGACTATTTTGTGCTCATTCACTCACTGATCCTGAACTTCTCCTTCACCTCGTGCCTATGTCCTTCTTGTGTTGTATTCTCCCACCTAACATCGTATTGTCAGCAAAAGTAACACTTGATCACATCATCTCAGTTATTGATAGAGATTATAAATGACTGTGTCTCGAGCAATAGTCCTTGTGACACTCACTAATACCAGCCTGACATTCAGATGACAAATTTCTTCCTGCTCTCTTGTTTTCTGTCCTTTATCAGTCCTCACACCAAGTCCCATTTCCCCATCACTACAAGCCTCATTGACAACAATGACTCCCACAAAATATTTCCAGATTTTGACATTTCTGCATCCTTGTGTGTGCAAACCCATCCCTGGCCACACTGCTCCATTTCGCTTGAAACTCTTCCATCCCAACATCAGTCAAAGGTTTTAGGTTTCTTCTGTGTACACGTGCAGTGCACCGCAGGGAAGAGAGAATATCTCATCCCTTGGTTTTTCTTTACAGGCTATGTATGCCTCAGAGCTAGCTCTGAAACATGTCAGGACACTCCTATCCTGGTAGGAGGATATACAATCAATCTGTATTGATTGGAGCTTATGCAACCGTTGAAGGTGTTTTCTTCAGTGAGTTACTTTACTTGTTTCAATTATTGCCTCAATTGGCGAAATTCGGTTCCATTCAAAAGACTGCATCAGCACAAGGTGAAGAATTGGTTGGGATGTTGGATTTATTAAACCAACGATCATCCCTTTACAAAACAGTG
This sequence comes from Hemiscyllium ocellatum, assembly GCF_020745735.1. NCBI lineage: Eukaryota > Metazoa > Chordata > Chondrichthyes > Orectolobiformes > Hemiscylliidae > Hemiscyllium > Hemiscyllium ocellatum. Next base: position 21,718,847 of record NC_083440.1, on the reverse strand, counting down.
TCTAATAGCCATAAAGCCACATCCCAGTGTTGAGGAGAACGTTTCACACTTAACAACCGGAATTTAATTTCCAAATGATCAAGTCAAGGGATGGACATGAAATGAAATGAGAGTTTATAGTTCACTAGATGGTGTTGTGGTGTCAATGCTGGTATAGAGGGCAGCACAGTCGCTCAGTGGTTAGCCCTCGCAGGGAGAGCGGAGGGGTGTGGGTGGGATACCCTTTGCAGGGTCAGTGTGGACCTGATGGGGCCATTGGCCGGCTCCCACGTTGTAAGGATTCTATCATTTTATTCATTATGATTTTTCCTCTGTTTGCTCCTGACCAATTGAGGCATGTATCATTCGATAAACCAAATAAATAAAATAAAAATAATCTGTGGCCACTGGGAGTTAACACACCGGTGTCACCTGTCTGTTCAAATTATTGAATAAATGAAGTGAACCACATTGTAATGTAACGTTCCGCCAGGCGATGCCAGCAGGTATAAAGGAAAGGCTTTTGAGATTATATCACCTCGGCATTGAGTACAGAGAGATTGCCTGCGCACAGAGATTCAGGCAGAGAATGACGTTTTCATTTTATTATGTACGTAAATTATTTTACATGACCCTTCTGACTGTAACAATCCCCGGTAAGTGCAGTACATCATTGAATTTGTGTACATCGGTCTGATGATCGGTTGCGTGTTCACACTGTCACTGACAATGTTGTTTGATGTTTGGCGATCGGCTGAATGCCTTTGTGCACGAGTGAACGTTTGTTTATTTTTGATGCTTCTGCAACTCTGTTGGACACTGAATTATCAGACACCCACCACACTCTGGTGAAAGCCTTTTCCTCAGATCCCGCGAACCACTTCCCTGTCACCTTAAAGATATGCCCCCCCCGCCCCTCCATCTGAAAATTCCCTGCCAACCCTTAGTTAAACAGAGGAGTGAGCAGCCTCAAAATAGGTCAGGCCATTGGAGCTGTCATGTTCAAACTTGACATCTGAACCTTCCCAACTGCCCCAGTTATGTGCTAAGATCTTATATTGCTGTCTGTGCTGACGGAGAGAAGCTTGATCAGTAATTTCCAATTTGCATTTTACTTCCTGTTTCTTTCAGTTAATTGCCTGGTGATTGTGGTTCTTGCACGGGGAAAGTGTGGCCTCTCTAACAGCACAACGTGCTGCCTGTTGGCTATGGCAATATCGGATCTACTGTTTGTTCTCACTGACATCATACTGTGGGAACTCAAATTCTATGACATGCCAACGTGTTTCCTGGATCTCACCTCTGTGTGCCGTTCTGCCTATGCCATGGCTCGTGCAGCCACAGACTGTTCGGTCTGGTTCACTGTCCTTTTCACCTTTGATCGTTTTGTGGCCATTTGCTGCCTGAAAATGAAGAGAAAATATTGGACAGAAAAAGCCTTGGCTGTGGCTATGGCTGCAACTGGCATTCTGCTCTTTTCAAAAAACATTCCCTTCTATTTTCGCTTTGAACCTGGGGGAATAATTAACAATGTTCTGTGGCACTGTCGAATAAAATCAAGTTATTTTACAGATCCCAGGTGGCTGGGATTCAGATGGTTTGATATCATTTTAACTCCTTTCATCCCATTCGTGTTAATTCTGTTGATGAATACTCTGATGATCAGACACATTTTGTTGATCAGTCGAGTCCGCAAGAGCCTGAGGGGTCAGAGGAAGGGAGAGCAGCACAAAGACACAGAGATGGAGAATCGGAGGAGGTCAGTGATTTCCCTCTTCACCATATCCATTAGCTTCATACTTCTGTGGACAGTGCATGGTTCAAACGTCTTGTACTTTCGCATTAAAGGAACATATCGCTGGAACTACAGTTCTATAATGGATTTTACATACATTGCAGAAATGCTGAGGGATTTAAGCTGCAGCACGAACACATTATTTTGTGCAGTGACTCTGTCCAAGTTCAGAGTGAAGTTCAAGAATGCGATGCAAAACCTGGTTACATAAATCCTGCACTTAATGATTCAAAAAGAACTGGAAGAGGTGCCCAGGCATCTGCAGTGTTCCCAGAGCAGGAGTTGCATATGTGCAGACAGAGGTTCATCACAACAATCACATGGATTCAGTTGAACACCCTGCAGTGGATGGCGGGCGGGGTCGGGCGGGGGTGTGGGGTGTGGTGGGGGGCGAAGCAAGATGGGTCACCATTCACCATGCTCAGGTACACGCTGCTATCCCTGATTCACTGACGGTTTGACACACATGGAGACACACAGACAATGAGAAGCAGTAGTCCATTCAGCCCTTCGAACCTGGTCCACCCATCATTCCAGAACATCACAGTTCATCCAATTCTAAGGTGTAATCCACATTCCTGTCTGTCCCTGACAATGATACCAATCTCCCAGGCTTAACATAATCCATCCAATTGCAGCTTAAAAAATATTGGAAGACGCAACAACGGGACAGCACTGAAGGGAAAAAAAAGTAACTGTCAGGGGCAGTGTCGGAGGGATAGAGGCTGGAGGAGTGATTCCAAATGACGGTTTGTCTCTGAGTGATGGACTCAGCCGGAACATTGTGTCTTCACGGTGAGCCCTGTGAATGAGTGATAAAGTCCGGCAGCAGGGGTTTCTGCATTTCCCCTATGGGGAGGAGAGGGAGGGAAAGAAACTTCCCCTCCTGTACCATGATCAATATCAGTCTCTGTCTGTTAGCTCGAAATAAACAGTTTTTTTAAACAAGACAAACTCTCCGTGTGCTGTTGATCCCCTGATCTGAATTGTTTCTTGCTCCATGCACATTTGTTCAGTTTTGACAGTGTTCCATGAGTCCTCTTATGTTTACTCCCACCACAGGAATATTGCCTTCTCTCTCTTTCCGCCTCTTTCTGTATGTCGTTTTCTCTGTCCCTCTCTTCCTCTCTTTCTCACTCTCTTTCGCTATGTCTGCATCTCTCTCTCCCCATCTCTAAATTTCTTGCTGCCAGTCTCTCTCTGACTCTATCCCTTTACCTCTGTCTCTCTGTCTGTCTTTGTCTCTGTTTCTCATGCTCTCTCTCTCTCTGTCTCTCTGCCTCACGCTCTGTTTCTTTCTCACACATTGGCCATATCAGACACATGTTCACTCACTTTAACACCTGCTCCCGTGAATTGGCTCAAACCACTTCTATATCTCTTCTTTCACTGAGTTTCTCTGAGGAGGTGATTTTGGAAAATACAAAATGCACAGGGGCATTCAACAATACCTTGGCATAATATTAGTTACATTTCTGTAAATGTTGCGTCCCTTCGTCTTCTGCACTTTGACTGTCTCCCTTTCTCTCCCGAGCAATGTTGAGGGAGTTTGTGTTGAAGTGTTTCACTTTCCATTGTGAGGGTCTCTGTGTGTATCTATGTTTCACTGCCCTTGTGGGAGTGTCAGTGTGGGCGTGTATATGCAAGGTTTGGGTGTGTTAATGTATCAGTGTATAGGTATAGTCACACACTTTAGTCTGATTGTATTCCTCTGTGTGTTTGTGAGGGTGAGGGTGTGTTTGTATGACCCTCAGGATCAGGTAATGTTTCTGTCTGGAGTTGGTTTCCCACATCTCCGTTTGACTGTTTCTGTGTATGTTCGTGTGTTGTAGGTGGAGGATGGGATGTGTTCCTGTTTCTGTTTATCAGTATCTTCCTATGTCTCAACTTGAGTGTATTTGGGCAGGTGGGAGTACTTTTGTGACTGAGTGGCATATTTTTGCGAGTGTGTGCATGTGGGTGTGTTTCTGTGTCTCCCAGGACCTGGTTATATTCCTGTCTCATCACAACACTCCCTCTCCTGAAAAAGGACGAGTGCACCCTACAGCAGGTCATGGTGCACAGATTGCTCTCTTTGGACTATACGTGGGAACCTGGGAGTAATCCAAACATCAGTCTCTCCACCTCATAAGTACTGAAACCTGAACTGTTACTTCGGTTTCTGGATCTATTGTTTAACTCGTGAAACAAGGCAAGGTAATAATTAATGAGATGCAAGACACTAGGAAACTCAAAGGACCAGTGGGAACTTGGGACGCTTGCCCACGATCCCTGAATGTTAGAGGACAGGTTAATACAATAATTAAGGTGGCACATCATATACCACATGCCTCGATTAATTGTGGTGCAGATTATAGGGGTAGGGAGGTCATTCTCGCCTTTTGTAGGACTCTATACACTCACATGAACGCAGAAATCTTTAAAAAGCTGATGAGAGGCGGAAAGGGTGACAGCGTTTAATAAGTGAAACTGGTCAGTTGGGCGACAGTGGAGACAATCCCTTGTAGGTAAAGATCCAGAAATGGTTCCCTCCAAAAGCACGTCAATCTCGCCTTGTCATTGGAGAACAGAGTACGGTGTTACCAGCAGAGCTGATGAACTGAGCATTGACACTCTCTAATGAACCTTGATGTTTCTCTTTGGTGCATTTTGTGTTTTTGACATATTTCTGCTCCTGAGTGTCAGTGGTGGAGGAAGTGTATGTTTGTAGTTGTGATGTCAATCAAGCAAACTGCTTTGTCCTGGGTGATGTCAAATTTTCTGAGTCTTGATGGAGCTGCTTCCAAACAAGAAACTGGGGAGTATTTCGTTACACTTCTTACTTTTGCTTTGACTTGGGGAGTCAGGAGGTGAGTTACTCGCCGTGGTCTTCCGGGCTGCTGACATCCTTTTGTAGCAATAATATTCAAATTAATTATGACCAGCTATTTATTGATGAAGTAGCTGAAGCTGTTTTGTCCGAGGATAGTACACCGTGGAATTTCTGCAGAAATGTTCTGGAGCTGAGCTGACCCTCCTCTGACAACGACAACCGTCTTCCTATGTGCCAGATATGATAGGTACTAGCGGGGAGTGTGCCCCTAATTGTCCTTCAAGTGAATTTTGAGCGAGCCAGTGGGATGTCAGGTTGTGTCACTCTCACCTCCCCTCTGGGATTCAGCTCTTGGCCCAAGTTTGAAGCAAGAATGTCATACATAAACAAAAGTAGACAATTCTGGATTGCTCAGCTTGACTGGCAGATCTGTGGAGATAAATCAGAATTAACACTTCGGGACTTGTGATGTTTTCTCAGAACATGTCACAACTTGCCTTCCCAACTATTTTTGTGTCAACTGCAAATTTGTCAACAACACATTGTTTCCTTTCGTTCATATACAGAATATTGCATTCTTCATGTGTATATCATATAAAGTATTCAGTATTGTTATGTGTTGGAGCTGAGTATATCTGTACAAATGTTGCTGTGTATAGGAGTTAACCATGTTTGCATGTAAATATTATTGTGCATTGTACCTGTTTGTGTTTATAAATAAACATTGTTTTGCTTCGGAGTTGTTCTCGTTTAAACGTAAATATCATGAATCATTAGGAATGCTCATTTGTAAATATAAACATGGTTGTGTCTGGCAACGGTTCCTGGACATATTTGCTTCCTGTTTTCTTTTTGAGTTGTTCTTGCCTGCAAGTAAGTATTGTTGTTTCTTAGTTGTGTTCTCTATTATTTATTAATTTCGTGGCGCGTTTCAACTGCACATGTAAATGTTTGAATATTTTTGCGCTTTTGAAGTGTTTACGTTTGTACATAAAAATTGTTGCAGAACGAACTTGGAATGAAACTGTTCATGTTTCTGCATATTAATTGTATTTTAGATCTGTTCACGTTCATTTTTAAATATTTTAAATGAGAACTGTTCACGTCTGTATGTAAATATTTCTGTGTACTGGAGCTGTTTAGTTTATATCTCAAAGTTGTGAATTGGAGCTGTTCCAGTTTATGTGTATAGATATTATTTTGTGTTGGAGCTGCTTCTGTTGGAATATAAATATTGTTGTGTCCTGGAGTCGTTGTTGTTTTGATGAAAATATTAACATATTCTGAAGTTCTGTCCATCATAGGGAGAGAATTCAACAGAGAATAAATGGTATCGGATTAAATAGACAATAATTAGTAGAGGGTTAAACAGAGAGTAATAACGGGAGGGTAATATAGAGGATAAGGGAATCGGCTTTTGTACAACGTAATCGAAAAGGTTCAAATGGAGTTTTACCAGAAAAGCAATTGAAAATAACTGATCGAGGAAAGTGTTAATTACAGGCAAAGGGAGTGGGATTATTATCAAGTTGCAGGGAGAGGGTTAAATAGAGAGGAATGCGAAGAGAGTTCAATATAAGGCAAGAGAGAGGGTGAGATGGAGTGTAATAGAGAGAAAAGTGACAACAAAGTAACTGGGAGATGGTTGAACACAGAAAAGGGAAAGAATCGTATATAAACAAATAGGGGGAGACTAAATAGAGAGAATATAGGTGAGGGTTTAATACAGGAGAGCAGGAAGAGGATAAAGTACGGGGAAGAAGAGAGGTTAAATACAGAACATAGCGTATTAAATAGAAAGTAGTCGTGAGAGGGTTAATTAGAAAACAATAGGGAGTAAACTGAATACAGAGATCGTTAAAGATTGTGGTGGGCAGGGTTTAAATTTAGCGGGTTCAGTGGAGAGTAGTTATGAGAGCTTTAAATGTGAAGTAATAGGGGCATAATTAAATAGCGAGTAATGGAGAGGATTGAAAACAGGGTAAGAGAGAGGTGGTTGGATACAGGGAAATAGAGAGGATTAAATGTAGGTAAAGACCGGATTAAGTGAAGAGTAGTAGGTTCGGACTAATGTCAGACCAAGAGGAAGAGAATTAGTTACAACGCAGGGAATAGAGAGGACTGAATGGAGATAAAGTCTTAAATACAGAGTAACAGGGAGAGTCTCATATTCAGAGAGACAAGGTGAAAGAGAAATTAGGAAAAAATTAAACAATGGGGAAGAGTGTGGGTTACATACAAGGGAACAGCGACACAAGTCAATGCAGATTAGCAGGGAGAGGTTTGCATACAGGGAAATATAAATGCTTAAATATAGGGACATAGACTTGCAAAATACCGGGCAATAGCATTGAATAAATATAGGGTAAGAGAGACAGTTTTAGCTCTACTCAATTTGGGGGCAGTGGTGGTGATGGGCACAGTCCTCTCTTCCAATTTCTTAACATCAACATTGAACTTTGGCTCTCAGACCGTCCATTCCCACAATCAGTTGCCTCCATGTTGCACTGCTTCCCAGGACTACCTCTTCCCACATCACCAACAGCTCCCTTATTCCCACTCCAGTTGTCATTACACCCCATGTAACCCTACTCCTCATGCCCTCCCTTTACCTCCTGCCTTTGCTTTATCATGTAGAACAGTGTGGACTGACGTTATGCCCTTCTGCCATTCTTGTGCTTAGCAGTGGGAATGAAAGGCCTTCTGCTCTTCTTCTTTACCAATTCCGATTGAGCGAAAGTGCCTCCCCCACTTCCTTTGTGTCATTCTCCAGAAGGGTTTTCTTTTTAATTCATTCACAGGATGGGAGCATCGCTGACCAGCACCAGCATGTATTGCCCTTCCCGAATTGCCACCAGGGCTGTTAACTGTCAACTACATTGTTGTACGTTTGGAGTCAAGTGTAGTCCTGACCTGGTATGGATGCAGTTTACTCTCTGAAAAGCGTGAGCTAATCGACAAGCGACCTGGGTTCATCATTCGAGTCTTAAATTTTAGATAGTCATTGTATTTAATCTTCATCATCTACCACAGTGGGATTTGAGCTTGAGAACCCAGAACATCACTTGGTTGCCTGCCTTAATAGAGCAGCGATAATACTGCTAAGCCATCGCCTCTACATCAGTTATGAGCTCGTCCTGTGAAACAGGCTGGAGAAGGGGCTGAATAAGAACAGAAAGAACTGTTAATGCTCTTAATCAGAAACAAAAACAAATTCCTGGAAGAAATCAGCACATCTGCCAGATTCTATGCAGAGAACTCAGAGCTGAATGGCATCCTGTACCAGAGTAACAGACCGGAGGGGAGCTGAATGACCTCCCTTCCCAGGGATCAGGTTGTAGTAGTTTCTGATTGTTCCCTTGTACAAGAATAACAGGCCGGAGAGGAGCTGAATGGCCGACTTTTTTCCCGTGGGATAGACTGAAGAATGGGCTGAATAGCCTCACACTGTTCCTGTGGGACAGAATAGAGAAGGAGTTGAATGGCCTCCACCAGTTCCTGTGGGACAGATTGGAGAAGGGGATATTGTTGGGTGTGTTCATGCGAACAGCAGACTCATTCATCATTGAAAATTAAGCAATGCTTTATCCCCTGAATTAAAAAAAAGTCAAGCCGTAAAATTTGCAAGTCTCTGCCCATTTGTTCTCCATATTTTAAATAAAGGCTGATTTCAGTGTTCCAAATATTAACTCTATTCAGTGTTAGTTAGTCGGATATGTTCACGTGCAGTTTACCCCTTTAACTAGTGAAATGGGCAGGCAAATGGCAGATAATGTTGGAAGTAAGAAAGATTCATTCTTTTTGGTAGAGATAATAAAAATTAAGTGGCTTAATTCTAGTGGGGACCAAACATCAAGAGTTGGAGGTGTATACTTCTTTTTTGGAAAGTGACTGGGAACGTTGAGCTGATTTGTCAAAAATAAATTATCCAAAGTCGAATGGAATGCAAAGGAAAGGGGAATATTATTTTACCTGTATAAATCACCGCTTCAGACACAGCTGGGGGAAACAGCCCAGATTTGAACTTTTGAATATCATATGACTTCCATTGGGTTAAACCTGAGCTCCGCACACTACAGCACACCGCACTTTAGGAAGCATGTCAGTGCAGTGGATCCTTTGAAATGGCATGTTTTCTCAATGGTTCGCATTGCTGTTTCAGAGCACCAGGGACTGGGCTTTGCTTCTAACCTCGGGTGACTATCTGTGTACATGCTCTCCGTGCCTGTGTTGGTTTTCTTCTGGTGCTCTGGTTTCCTCCCACAATCCAAAATATACATGTCAGAAAAATTAGCCGGGCTGAGCTGCTCATGGTGTTCAAGGCTGTGTAGGTTAGGTGCATTCGTCATGGATAAGTATAGGACAGGGGAATGTGGCTGGGTGGTTTACTCGTCAGAGGATAGGCATGGATTTGTTGGGCTGAAGGGCCTAATTCCACACTTTAGGGATCGTATTCAAGGCTGTAGGGGCCGGTTAATAGTCATGGGAACTAAATAACAGGACATTTAACCCCCGTGAGCTTGTCACAGCATTCAGTGCCTGATCTGTAGCCAAACTCCATATACCTGTGTTTGTGCCTTATTCCTTGCAAACTATGTTTAAGAAAAAGAAATCTATCGCAGATATAAAATTAACATCTAATCCAGCATCCACTTCCCTTTGTGGAAAATAATTCCCACCATCCAACACCCTTTGTGTGTGGCAGTGCTTCCTAACATCTCTCCTGAACACATTAGCCCGACATTGCAGACTATGTCCCTTTATGTTTGAATCCACAAACAGTGGAAATTGATTATCTTTATAAACACTATCTTCTGAGTTCTGGAGAAAGGTGGCCTAATTCGTCGTCTCCCACGTTAATGGTTGGAGAATCGTGAAGACCCTCTTTGATGCTCCCTCAGACTTGCAGTAAAGAGTCAAGGGGAACACTAAGCGGATCTTTATTCTCAAAGGTTTTCAGAATGTGACAGAGAAATGGGGACAACTGTCCAAGCTACAAAAAAGCGTGCAGAATCTACTCCTGGTGCAGACGATGGATGTCGATGTCACAGAGGATTTTCAGGAGGTGAAGAGCCAGAAAGCCTCACTCTTTACCTCCAAAGCCACCAAGATAATCCACCCGGTCTGGGGTCCACACTGTGGAGCAGGACGGGATGCGCTCATGTTTGGTCTTCGACAAATTGCACAGGGAGAGCTCGTAGTTCAGCATCTTGAAAGGGAGTAAAATCAGTCTGTAACGTTATCTCATCCTGACATCCTGAGGATAAGCAAAACCCTTTGTGCCATATTACATGACATGAATCTCACAGATAGCGCAGCCTCCCGGTCATTACATTCTATTGTGCAGGTTTTAAATGACAGCATATGGAAGAGGCTGGACCAGCCGCTATCTCTGGAGGTGCTGACCAAGGCTCTTGACTCCTTCGAAAAGAATAGGCCTCACGGAAGTGATAGCGTATCAGCCATGTTGTATTCGACTCTGTGAGAGTTGATTGGACAGGAGGTGGTGAAAGTGGACAACAGGGAAATTGAGATGTTGAATATCTGACTCAGTTACAGGCCACTGTCAAAAACTGTGCATTTATAAATAAAGGGTGATTAACGACAAGATGCTAGAATATGAGCATTGATTTTACTCTCAGACATTGTTGCTGCCAAAGTGCATCAGGATCTTGGGTTCCTCGTGTTCCACACATTCCCACTCCAACCCCTGTTCCACCCCAGCAAACCCCACACCACAAGATGTCCTGAAGTTTTCTGTGACATTCTTGACCCTCGGCACTGTTGAGACAATATCCCATCCTGTACTCTGGCTAGTCAGAACTGATGATTTTGAAAGAGTCAGTCAGTCATGTTAGCTTTGTGCATGCTGCCATTTGAAGTTAACACAACACCGCATTAACTTTATAAGTGAGGTAAAAAAAAACAGAAACGTAATACTGGAGTGTTGGGTCTTAATGTCCATTTGAGTGAGGCATTTATTCACCAGATTGATAGGTGGACAACAAGGGTTCAATTGTGAGGGACTGCGATGATGCAAACCCATGGTTCAATTCCTCGAATTAACAAGGGTCTGAGATGAGTAAAGTTTTCCTGAGAATAATGGAAACGTCTGGCGATGAATGGACCAAAAGGCATTTAGTTATCTGTTACTTGAGGGTGAGAAAAATCAGCTGAAATTTTGTCGATGGCTTAAAACCTTTCCAAGAGTGAAATGAATGTACAATGCCTCACATTTCTCTGCATTATGCTGCACAGACTATTTGGTCCTTGTTTACTCGCTGAACCTGCACTTTCCCTACTCAGTGCTGCTACGTCTTCCTTGCGTATTACTGACAACTTAATATTGTGTTCTAATCAAAGGTAATGCATGATCCCATTGTCTATCTAAGTCATTGATCGAAATTATGGTGGTGTCGCAAGAAATTACCCTTGTGTCACTCACTAATACCCGTCCGACATAATGGTAATGACATAATTACTCCTGCTCTCTGTTTTTTGTCCTCTATCAGTCCTCAAGCCAAGTCCCATTTCCCCATTTCGACGGGCCTCATTGACAACATTGACCCCAACCGCAATCATTTCCAGAATTGTATATTTCTACATCCTTGTGCGTGCAAACCCCTCTCTGACCTCAGTCCTCCATCTTGCTTGAAACTGCTCTATCCCATCTACCGTCAGATGTTTTAGGTTTCTTCTCTGTACATGTGCAGCACACTGCAGGTGAACAGGGAATATCTCACCCTCTGTCTTGCTGTAGAGATCATTTGTGATTCAGAGTCAGATCTGAAACATGTCCAGGGCGCAGTTACCCTGGTAGGAAGTTCTGCATTGATTGGAGCTTTTATAACCATTCAGAACATTTTTCAGTAAATTATTTTTACCTGTTTCAATTATTGCCTGGAGTGGAGAAATTATGTTCGAATCAGACACTGCCTGTGCACAAGGTGAGGAATTGCAAAGCGATGATGAATTCATTAAAACCGACAGTGCGTCATCACCAATAACCAACGATGATCCCTGCACAGAATAGTCGCTGATAACCATGGAAAACACATCGCAGAGCTCAGGAGAATGTTTCTCAGAGAGACACTCAACAATTGGATTTTAATTTCCAAATGTTCAAAGTCGAGGGAATGTCGAAACTGAAATGAAATGAGAGTTTATAAAGTTCGATAGATGGTGCTGTGGTGTCAATGCTGGTATCAAGGGTGGCACAGTGGCTCAGTGATTAGCCCTGCTGCCTGACAGAGAGAGCGCGGGTGGGTATGGGTGTGTTGCCTTTTGCAGGGTCAGTGTGGACTTGATGGGCCCATTGGTCGGCTTCCACGTTGTAAGGATTCTATTAGGTCATTCAATATACATTTTCCTCTGGTTGGTCCTGACCGATTGAGATTTGTACAATCATACAAATCACAGTTGCAAAAATAATCTGTGACCACTGGGAGTTCATTCACAGCTGTGACCTGTTTGTTCAAATTCTTAAATAAATGAAGTGAACCACATTGTAATGTAACAGTCTCCCAGGCGATGCCAACAGGTATAAATGAAAGGCTTTGAGATTACATCACCTCGGCATTGAGTACAGGGAGAGTGCCTGCGCACAGAGATTCAGGCAGACAATGGCATTTTCATTTTACTATTTGCGGAAATTATTTTACATGACCCTTCCGACTCTAACAATCCCCGGTAAGTGCGGTACACCAATGAAATTGTGTCAATCTGCCTGATGGTGGGCTTCGGGTTCACTCTGTCACTGACAATGATATATATAGATAGGTTGTGCCCAAAGTTCACACAGTGGCAGGAGCTCGGTAATTTATTGTCAGATTACAGGGACACTGTGGAATCCGTGTCTTCGCATATTCCACACAATTTTCCTTTTAAATTATTCGTCTCTTCTGTGAACCTTCCAGAAATGCGCAATCCAATCGGAGATTACGGAGAGTTTCAATGGAATTAAGGCAAGGAATCACTTTGGAAACATATAAGCGGTGATATTCTATGTAGAGAATGCAATATTAGTGAGTTTGTGTTTAGTTCTGGTGTTGAAGAGAATAAGCAGTGGGCTTGTGTGTGCATCTAAAGTTTAGTGTTAACTTGGATTTATTTGTGTAATTGCAGCAGTTTGTTTTAATAATTGCGTTTGAAGTTTGACGATGGGCTGAATGGATTTGTGCACGAATGAGCAGTTGTCTATTTTCGATGGTTGCAACCTAGCATTGTATTAATGGGACCTCACAACTTTGTAGGTGAGAATTTGAATTTTCAGTTAAGGTGGAAACCCTTATCGAGAAAGCTGTACTTTCAATTTTATCATTTTTGTCATTTAGTTTTGTTCCTGTACGACCCTGGATATGAGTGGATGCATAGATCTGTGCTCATGCAAATGAAAGGAGAGTTTTAGTAAATGACATTACCTTGTATGTTGATCACAGATAGTAGTGCTGGGACAGTAGAAAATCTCTGAAGAAACTGTTTCAAGCTGTGCATATTGATGCTCAGATGTGCGGTATCTCCAGGAAGAAATTGACTCCAATTCCAGTTGAGAATTGGCACTCAAAAGTAATTTAGCCAAGTGATAGATACAGGGATTCTGGTGTGATTAGTTTTTGATGGCTGTTTTGTTTGGAAAGGCATTGTTAGGAGTGGGGTTTTGTGTAATATATGAAAATCGCAGCGTTTCGTTTGTTTGAGATTAACAAGAATTGTACTTCTGGTGCGTGTTCGTTGTCTTTGAATATGCTTTTGAAGCACGTAGTTTGATTTATTCTGTTTCATCATCATTTCTTTCGCAATAAATTTCATTTTTTTAATGGATGCAGAGCAGGTAGCCAATTTACTCAATTGATGAAGACATGAATAAGCTCTTTCAGGATCATAACTTTCCTGCAGTTCTGCGGGATTGAAGAAAGGCAGGAGTTTTAAAGTGGATTCACTCAGTGGGCACAATGCACTGATAAGAGTTAAATTGAATTTCAGATGCATGTGGCTAATTTCCAGTTGTTTTTTTCTGAAGAAGTTTTCGTGGCTTCATATTTTTTAAACTGCATGAAGCAGTGTCGCTTCGGGAGGAATATTACTAACTAAGTCTAGAAGGTAAGAATTAATCAATTCCTTTGGTTAATATGCTTACCGTATTTAGGTATTCTCATTACAAAGTAAAGTTGTTTTTTAAAAAAAAGACGTGTTGTGAAATCTTGTTCTGTCGATGAGCTGCTGAGTATTTGTATTATCACTTTCCATGTTAATTGCATCTGCCATTATTAGAGCACATTAGAGAGTCAGAGAGACTTGATTATTTTGTAACGTCATATTTCTGACACAATGGATTAGAGCCACAAAATTCAGTGTTTGTAGTAATGAGCTGTCTGTTTCGTTTTGCATTATGTCGCGTATTCAAAAAGTTTCAACAAGCCTATCCTCAAAAGTATTTCAGTCAGACAATGCAGAGAACGCAATAAAATAGTTACATCTACGGATTTGCATTTGGTATTATCTGTTCACTGAGTTTACAAGCGAAAATGGAACATTTTCTAAATATGACAAGGAATTGTTCACTTCCCAAAACAAATTCTGTGGGATTCCATGAATTAACAGATCCTCAATTTACCATCACAGATCGTGGTTTGTCCCTTCAATGATGTAACCAAACTTTCTCGGCTCTGTTAGCATCCTCCGTCAAATTATTCCATCTTCCCATGTTTTTTGTAATATATTGATCAGAACATTCCAGGCAAACGTATATGGAGGACGGGAAAGTCTGTGGCTGTCAGAGCTGTTCCCCTCGTTGTGGTATTCTATGTGCCAGAGCTGACTTTCACGAATTCCTGGAAACCTATTGTTTTATAAGTTGGTGCATTGCTTTGGAAATTTTGGGAAAAGAAATATCAAAGCAGTGCAATTTAAAAAGCAGGAAGATAGACAAAGTTGGACACCACATTGTCAGCCAGAGAGAAATAGAGAGAGAGAGAGAGAGAGAGAGAGAGAGAGAGAGAGAGAAAGTGAGAGAGAGAGAGAGAGAGAGAGAGAGAGAGAGAGAGAGAGTGCAACTATTACTGCTGTCTGACACCGCTATGAATCTGCACAGCTACTGCCTTTGCTATTTGAGTCCATGCGTTTCTGGCCATCGGAGAGCATCTGGGAAAAAAAAAGTAGCAAAAATCACAGCTGCTCTTGGACGAACTTGTGTGTAAGAGTTCATAACATAGGAGCAGATAAGTGCATGGTGTTTCGGTGTAACCTTGCTGCCTGTTTTTGTGTCAGTCTACAATTGCGAGTCGAGTGAGTTCATTCTTGGGTATTAGTTTTACTGAGGTCTGTGTCTTGATTAAATTGCAAAGGTAGAAGTCATTGGCTATAAGTTATGTCGTAGAAGTGTATTTTACAGCCCTATGGCTGTGGTATTTTCTGGGTCTGTAGATTATTGAGGTGCAAAGATGACTTTTAGTGGACTGATGACCTCATCCTGTCAGATGTGGGAGATTAGGGAAATCTTCCATTGACTGAAGATTATGTCTACAGTAAGTGTGTTTGGTTGTGAATCCTGTCAAGTCGCCATGGATCGATTGGAGAAGCTGTTCGAGGTAAAGAAGTATTTACAGGTGGTATGGAATGTGATGGCTTGCATTTACAGGAAGAAGGGAAAACCGCAGATATAATCATGTAGATGGGACTCCTCCAGGAAAGATTGGACAGGGAGGTGGATAGTGCAGGAGTCTCCAGTGGCTATCGCCATCTTAAACAAGCATGCTGCTTTGGAAAACGTCGGAGGTGATGGACCCTTTGAGAATGTGGCATGAACTACCAGGTTTCTGACACCAAGACTGGCTCTAATGTGTACCAGGGGTACGTCAGGTTCCAAGTGATCAGTTGTGATAAGGTACTGTCTAGTCAGAGGCATAAACAAAGGTTTCTACGACAAACATTGAGAAACCAGAATGGAATGTTGCACCGCTGGTGCCAAGATCAAGGATATCGTGGTGAGGGTGCAGAATGTTCTCAACGGGGAAAGGGACCAACAGGAGGTCATGTGCACAGTGGAACTATTGACATCCGAAGGCAAAAGGATAAAATTCAGAATAAAAATAAGAAATTCGGCAGTAATGTAAAAGGATGTGCTTGCGGGTGGTGATTTTGGATTATGCTTGGTGCAATACAACTGGACCAACAGGGAAGGCAGTTGAGCTTCGGGATGGTTAGGAAGATGATATAGGGATATCATAGCAATTAGAAAGACGTGGCTTAGGGGAGGACAGGACTGGCAGCTTAATGCTGTAGAACACAAAGGCTGATGTAAAGACAGAAAGGGAGCTAAGAGAAGAGGCAATTTGTGTGTTTGATAATGGATAACATTAAGCTGTAATTAGACAGGATATTCCTGCGATTATGTCCAGGGAAGCTGTTTGTGAGGAACTGAGAAATAAGAAAAAAATCACTTTATTGGGATTTTATTATTGACCCGCAAATGGTATTTGGGTGGTCGAGAACAAAGTCGGAAGGAGATATCAGTTATCTGTAAGAATAATAGGGTGGTAATAGTAGGGAATTGTAACGTTTCAAATATAGTCTGGGACTGCCAAAGTGTTAAGCGTTGAGATGGAGAGGAAGTTTTTAAGCGTTTATAAGAAAAGTTTATAAGAAAACTTTCTGATTCAGTATGCAGATGTAGGTACTCGTGCATGCTCAAAACTTGACCTACTCTCAGGAAATAAGGCACGCCAGGTGACTGAGGTGTCAATGAAGAGCACTATGTGGCCAGCGAACATAATTCGATCAGTTAAACAGTGGCCAATTTTGAAAGTACCTGGCAAGTACTTTCAAAAGCTGACTGCAGGCAAATGTTTGTCAGTGAAGCGATGTTTAGAAAATGGGAAGCCTTCTAAAATGAAATAACAAGTGTCCAGAGACGATATGTTCCTATTCGGCTGAAAGGCAACACTGGTAGGTGCAGGAATGCTGGATGATGGGAACAATTGAGGTTTTGGTAATAAGTAGGACCCATATGTCAGGGATAGACAGCAGAGAGCGCGTCAGTTATTCAAGAGCATGAGTATACTTAAGAAGGGATGGATGCAGGTTTACTCGCTGAGCTGGAATATTCAGTTTCAAACATAGAGTTATGCTTATTATGGATAGATTAGATTACTTACAGTGTGGAAACAGGCCCAAAACGACCTGCAACCAACCAAACACCTACATTTACCCCTTCACCTAACACTACAGGTAATGTAGCATTGCCAATTCACACGCCATGCACATCTTTTGACTGTGGGAAGAAACTGGAGCACCGGGAGGAAACCCACGCAACACGGGGAGAATGTGCAAACTCCACACAGTCAGTCGCCTGAGGCGGGAATGGAACCCGGGTCTCTGGCATTGTGCGGCAACATTGCTAACCATTGTGCCACCGTTCCATCCATGTGAAGAATGGAAATAAACCCTTCGGTCTAAGCTGTCCACGCCGACCAGATATCCCAACCCAATCTAGTCCCACCTGCCAGCATCCGGCCCAAATCCTTCCAAACCCTTCCTATTCATATACCCATCCAAGTGCCTCTTAAATGATGTAATTGTACCAACCTCCACCACATCCTCTGGCAGCTCATTCCATACACGTACCAAACTCTGTGTGAAAATGTTGCCCTTTAGGTCTCTTTTATGTCTTTCCCCTCTCACCCTAAACCTATGCCCTCCAGTTCTGGATTCCCTGAACTCAGGAAAAGACTTTGTCTATTTATCCAATCCATGATCCTCATATTATTGTAAACCTCTATAAGGACACCCCTCAGCCTCCGACACTCCAGGGAAAACACCCCCAGCCTGTTCAGCCTCTCCCTGTAGCTCAGATATCCAACTCTGGCAACTTCCATGCCAATATTTCCTGAACCTTTTCAAGTTTCACAAGATCTTTCTGATAGGAAGGAAACCAGAATTGCACGCAATATATAAAAATTGGCTTAACCAATGTTCTGTGCGGCCGCAACATGACCTCCCAACTCGTGTACTCAATACTCTGACCAATAACGGAAAACATACCCAACGCCTTATTCACTATCCCATCTACCTGAGACTCCACTTTCAAGGAGCTATGAACCTGCACTGCAAGGTCTCTTTGTTCAGCAACACTCCCTAGGACCTTACCATTAAGTGCATAAGTCCTGCTCAGATTTGCTTTCCTAAAATGCAGCGCCTCACATTTATTGGAATTAAACTCCATCTGCCACTTCTCAGCCCATTAGCCCATCTGATCCATATCCTGCTGTAATGTGAGGTGACCCTCTCCGCTGTTCACTATACCTCAAATTTTGGTGTCATCTGCAAACTTATTAACTGTACCTCTTATGCTCGCATGTAAATCATTTATGTAAATGACAAAATGTAGGGAACGAGTATCGAACCTTGTGGCACTCCACTGGTCACAGGCCTCCAGTCTGAAAAACAGCCCTCCACAGAGACACTCTGTCTTCTACCTTTGAGCCTGTTCTGTATCCAAATGGCTAGTTCTCACTTTATACCATGAGATCCAACCTTGCAAATCAGTCTCCCATGGGGAAGCCTGTCGAACGCCTTACTGACGTCCATATGGATCACATCTACTACTCTGCCCTCATCAATCTTCCTTGTTACTTATTTTAAAAAGTCTAAATATAAGGTAACATATTCAGTGAGCCTCCGAATGAAGCATTGGTGTTGTCGCCGGTTTCCTACTTATATGTTTGAGTTACGTAGGGTGGATGTTGTCATTTCCTGTGGTGACATCATTTCCTATAGTGATGTTATTTCCTTTTATTCTCAGGGTTTGTAAATCTTATCAGAACTCTTTAACTTAAGAGGGAAATCGGCATGGCAAAAAGCGGACATGAGATAACTTTGCGAAAAAGGGTTAAGAAGAATCTGAACGGATTTCATAAATATATTAAGGACAGAATAGTAACATGGGAAAAAAATAGGACTCCCAAAGCATCATGTGGCAGCCTGTGTGTGGAAATGCAGGAGATGTGCGCAATAGTAAACAAGCTTTTTGCATCTTTTGTTACTACGCAGAAAGGCATGGGAGATACAGAATGGATAGGGAAGCCGATGCTGACATCTTGAAAAAGGCCCATATTGCATCAGAAGCGATGCTGGATATCTTAAAAATCATGAGTTTGGATAAATTCCCAGGACCCGATGAGGTGTCATCTCAATCTCTTCGGGAAGGAAGGGAAATGATTGCTGTGGTACTTGCTGAGATTTGTATCATTGACAATAGGTGAGGCGCTGGAAGACTGGAGGGTGGCGAATATGTTGTCAGTATTTAAGAAAGGTGAGCAGGGAAAGCCAGAGCAGTATAGACTGGTAAGCCTGACATTAGTGGTGGGCAAGCTGTGAGAGTGAATCTGCAGGGACAGGATTTACATGTATTTGGAGTGGCAAGGACTGATTAGGGGCAGTTGACATGCCTTTGTACATGCGCTATCATGTCTCTCCAACTTAACTGAGTTTTGTAAAGAAGTATCAAAGAGGATTGATGAGGCAGAACAGTGGATGTGATCAATGTGGACTTCAGGAAAGCGTTAAAACTGGTTTGTCATGATAGACAAATTCGTAAGGCTAGCTGGCATTGAACACAGGGAGACCCAGCTATTCGGATACAAAACTGGCTTGTAGGCGGAAGAAGGTTGTTCAGATGGGCCAATGATCCGCGGAGTCACAAATAGAGTTTTATTTAGATGAATGTGAGGTACTGCACTTTGAAAGGCAAATCAGAGCAGGACATACACAGTTATTGATAAGATCTTGTACATTGTTGCTGAACAAGGACAGCTGGAGTGCAAGATCATAGATCCTTGAAAATGATTTCTGAGATAGAGAGGTTGGTGAAGACAATGTTTGGTATACTTTACTTTACTGATCAGAGCATTGAGTATAGGAATTGGGAGTTCATGTTGTGGCTGTGCAGGACATTGTTTAGGACACGTTTAGAGTATTATGTGCAGTTCTAGTCTCCCTCCAAAAGTGTTGGAAAATTTAAAAGTTTCAGAAAAGATGTTGCCAGGGTTGGAATATTTGAAGTATAGGGATAGGCTGAATACGCTGGGTCTGTTTTCCCTGGAGTGTCGTAGGCTGAGGTGTAACCTTGCAGGTTTATGAAATCATGAGGGGCATTGAAAGTAGTAACAGAGAGGGTGTTTTCTCTGTTATGGGGGAGTCTAGAAAGAGAGGGGATAAGTTTAAGGGGAGAGGGCATGAAATTCAAAGGAACTCAAATGGTACCTACTTCACAGATGTCATGTTGCGGCTATGGAATGAATTACCAGAAGAAGTGGTGGTGGCTGGGACAATTACAAAATTTCAAAGATATGTGCATAGGTAGATAAATAGAAAGGGTTGAGAGGGATTCATTGGTAAATGAGACTGGGTTAATTTAGGATAGGCATTCGGCATGGATAATTTGGACTGAAGTGCGTGTTTCCATGCTATACTTCTCCATGTATCTAACCATGGCCAGAATGCTAAGAACCATCGAACAAATGTTCCATTGTAGTTAAATTTATTTTAATCTGACTTCACTTTTTGGAATGATTCCCTGCCTTTTTGTTGCAATCATAGGGTTTTGTGTGTAGGGAGAAATCTGAGTTGACGTTTTGAGTTCAGTGACCCATGTTCAGATGATGTTGTTCTGATGAAGCGTTGACATGCGCTATCATGTCTCACCAACTTAACTGAGTTTTGTAAAGAAGTATCAAAGAGGATTGATGTGGCAGAACAATGGATGTGATCTATGTGGACTTCAGGAAGGTGTTCAAACTGGTTTGTCATGGCAGACAATTTCGTAAGACTTCTCTCTCCACAGATGCTGCCATACTTGTTGGATTTGTTCTGGTTCATGTTTTCAGCATTCAAAGCCTAAAGATATTTCAGTACAATGCTTCACTTCCAATCCCTCTCAGAACTAATTCTTAGAATCATAGAATCAGACTGTGTATGAGAGGACCTTTGGTCATTCCCGTTTGTGCTAGCAAAGCTACACAAAGTCTGCTCTTGTCCCAGCACTCATAGTCTCGAATATGATGATGCTTCAAGCGTTCATCGGTAGTTTTTAAAGTTTGTGACATTCCCTGCTTCCACAACTCTCCCAGGCACTGAATTAGCGGACACTCACCACTCTCTGGTGGAACGCCTCTTCCTCAGATCCCGCACAAGCTCTTCCCTTTCACCTTAAAGGTATGCCCACACACCCCACCAGCCATCTGACAATTGCCAGCCCACCCTTTGTTAAACACAGGCGTAAGCAGCTTCTAAATGGGTCAGGCCATTGGAGCTTTCATGTTCAAACTCGAAATCTGAACCATCCCAACTGCCCCAGCTCTGTGCTAAGATCTTATATTGCAATCTGCGCCGATGTAGACAAGCTTGATCATTAATTTCCAATTTGCATTTTACTTCCTGTTTCTTTCAGTTAATTGTCTGGTGATTTTGGTTCTCGCCCGAGGAAAATGTGGTCTCTCTAACAGCACAATGCGCTGCCTGTTGGCTATGGCAATGTCGGACCTACTGTTTGTTCTCACTGACATCATACTGTGGAAACTCAAATTCTTTGGCATGCCAGCGTGTTTCCTGTATCTCACCTCTGTGTGCCGTCCTATCTATGTCATGGCTCGTGCAGCCACAGACTGTTCCGTCTGGTTCACTGTCCTTTTCACCTTTGATCGTTTTGTGGCCATTTGCTACATGAAAATGAAGAGAGATTATTGGACAGAAAAGGCCTTGGCTGTGGCTATGGCTGCAACTGGAATTCTTCTCATTTCAAAAAGCATTCCCATTTATTTTCGGTTTGAACCTGGGAGAATAATTAACCATGTTCTGTGGTACTGCAAAATAAAGTCAAGTTATTTTACAGATCCCCAGTGGCTGGGATTCAGGTGGTTTGATATCATTTTAACCCCTTTCATCCCATTTGTGTTAATTCTGATGATGAATACTCTGATGGTCAGACACATTTTGTTGATCAGTCGAGTCCGCAAGAGGCTGAGGGGTCAGAGGAAGGGAGAGAGGCACAAAGACACAGAGATGGAGAATCGGAGGAGGTCAGTGATTTCCCTCTTCACCATATCCATTAGCTTCATACTTCTGTGGACAGTGCACGGTTCAAACGTCTTGTATTTTCGCATTAAAGGAGCATATCGTTGGAACTACAGTTCTTTAAAGGATTTTACGTACATTGCAGAAATGCTGAAGGATATAAGCTGCAGCACCAACACATTATTTTGTGCAGTGACTCTGTCCCAGTTCAGAGCGAAGTTCAAGAATGCCATGCAAAATCTGGTTACATAAATCCTGCACTTAATGACTCAGCAAAAGAACTGGGAGATGTGCCCAGGCATCTACAGCGTTGCCAGTGCAGGGATGTGCAGACAGAATTTCATCATAACATGGATTGAGTTGAACACCCTGCAGTGGATGGCAGCGGGCGAAGCAAGATGGGTCACCGTTCACCACGCTCAGGTACACGCTGCTATCCCTGATTGACTGACGGATTGACACACATGGAGACACACAAACAATGAGGATCAGTAGTCCATTCAGCCCTACGAATCTGGCCCACCCGTCATTCCAGAGCACCACGGTTCATCCAATTCTAAGATATAATCCACCTTCCTGTCTGTCCCTGACAATGATACTAATCTCCCAGGCTAAACATAATCCATCCAATTGCACTTCAAGAAATATTGGAAGACGCAAAAACGGGACAACTGTGAAGGGAAAAAGAAGTAACTGTCAGGGACAGTGAAGGAGGGAAAGAGGCTAGAAGAGTGATTCTAAATGTCGGATTGTCTCTGAGTGATGGACTCAGCCGGAACATTGTGTCTTCACGGAGAGCCCTGTGAATGAGTGATAAAGTCCAGCAGCAGGGGTTTCTGCATTTCCCCCATAGGGGAGGAGAGGGATGGACAGAAACTTCTCCTCCTGTACCATGATCAATGTCAGTCTCTATCTTTTAGCTCGAAATAAACATTTTTTTACAACCAAACAAAGTCTCTGTGTGCTGTTGATCCACTGATCTGAATTATTTCTTGCTCCATACACATTTGTTCAGTTTTGCCAGTGTTCCATGAGCTGTCTTATGTTTACTCCCACCAAAGGAATATAGCCTTCTCTCTCTTTCCGCCTCTTTCTGCATGTCGTTTTCTCCGTCGCTCTCTTCCTCTCTTTCTCACTCTCTTTCGCTATGTCTGCATCTCTCTCTCCCCATCTCCAAATTTCTTGCTGTCAGTCTCTCTTTGACTGTATCCCTTTACCTTTGTCTATGTCTCTGTGTCTCATGCTCTCTCTCTCTCTCTCTCTCTGCCTCATGCTCTGTTTCTTTCTGACACTTTGACCACATCAGACTCATGTGCACTCAGTGTAACACCTGCCCCTGTGAATTGGCTCAAACCACTTCGATATCTCTTCTTTCACTGAGTTTCACTGAGGAGGTGATTTTGGAAAATACAAAATGCACAGGCGCATTCAACAATACCTCGGCATAATGTTAGTTACATTTCTGTAAATGTTGTGCCCCTTCGTCTTCTGCACTTTGACGGTCTCCCTCTCTCTCCCTGTCGATGTGAGGGAGCTTGTGTTTAAGTGCTTCACTTTCCGTTGTGAGGGTCTCTGTGTGTATCAATGTTTGACTGCCCTTGTGGGAGTGTCATGCTATCTGTGTGTGTCTTTGGATATGTCCATGTGACATATTGTGATTTAAATTCTGCCCCCGTGTGTTGGTTTCCCTCTGTGCACGAACCTGGATAAGTATTTTGGCGACGACATATTTTGGTGTTTATGTGTTTGGGTATGTTGGGAGTGTTTCTGTGACAGTGAGTATGTCCATTTGGCTGTTTGTTACTGTGCCAGTGTGAATGTGTATCTGTTTGTGTTTTGACAATGTTTCTGCTGTGTTTGTGTCTGTTTATATGCTGTGTGTATGTGTGGTTGCATTCCTACGACAGTGACTTTTTTATGTGGTTGTGTATGTGTGTGCCTGTGTCAGTGTTAGCATCTTACGATGATTCCTGTCTCTGTATGTGTGTGTCTCTGACTTTCAGTGCATTATTGTGCAAGTGAGGCTGTGTCTCTCGCCACCTGTGCTGCTGTTTAAGCAGCTGCGTGTGTTGTTCAGATTGTGGTTTCCTCCCTGTCTATGTGTCATGATCTTTCTGTGGCCCAAGCAGGATCTGTTTGCCTCTCTGTGGGCGTGTCTCTGTTCGCTTCTGAGTGTCGCTCGATGTCTATATATAATTGTAGGTGTGGTTCTGGAACTGTGTTTTACTGTGCTCATGTGTGCACAAATGTTCCTGTAAGTTCTTGCATGTTGATGTGTAATGTCTCTAAGTATGACTTCAGTTCTATATGTGTGTTTTGGATGTGTGTAAATGTGTTTTAATATTTGGAATGACTTTTTATGTGTGCATGTGTATGTTCTGTATCTCTGTTGGTCTGTTTGCATATCTCAGCATGACTGTATTTCTGTCTGTGGATGTGTGTGCATTCTTTGTCTCTACAAAGGAGTGTTCCTCTGTCTCCAATTCTGTGGTATTTCTGTGTGGGCGTGTCTATGCAAGGTTTGGGTGTGTTAATGTATCAGTGTGTAGGTACAGTCACGCACTTTAGTCTGATGGTATTCCTCTTTGTGTTTGTGAGGGTGCGGGTGTGTTTGTATGCCCCTCAGGATCAGGTAATGTTTCTGTCTGGAGATGGTTTCCCACATCTCCGTTTGACTTTTTCTGTGTATGTTCATGTGTTGTAGTTGGAGGATGGGATGTGTTCCTGTTTCCGTTTATCAGTATCTTCCTATGTCTCAACTTGAGTGTTTTTGGGCAGGTGGGAGTACTTTTGTGTCTGAGTGGAAAATGTTTGCGAGTGTGTGCATGTGGGTGTGGTTCTGTGTCTCCCAGGACCTGGTTAAATTCCTGTCTCGTCACAACACTCCCTCTCCTGAAAAAAGGATGAGTGCACCCTTCAGCAGGTCATGGTGCACAGATTGCACTCAATGGACCATACGTGGGAACCTGGGAGAAATTCAAATATCAGTCTCTCCACCTCATAACTACTGAAACCTGAACTGTTACTTCGGTTTCTGGATCTATTGTTTAACTTGCGAAACAAGGCAAGGTAATATGTAATGTGATGCAGGACAATAAGAATCTCAAAGGACCAGTGGGAACTTGGGATGCTTGCCCACGATCCCTGAATGTTGGAGGACAGGTTAATACAATAATTAAGGTGGCACATCATACACCACATGCCTCGATCAATTGTGGTGCAGATTATAGTGGTAGGGAGGTCTTTCTCGCCTTTTGTAGGACTGTATACACTCACATGAACACAGAAATCTTCAAAAAGCTGATTAGAGGTGGAAAGGGTGACAGCGTTTAATAAGTGAAACTGGACGATTGGGCGAGCGTGGAGACAATCCCTTGTAGATAAAGATCCAGAAATGGTTCGCTCCAAAAAAACGTCAATCTCCTCATATCATTGGAGAAAAAAAGCTGTTCAGAGTAAGGTGTCACCAGCAGAGCTGACGAACTGAGTATTGACACTGTCTAATGAACCTTGATGTTTCTCTTTGGTGCATTTTGTGTTTGTGACGTATTTCTACTACTGAGTATCAGTGGTGGAGGAAGTGTATGTTTGTAGTTGTGATGTCAATCAAGCAAACTGCTTTTTCCTGGTTGATGCCAAATTTTCTGAGTGTTGATGGAGCCGCATCCAAACAAGAAACTGGGGAGTATTTCGTTACACTTCTTACTTTTGCTTTGACTCTGGGGAGTCAGGAGGTGAGTTACTCGCCGTGGTCTTCCGGGCTGCTGACATCCTCTTGTAGCAATCATATTCAAATTAATTATGTTCAGCCATTTATTGATGAAGTAGCTGAAGCTGTTTTGTCCGAGGATAGAACGCCGTGGAATTTCTGCAGAGGTGTTCTGGAGCTGAGCTAACCCTCCTCTGACAACGACAACCTTCTTCCTATGTGCCAGATATGATTGGTACTAGAGCGGAATGTGCCCCCAATTGTCCTTCAAGTGAATTTTGAACGAGCCACGGGGATGTCAGGGTGTGTCACTCTCACCTCCCCTCTGGGATTCAGCTCTTGGCCCATGCTTGAAGCAAGAATGTCATATGTAAACAGAAGTAGACATTTCTGGATTGCTCAGCATGACTGGCACCATCCGTGGAGAGAAATCAGAGTTAACACTTCGGGACTTGTGATGCTTTCTCACAACATGTCGCAACTTGCCTTCCCAACTATTTTTGTGTCAGCTGCAAATTTGTCAAGAGCAAATTTTTTTTCCTTTCTCCAACTCATTCATATACAGAATATTGCATTCTTCATGTGTATATCATATAAAGTATTCAGTATTGTTATGTGTTGGAGCTGAGTATGTCTGTACAAATATTGCTGTGTTTAGGAGTTAATCATGTTTCCATGTAAATATTATTGTGCATTGTATCTGTTTGTGTTTATAAATAAACATTGTTTTGCTTCGGAGTGTTTCTCGTTTAAACGTAAATATCTTGAAACATTAGGACTGCTCATTTGTAAATATAAACGTGGTTGTGTCTGGAAACGGTTCCTGGTCATATTTGTTTCCGGTTTTCTTTGTGAGTTGTTCTTGCCTGCAAGTAAGTATTGTTGTATCTTAGTTGTGCTCTTTATTTTCTATTAGTTTCGCGGCGCATTTCAACTGCACATGCAAATGTTTGAATATTTTTGCCTTTTAAAGTGTTTACGTTTTTACAAAAAAAATTGTTGCATAATGAACTTGGACAGAAACTGTTCAGTTTCTGCATATCAATTGTATTTTAGATCTGTTCACGTTCATTTTTAAATATTGTAAATGAGAACTGTTCACGTCTGCATGTAAATATTTCTGTGTACTGGAGTTGTTCCAGTTTATGTATCAAAGTTGTGAATTGGAGCTGTTTCAGTTTATGTGTATAGATATTATTTTGTGTTGACGCTGCTCCTGTTGGAATATAAATATTGTTGTGTCCTGGAGTCGTTGCTGTTTTTAGAAAAATATTAACAAATTCTGAAGTTGTGCCCATAATCGGGAGAGAATTCAACAGAGAATAAATGGTATCGGATTAAATAGACAATAATTAGTAGAGGGTTAAACAGAGAGTAATAACGGGAGGATAACAAAGAGAATCAGGGAATCGGCTTTTGTACAACGTAATCGAAAAGGTTCAAATGGAGTTTTACCAGAAAAGAAATCGAATATAACTGAGCGAGGAAAATGTTAATTACAGGGAAAGGGAGAGGAATTATTATCAAGTTGCAGGGAGAGGGTTAATAGAGAGGAATGCGAAGAGAGTTCAATATAAAGCAATAGAGAGGGTGAAATGGAGTGTAGTATAGAGAAAAGTGACAACAAAGTAACTGGGAGATTGTTGAACGCAGAAAAGGGAAAGAATCTTATATAAAGAAATAGGGGGAGAACTAAATAGAGAGAATAGAGGTGAGGGGTGAATACAGGAAAGCAGGAAGAGGATTAATTACGGGGAAGAGGAGAGGTTAAATACAGAACATACCGTATTAAATAGAAAGCAGTAGTGAGAGGGTTAATTAGAGAACAATAAGGAGTAAACTGAATACAGAGATAGTTAAAGGTTGTGACGGGCAGGGTTTAAATTTAGCGGGGTCAGTGGAGAGTAGTTTTGAGAGCTTTAAATTTGAAGTAATAGGGACATAATTAAATAGCGAGTAATGGAGAGGATTGAAAACAGGGTAAGAGAGAGGTGGTTGGATACAGGGGAATGGAAAGTATTAAATGTATTTAAAGACAGGATTAAGTGAAGAGTAGTAGGGTCGGACTAATGTCAGACTAAGAGGAAGAGGATTAATTACAACGCAGGGAATAGAGAGGACTGAATGCAGATAAAGTCTTAAATATGGAGTAACAGGGAGAGTCTCATATTCAGAGAGACAAGGTGAAAGAGAAATCAGGAGAAATCTAAACAATGGGGAAGAGTGTGAGTTACATACAAGGGAACAGCGATACAAGTCAATGCAGATTAGCAGGGAGAGGTTTGCATACAGGGAAATATAAATGCTTAAATATAGGGACATAGACTGGCAAAATACCGGGCAATAGCATTGAATAAATATAGCGTAAGAGAGACGAGTTTTAGCTTTACTCAATTTGGGGGTAGCGGTGGTGATGGGCACAGACCTCTCTTCCAATTTCCAGACATCAACATTGAACTTTGGCTCTCAGACCTTCCATTCCCACAATCAGTTGCCTCCATGTTGCACTGCTTCCCGGCACTACCTCTTCCCACCTCACCGACAGCTCCCTCATTCCCACTAGAGTTGTCATTACACCCCATGCAACCCTCCTCCTCATGCCTTCCCTTTTCCTCCTGCCTTTGCTTTGACATGTAGAATAGTGTGGACTGACGCTATGCCCTTCTGCCATTCTTGTGCTTAGCAGTGGGAATGAAAGGCCTTCTGCTCTTCTTTAACAATTCCGAATTAGCAAAAGTGCCTCCCCCACTTCCTTTCTATCATTCTCAAGAAGGTTTTTCTTTTTAACTCATTCACAGGATGAGGGCATCGCTGAACAGCACCAGCATTTATCGCCCATCCCGAATTGCCTCCAGGGCTGTTGAGTGGCAACCACATTGTTGTACGTCTGGAGTCCCGTGTAGTCCTGACCTGGTAAAGATGCAGTTTCCTCTCTGAAAAGCAACCTGGCTTCATCATTCGGCGCTTAAATGTCAGATCGTCATTGTTTTTAATCTTCATCATCTACAAGAGTGATATGTGAACTTGAGTGCCCAGAACATGACTTGGTTGCCTGCCTTAATAGAGCAGCGATAATACTGCTAAGCCAACGCCTCGACCCCAGGTCTGATCTCATCGTGTGAAACAGGCTGGAGAAGGTGCTGAATAAGAACAGAAAGAACTGTTAATGTTCTTAATCAGAAACAAAAACAAATCCCTGGAAGAAATCAGCACATCTGCCAGATTCTATGCAGAGAACGCAGAGCTGAATGGCCTCCTGTACCAAAGTAACAGACTGGAGAGGAGCTGAATGACCTCATTTCCCAGGGATCAGGTTGTAGAAGGATCTGATTGTTCTCTTGTACAAGAATAACAGGCCGGAGAGGAGCTGAATGGCCAAATTTTTCCCGTGGGGTAGGCTGGTGAATGGGCTGAATAGCCTCACCCTGTTCCTGTGGGACAGAATAGAGAAGGAGTTCAATGGTCTCCTCCTGTTCCTATGGGACAGTTCGGAGAAGGAGATGAATGGCTTCCTTCTAATCCAATATTGTTGTGTGTGTTCTTGCCAACACCAAACTCATTCATCATTGAAAATTAAGCAATGCTTTATCCCCTGAATTAACAAAAAGTCAAGCCGTGAAGTTTCCAAGTCTCTGCCCATTTGTTCTCCATATTTTAAATAAAGGCTGATTCCAGTGATCCAAATATTAACTCTATTCACCGTTAGTTAGTCGGATATGTTCATGTGCAATTTACCCCTTTAACTCGTGAAATGGGCAGGCAAATGACAGATAATGTTGGAAGTAAGAAAGATTCATTCTTTTTGGTAGAGATAATACAAATTAAGTGGCTGAATTCTAGTGGTGACTTAACAACTAGTCTTGGAGGTGTACACTTCTTTTTTGGAAAATGAATGGGAACGTTGAGCAGATTTGTCAAAAATAAATTATCCAAAGTCGAATGGAATGCAAAGGAAAGGGGAATGTTATTTTACCTGTATAAATCACCGCTTCAGATACAGCTGGGAAAAACACTCAGATTTGAACTTTTGAATATCATATGACTTCCATTGGGTTAAACCTTAGCTCAGCCCACTACAGCACACCGCACTTTAGGAAGCATGTCAATGCAGTGGATGCTTTGAAATGGCATGTTTTCTCAGTGGTTCGCATTGCTGTTTCACAGCACGAGGGACTGGGCTTTGATTCTAACCTCGGGTGACTATCTCTGTACATTCTCCCCGTGCCTGCGTGGTTTTCTCCGGGTGTTCTGGTTTCCTCCCACAATCCACAATATACATGTCAGAAAATTAGCCGGGCTGAGCTGCTCGTGGTGTTCAAGGCTGTGTCGGTTAGGTGCATTCGTCATGGGCAAGTATAGGGCTGGGGAATGTGGGTGGGCGGTTTATTCTTCAGAGGGTAGGCATGGACTTGTTGGGCTGAAGGGCCTAATTCCGCACTTTAGGGATTGTATTCTAGGCTGTGGGAGCCGGTAACTAGTCATGGGAACTAAATAACAGGGCATTTAGCCCCCGTGAGCTTGTCACAGCATTCAGTGCCTGGTTTGTAGCCAAACTCCATATACCTGTGTTTCTGCATTATTCCTTGCAAACTATGCTTAAGAGAAAGAAATCTATCGCAGATATAAAATTAACATCTAATCCAGAATCCACTACCCTTTGTAGAAGAGAGTTCCGACCATCCAACACCCTTTGTGTGTGGCAGTGCTTCCTAACATCTCTCCTGAACACATTAGCCCGACATTGCAAACTGTATCCCTTTATGTTTGAATGCACAAACAGTGGAAATTGGTGATGAGAAAGGTGGCCTAATTTGTAGTCTCCCACATGAATGGTTGTAGGACCGTGAAGACACTCTTTGAGGCTCCCTCAGACTTGCAGTAAAGGGTCAAGGGGAACACCAAGCGGATCTTTATTCTCAAAGGTTTTCAGAGTGTGACAGAGAAATGGGTATAACTGTCCAAGCTACAGAAAAACGTGCAGAATCTACTCCTGGTGCAGGCTATGGGTGTCGATGTCACAGAGGATTTTCAGGAGGTGAAGAGCCAGAAAGCCTCACTCTTTACCTGCAAAGCCACCAAGATAATCACCCGGTCTGGGTGCACACTGTGGAGCAGGACGGGACGTGCTCATGTTTGGTCTTCGACAAATTGCACAGGGAGAGCTCGATGCTCAGCATCTTGAAAGGGAGAAATATCAGTCTGTAACGTTATCTCATCCTGACATCCTGAGGATAAACAAAACCCTTTGTGCCATATTACATGACATGAATATCACAGATAGCGCATCCTCCCAGTCATTACATTCTATTGTGCAGGTTTTAAATGACAACATATGGAAGAAGCTGGACCAGCCGCTATCTCTGGATGTCCTGAAGTTGTGCTGTGACATTCTTGACCCACGGCACTGTTGAGACAATGTACCATCCTGTACTCTGGCTAGTCAGAACTGATGATTTTGAAAGAGTCAGTCAGTCATGTTAGCTTTGTGCATGCTGCCATTTGAAGTTAACACAATACCGCATTAACTTTATAAGTGAGGTAAAACTTAAACAGAAACGTAATACGGGAGAGTTGGGGCTCAATGTCCATTTGAGTGAGGCATTTATTCACCTGATTGATAGGTGGACAACAAGGGTTCAATTGAGAGGGACTGCGATGATGTAAACCCATGATTCGATTCCTCGAAGTAAGAAGGGTCTGAGATGAGTAAAATTTTCCAGAGAATAATGGAAACGTCTGGCGATAAATGGACGGAAAGGCATTTTGTTGCCTCTTGCTTTAGGGTGAGAAAAATCATCTGAAATTTTGTCGATGGCCTAAAACCTTTCCAAGAGTGAAATGAATGTACAATGCCTCACATTTCTCTGCATTATGCTGCACAGACTATTTGGTCCTTGTTTACTCACTGAACCTGCACTTTCCCTACTCAGTGCTGCTACGTCCTCCTTGCATATTACTGACAACTTAATATTGTGTTCTAATTAAAGGTAATGCATGATCCCATTGTCTATCTAAGTCATTGATCGAAATTATGGTGGTGTCGCAAGAAATGATCCTTGTGTCATTCACTAATACCCGTCCGACATAATGGTAATGACATAATTACTCCTGCTCTCTGTTTTTTGTCCTCTATCAGTCCTCAAGCCAAGTCCCATTTCCCCATTTCGACGGGCCTCATTGACAACATTGACCCCAACCGCAATCATTTCCAGAATTGTATATTTCTACATCCTTGTGCGTGCAAACCCCTCTCTGACCTCAGTCCTCCATCTTGCTTGAAACTGCTCTATCCCATCTACCGTCAGATGTTTTAGGTTTCTTCTCTGTACATGTGCAGCACACTGCAGGTGAACAGGGAATATCTCACCCTCTGTCTTGCTGTAGAGATCATGTGTGATTCAGAGTCAGATCTGAAACATGTCCAGGGCGCAGTTACCCTGGTAGGATGTTCTGTATTGATTGTAGCTTATGTAACCATTCAGGGCATTTTTAAGTAAAGTATTTTTACCTGTTTCAATTATTGCCTGGAGTGGAGAAATTATGTTCGAATCAGACACTGTCTGTGCACAAGGTGAGGAATTGCATTGCGATGATGAATTCATTAAAACCGACAGTGCGTCATCACCAATAACCAACGATGATCCCTGCACAGAATAGTCGCTGATAACCATGGAAAACACATCCCAGAGCTGAGGAGAATGTTTCTCAGAGAGACACTCAACAATTGGATTTTAATTTCCAAATGTTCAAAGTCGAGGAATGTCGAAACTGAAATGAAATGAGAGTTTATAAAGTTCGATAGATGGTGCTGTGGTGTCAATGCTGGTATCCAGGATGGCACAGTGGCTCAGTGATTAGCCCTGCTTCCTGACAGAGAGAGAGCGGGTGGGTATGGGTGCGTTACCTTTTGCAGGGTCAGTGTGGACTTGATGGGCCCATTGGTCGGCTTCCACGTTGTAAGGATTCCATTAGGTCCGTCAATATACATTTTCCTCTGTTGGGTCCTGACCGATTGAGATTTGTACAATCATACAAACCACAGTTGTAAAAATAATCTGTGGCCACGGGGAGTTCACTCACAGCTAACCTGTTTGTTGAAATTCTTAATTAAATGAAGTGAACCACATTGTAATGTAACAGTCCCCCAGGCGATGCCAACAGGTATAAATGAAAGGCTTTGAGATTATATCACCTCGGCATTGAGTACAGGGAGATTGCCTGCGCACAGAGATTCAGGCAGACAATGGCATTTTCATTTTATTATTTGCGGAAATTATTTTACATCACCCTTCCGACTGTAACAATCCCCGGTAAGTGCGGTACACCATTGAAATTGTGTCGATCTCTCTGATTTTTGGCTGCGGGTTCACTCTGTCACTGACAATGATATATAGATAGGTTGTGCCCAAAATTCACACAGTGGCAGGAGCTCGGTAATTTTTTGTCAGATTACAGGGACACTGTGGATTCCGTGTCATCGCAGATTCCACAGGAATTGCCTGGGAAATTATTCATCTCTTCTGAGAACCTTCCAGAAATGCGCATTTCAATCGGAGATTACGGAGAGTTTCAATGGAATTAAGGCAAGGAATCACTTTAGAAACAAAAAAGCGGTGAAATTGTATGTAGAGAATCCAATATTAGTGAGTTTGTGTTTAGTTCTGGTGTTGAAGCGAATAAGCAGTGGGCTTCTCTGTGCATCTAAAGTTCAGAGTTAACTTGGATTTATTTGTGTAATTGCAGCAGTTTGTTTTAATAATTGTGTTTGAAGTTTGGCGATGGGCTGAATGGCTTTGTGCACGAATGAGGTGTTGTTGAGTTTTGATGGTTGCAACCTCGCATTGTATTAATGGGGCCTCCCAACTTTTTAGGTGAGTTCTGGAATTTTCAATTAAGGAAGAAACCCTTACTGAGAAAGCTGTACTTTCAATTTTATCATTTTTGTCATTTAGTTTTGTTCCTGTACGACCCTGGATATGAGTGGATGCATAGATCTGTGCTCATGCAAATGAAATGAGAGTTTTAGTAAATGACATTACCTTGTATGTTGATCACAGATAGCAGTGTTGGGACAGAAGAAAATCTCTGAAGAAACTGTTTCAAGCTGTGTATATTGATGCTCAGATGTGCGGTATCTCCAGGAAGAAATTGACTGCAATTCCAGTTGAGAATTGGCAGTCAAAAGTAATTTAGCCAAGTGACAGATACAGGGATTCTGGTGTGAATAGGTTTTGATGGCTGTTTTGTTTGGAACGGTATTGTTGGGAGTCGGGTTTTGTGTAATATATGAAAGTCGTAGCGTTTCGTTTCATGCATGCATTGTTTGAGATTAACAAGAATTATACTTCTGCTGCGTGTTCGTTGTCTTTGAATCTGCTTTATAAGCACGTAGTTTGATTTATTCTGTTTTGTCATCATTTCCTTCGCAATAAATTTCATTTTTTTAATGGATGCAGAGCAGGTAGCCAGTTTTCTCAATTGATGTAGACATGAATAAGCTCTTTCAGTGCCATAACTTTCCTGCAGTTCTGCGGGATTGAAGAAAGACAGGAGTTTTAAATTGGATTCACTCAGTGGGTAGAATGCGCTGTTTCTGCATGATCCATTTCCAACATTTTAACACTGAGAAGTGTTAAATTGAATTTCAGATGTATGTGGTTAATTTCCAGTTGTTTTTCTGAAGAAGTGTTCGTGGGTTCATTTTTTTAAACTGCATGAAGCAGTTTCGCTTCGGGAGGAATATTAATAACTAAGTTTAGAAGTTAAGAATTAATCAATTCCTTAGGTTAATATACTTACCGTATTTAGGTATTCTCATCACAAAGTAAATTTGTTTTTTAAAAAAGGACGTGTTGTGAAATCCTGTTCTGTCTATGAGCTGCTGAGTATTTGTATTATCACTTTCCATGTTAATTGCATCTGGCATTATTAGAGCACAATAGAGAGTCAGAGAGACTTGATTATTTTATAACATCATATTTCTGACGCAATCGATTGGAGCCGCAAAATTCAGTGTTTGTAGTAATGAGCTGTCTGTTTCGTTTTGTATTATGTCGCTTATTCAAAAATTTCAACAAGCCTATCCTCAAGAGTATTTCAGTCAGATAATGCAAAGAACGCAATAAAATAGTCACATCTACGGATTTGCATTTGGCATTATCTGTTCGCTGAGTTTACAAGCGAAAATGGAACATTTTCTAAATATGACAAGGAATTGTTCACTTCCCAAAACAAATTCTGTGGGATTCCATGAATTAGCAGATCCTCAATTTATCAACACAGATCGTGGTTTGTCCCTTCAATGAAGAAACCAAACTTTCGCGGCTCTGTTAGCATCCTCTGTCAAATTATTCCATCTTCCCATGTTTTTTGTAATATATTGATCAGAACATTCCAGGCAAACGTATATGGAGGACGGGAAAGTCTGTGGCTGTAAGAGCTGTTCCTCTCGTTGTGGTATTTTACGTGTCAGAGCTGACTTTCACGAATTCCTTGAGAACTATTATTTTGTAAGTTGGTGCATTGTTTTGGAAATTTGGGGAAAAGAAATATCAAAGCAAGGCAATTTAAGAAAGGAGGAAGATAGACAAAGTTGGACACCACATGGTCAGCCATAGAGGAATAGAGAGAGAGAGTAACGAATACTGCTGTCTGACACAGCAGTGATTCTGCACAGCTCCTGCCTTTGCTGTTTGAGTCCATGCGTTTCTGGCCATCGGAGAGCATCTGGGGAAGAAAACCAGCAAAAATCACATCTGCCCTTAGAGGAACTTGTGTGTAAGAGTTCACAACATAGCAACAGATAAGTGCATGGTGCTTAGGTGTAACCTTGCTGCCTTTTTTTTGTGTCAGTCCGAATGAAGCATTGGTGTTGTCGCCGGTTTCCTGTTTATATGTTTGAGTTACCTAGGGTGGATGTTGTCATTTCCTGTGGTGACATTATTTCCTCTCGTGATGTTATTTCCTTTTTTATAAGGGGTTGTAAATCTTCTCAAAACTCTTTAACTGAAGAGGGAAATCGGCAGGGCAAAAAGCGGACATGAGATAACTTTGCCAAAAAGGGTCAAGGAGGATCTGAACGGATTTCAAAAATATATTCAGGACAGAATTGTAACACAGGAGAAAATAGGACTCCTGAAGCATCATGTGGCAGCCTGTGTGTGGAAATGCAGGAGATGTGTGCAATAGTAAAGAAGCTTTTTGCATCTTTGGTTACTACGCAGAAAGGCATGGTAGATACAGAATGATAGGGAAACAGATGCTGACACCTTGAAAAATGCCCATATTACATCAGAAGCGATGCTGGATATCTTAAAAATCATGAGGTTGGATGATGAGGTGTTGTCTCAATCTATTCGGGAAGCAAGGGAAATGATTGCAGTGGGACTTGCTGAGATATTTGTATCATTGACAAGAGGTGAGGCACTGGAAGACTGGAGGGTGGCGAATATGGTGCCACTATTTATGAAAGGTGAACAGGGAAAGCCAGAGCAGTATAGACTTGTGAGGCTGACATTAGGGGTGGGCAAGCTGTGAGAGTGAATCTGCAGGGATAGGATTTACATGCATTTGGAGTGGCAAGGACTGATTAGGGGCAGTTGACTTGCCTTTGTACATGCGCAATCATGTCTCTCCAACTTAACTGAGTTTTGTGAAGAAGTATCAAAGAGGATTGATGAGGCAGAACATTGGATGTGATCTATGTGGCATTCAGGAAGGTGTTCAAACTGGTTTGTCATGATAGACAAATTCGTAAGGCTAGCTCGCATTGAACTCAGGGAGACCCAGCTATTTGGGTACAAAACTGGCTTGTGGGTGGAAGACAGAAGGTGGTGGTGTCGGCTCGCTTTTCAGACTGGAGGCCTGTGACCAGTGGTGTGTGAGTGGAATTGATGCTGGATCCACAGCTTTTTGCCATGGATATAAACGATATGAAATTGACAATTTAAATTCTAGTTCGTAAGTTTGCAGATGACACTAAATTTAAAGTGAGATTTGACAGGGAAGAAGGTTGATCAGATGGGCCAATGATCCGAGGAGTCGCAGATAGAATTTAATTTAGATGAATGTGAGGTGCTGCACATTGAAAGGCAACTCAGAGCAGGACATACACAGTTATTGATAAGGTCCTGAACATTGTTGCTGAACAAGGACAGCTTGGAGTGCAAGATCATAGATCCTTGAAAATGATTTGTGAGGTCGAGAGGTTGTTGAAGATGATATTTGGTATACTTTGCTTTACTGATCAGAGCATTGAGTATAGGAATTGGGAGATCATTTTGTGGCTGTGCAGGACATTGTTTAGGACACGTTTAGAATATTGTGTGCGGTTCTAGTCTCCCTCCAAGACGTTGGAAAATTTAAAAAGTTTCAGAAGAGATGTTGCCAGGGTTGGAATATTTGAAGTATAGGGATAGGCTGAATACGCTGGGTCTGTTTTCCCTGGAGTGTCGTAGGCTGAGGTGTAACCTTATGCAGGTGTATGAAATCATGAGGGGCATTGAAAGTAGCAACAGAGAGGGTCTTTTCTCTGTTATGGGGGAGTCTAGAACTAGATGGGATAGGTTTACAGTCAGAGGGCATGAATTTAAAAAGAACTCAAATGGCACCTACTTCACAGAGGTCATGGTGCGGCTTTGGAATGAATTGCCAGAAGAAGTGGTGGCGACTGGGACAATTACAAAATTTAATAGACATCTTGATGGATAGATAAATAGAAAGGGTTGAGAGGGATTCATGGGCAAATGAGACTGGGTTAATTTAGGATATGCATTCAGCATGGATAATTTAGACAGAAGTCTGTGTTTCCATGCTACAACATTCCATGTGTCTAACCATGACCAGATGCTAAGAACAATCGAACAAATGTTCCATAGCAGTTAAATGTATTTAAACCTGACATCAGGGAGTTTTTAAACTTTGTGACATTTCCTGCTTCCACAACTCTCCCAGGCACTGAATTGGCAGACACCCACCATTCCCTGCGTGAACACCTCTTCCTCAGATCCCGCACAAACCCTTCCCTTTCACCCTAAAGGTATGCCCCCCACATCCGGCCCGGCCGCACATCTGATAATTGCCTGCCCACCCTTTGTTAAACACAAGAGTAGGGAGCGTCTAAATGGGTCTGGCCTGTGGAGCTGTCATGTTCAAATTCATGATTTGGAGATGCCGGTGTTGGACAGGGGTGTACAAAGTTAAAAATGATACAACACCAGGCTATAGTCCGACACGTTTAATTGGAAGCACACTCGCTTCGAAAGCTAGTTTGCTTCCAATTAAACCTGTTGGACTATAACCTGGTGTTGTTTGATTTTTAACTATGTTCACACTCGACATCTGAACCTTCCCAACTGCCCCAGTTATGTGCTAAGATCTTATATTGCGATCGGCGCCGATGCATAGATGCTTGATCATTAATTTCCAATTTGCATTTTACTTCATGTTTCTTTCAGTTAATTGCCTGGTGATTTTGGTTTTCACACGGGCGAAATGTGGTCTCTCTAACAGCACAACGCGCTGCCTGTTGGCTATGGCAATGTCGGATCTACTGTTTGTTCTCACTGACATCATACTGTGGAAACTCAAATTCTTTGGCATGCCAACGTGTTTCCTGGATCTCACCTCTGTGTGCCGTCCTGTCTATGTCATGGCTCGTGCAGCCACAGACTATTCCGTCTGGTTCACTGTCCTTTTCACCTTTGACCGTTTTGTGGCCATTTGCTGCCTGAAAATGAAGAGAAGATATTGGACCGAAAAAGCCTTGACTGTGGCTATGGCTGCAACTGGAATTCTTCTCATTTCAAAAAACATTCTCTTTTATTTTCGGTTTGAACCTGGGAGAATAATTAACAATGTTCTGTGGCACTGCCAAATAAAGTCAAGTTATTTTACTGATCCCAGGTGGCTGGGATTCAGGTGGTTTGAGATCATTTTAAACCCTTTCATCCCATTTGTCTTAATTCTGTTGATGAATACACTGATGGTCAGACACATTTTGTTGATCAGTCGAGTCCGCAAGAGCCTGAGGGGTCCGAGGAAGGGAGAGAGGCACAAAGACACAGAGATGGAGAATCGGAGGAGGTCAGTGATTTCCCTCTTCACCATATCCATTAGCTTCATACTTCTGTGGACAGTGGTTGGTTCAAACGACGCGTACATTGTCATTAAAGGAATAAATCGCTGGAACTACAATCCTATAGTGGTTTTTACGTTCATTTCAGAAATGCTGAGGGATATAAGCTGCAGCACGAACACATTATTTTGTGCAGTGACTCTCTCCAAGTTCAGAGCAAAGTTCAAGAATGCGGTGCAACAATTGGTTTCATAAATTCTTTACTTAATGGGTCAGCAAAATAACTGGGGCGGTCCCCAGACAACGGCAGTTATCACAGAGCAGGAATTGCATATGTTCAGACAGACGTTCATCAGCACAATCACATGGATTGAGTTAATTACCCTGCTTTGGATGGCGAGGAGCGAAGCAAGATGGGTCACCATTCACCACGCTCAGGTAAGCGCTGCTACCCCTCATTGACTGATGGATTGACACACATGTAGACACAAAGATAATGAGGAGCAGTAGTCCATTCAGCCCTTCAAATCTGGTCCACCCGTCATTCCAGAACATCACGGTTCATCCAATTCTAAGGTGTAATCCACATTCCTGTCTGTCCCTGACAATGATATCAATCTCCCAGACTGAACATAATCCATTCACCTCCACTTTAAGAAATATTGGAAGACACAACAAAGGGACAGCACTGAAAGGAAGACGAAGTAACTGTCAGGGGCAGTTGCTTCATTTGTAGGAGGGAAAGAGGCTGGAGGAGTGATTCCAAATGATGGATTGTCTGTGAGTGATGGACTCAGCTGGAACATTGTGTCTCCACGGAGAGCCCTGTGAATGAGTGATAATGTCCAGCAGCAGGAGTTTCTGCATTTCCCCTGCAGGGGAGGAGATTGAGGGACAGAAACAGCTCCTCCTGTACCATGATCAATGTCAGTCTCTGTCTGTTAGCTCAAAATAAATATTTTTCCCAACAAGACAAACTCTCCGTGTGCTGGTTATCCCCTGATCTGAATTGTTTCTTGCTCCATGCACATTTGTTTAATTTTGACAGTGTTCCATGTTTACTCCCACCACAGGAATATTGCCTTGTCTCTCTTTCTGCCTCCTTCTGCATGTCGTTTTCTCCGTCCCTCTCTTCCTCTCTTTCTCAATCTCTTTCGCTAAGTCTGCATCTCTCTCTCCCCATCTCTAAATTTCTTGCTGTCAGTCTCTCTCTGGCTCTATCCCTCTACCTCTGCCTCTCTGTCTGTCTTTGTCTCTGTGTCTCATGCTCTCTCTCTCTCTGCTTCTGCCTCACTCTCTGTTTCTTTTTCTCACATTGATCATATCAGACATGTGTACTCTCAGTTTAACACTTGTTCACATGAATTAACTCAAACCACTTCTATGCCTCTTCTTTCACCGAGTTTATCTGAGGAGTTGATTGTGAAAAAATACAAAATGCACAGGCGCAACCAACAATACCTTGGCATAATGTTAGTTACATCTCTGTAAATGTTGTGTCCCTACGTCTTCTGCACTTTGACTGTCTCCCTCTCTCTCCCTGTCAATGTTGAGGGAGTTTGTATTGAAGTGTTTCACTTTCCATTGTGAGGGTCTCTGTGTGTATCCATGTTTCACCGCCTTTGTGGGACTTTCACTCTGTGTGTGTGTACACAGTTTTTGTCTTTGGATATGTCCACGCGACACCTTGTGAGTTCATTTCTTCCCCCGTGTGTTTGTTTCTCTCTGTGTGTGGACGTGGAGAAGTATTTTGGTGACTCCATATTTCGGTGTTTATGTGTTTGGGTATGTTAGTCTATGTGGGTGTGTTTCTGTGACACTGAGTATGTCTGTGTGGCTGATTGTTACTGTGCCAGTGTGAATGTGTATCTGTGTGTGTTTTGACAATGTATAGAACATCAAACATAGAACATAGGAAAATACATCGCAGTCCAGGCCCTTCGGCCCTCGATGTTGCGCCGATCCAAGCCCACTTAACCTACACTAGCCCACTTTCCTCCATATGCTTATCCAATGCCTGTTTAAATGCCCATAAAGAGGTAGATTCCACCAGTGTTACTGGCAGGGCATTCCATGAACTCACGAATCGCTGAGTAAAAATCTACCCCTAACATCAGTCCTATACCTACCACCCCTTAATTTAAAGCTATGCCCCCTCGTAATAGCTGACTCCATACGTGGAAAAAGGTTCTCATGGTCAACCCTATCTAAACCCCTAATCATGTTGTACACCTCTATCAAGTCACCCCTAAACCTTCTTTTCTCCAATGAGAACAGCCCCAAGTGCCTCAACCTTTCCTCATGCGATCTTCATATCATACCAGGCAACATCCCATTAAACCTCCTTCATACCCGTTCCAGTGTCTCCACATACTTCCTATAGTATGACGAACAAAACTGTCCACAATACTCCAGATGCGGCCGCACCAGAGTTTTATACAACTGCAACATGACCTCAGGACTACAGAACTCAATTCCTCTACCAATAAAAGCCAGCAAGCCATATGCCTTCTTCACCATACTATTTATCTGGGTGGCAACTTTCAGAGATCTGTGTACATGGACACCAAGATCCCTCTGCTCATCCACACTACCAAGTATCCGACCATTAGCCCAGTACCCCATCTTTTTGTTAATCATACCAAAGTGAATCACCTCACACTTACCCACATTGAACTCCATTTGCCAACTTTCTGTCCAGCTCTGCAGCTTATCTATATCCCTCTGTAACCTGACACATCCTTCCTCACTGTCAACAACTCCACTGACTTTCGTATCATCCGCAAACTTGCCCACCCAACCTTCTAGCCCCTCCTCCAGGTCATTTATAACAATGACAAACAGCAATGTTCCCAAAACAGATCCTTGTGAAACACCGCTAATAACTGCACTCCAAGTTGAACCTTTCCCATCAACTACTACCCTCTGTCTTCTTCCAGCCAGCCAATTCCTAATCCAAACCTCCAACTCACCCTGAATGCCATACCTCCGTATTTTTTGCAGTCGCCTACCATGGGGAACCTTATCAAACGCCTTACTAAAATCCATATGCACCACATCTGCCGCTTTACCCTCGTCCACCTCGTTAGTTACCTTCTCAAAGAATTCAATCAGGTTTGTGAGGCACGACCTGCCCTTCACAAAACCATCCTGACTATCCTTGATCAATTAATTCATAAATCCGATCCCTTACAATTCTCTCTAAGACTTTGCCCACAACAGAAGTGAGACTCACCAGCCTATAGTTACTAGGGTTATCCCTATTCCCCTTCTTGAACAAGGGAACCACATTTGCCACCCTCAGTCTTCTGGCACTTTTCCTGTAGACAATGAGGACATAAAAATCAAGGCCAATGGCTCTGCAATCTCCTCCCTTGCTTCCCAGAGAATTCTAGGATAAATTCCATCAGGCCCAGGGACTTATCTATTTTCACCCTTTCCAGAATTTCCAAAACCTCTTCTCTACATACCTCAAAGCCGTACATTCTAATTAATTGTGACTCAGTATTCACATCGGCAACAATATCCTGTTCCTGAGTGAATACTGATGAAAAGTATTCATTCAGTGTCTCCCCAATCTCTTCAGCCTCCACACGCAACTTCTCACTACTATCCTTGACTGGACCTATTCCTACCCTAGTCATTCTTTTATTCCTGACACACCTACAGAAAGCCTTTGGGTTTTCCCTAATCCTACCAACTAAGGTTTTTCATGTCCCCTTCTTGCTGCTCTTCGCGCTCTCTTCAGATCCTTCCTGGCTACCTTGTAACTCTCAATCGCCCCAATTGAACCTTCACGCCTCATCTTTACACAGGCCGCCCTCTTCCCTTTAACAAGGTATTCCAATTCCTTATTAAAGCACGGCTCCCTCAGACGACCTTTTCCTCCCTGCCTGACAGGTACATATTTATCAAGGACACTCAATAGTTGCTCCTTGAACAAGCTCCACCTATCGATTGCGCCCTTGCCTTGAAGCCTACTTTTCCAAGCCATGCATCCTAAGTCGTGCCCCACCGCATCATAATTTCCCTGCCCCAGCTATAACTCTTGCCCTGCAGTGCACACTTATCCCTCCATCACAAGAGTAAAAGTCACTGAATTGTGGTCGCTGTCCCCAAAGTGCTCACCTACCTCCAATTCTAACACCTGGCCAGGTTCGTTACCCAGAACCAAATCCAGTATGGCCTCACGTCTTGATGTCCTGTTTACATATTGTGTAAGGAAACCCACCGCACACATTGGACAAACACTGACCCACCTAATGAACTCGAGCTATAGCTTTCCCAGTCAATTTCAGGAAAGTTAAAGTCCCTCACAACAACCACCCCATTACTGTCACTCTTCTCCAGAATCATCCTCGCAATCCTTTCTTCTACATCTCTAGGACTATTAGGAGGCCTGTAGAAACTCCTAACAGGATGACCTCACCTGTCCTATTCCTAACTTCTGCCCAAAAATGACGACTCTTCATCCACCGTCTTTTCCACCCCGTAATACTATCTTTGACAAGCAATGCCACTCCTCTCCTGTGCGCTTTTATAGGCAAAAAACACCTACCCATGTAAGCTTGCACTGCACCAGCTTTCGGTCCCGGCTGCCCCTCCGGTCGTCGTTACTTCCCCTGCTGCTCCCGCTCTTTCTGTGAAGAGTAAAAATCCACCGCTGCCCGCTACCGGTAAGTAATTTTAAAACAAACTGTCTTACCTTAGCTGTAGCCTTCCGGGTTCGTTTAAACTCAGCTGCTGCTTGCACTCAAAATGAGTGTGTGGGGATGTGTGTGTGATTATGTGTCTGTATGTAAATGCATTTCTTTATTTGGAATGACTTTTTATGCGTGCATGTGTGTGTTCTGTATCTCTGTTGGTCTGTTGGTCAGTATGTCTGCATTCCTGTCTGTGGATGTGTGCGCATTCTTTATCTCGACGGAGGCATGTTCCTATATCTCTCAGTATGGTGGCATTTCTGTGTGTGTATGTAAAGTTTGGTTGTGTTAATGTGTCAGTGTGTAGGTGTAGTCGCACACTTTAGTCTGATTGTAATCCTTTGTGTGTTTGTGAGGGTGAGGGTGTGTTTGTATGACCCTCAGGATCAGGTAATGTTTTTATCTGGAGTTGGTTTCCCACATGTCCGTTTGACTGTTTCTGTGTATGTTCATGTGTTGAAGGTGGAGATGGGATGTGTTCATGTTTTTGTTTATCAGTATCTTCCAATGTCTCAACTCGAGTGTATTTGGGTATGTGGGTGTACTTTTTGACTGAGTGGCAATTTTTTGCGAGTGTGTGCATGTGGGTGTGTTTTTTGTGTCTCTCAGGACCTGATTATATTCCTGTCTCGTCACAACACTCCCTCTCCTGAAAAAGGACGAGTGCACCCTATAACAGGTCACGGTGCACAGATTGCTCTCAATGGATTATACGTGGGAACCTGGGAGAAATCCAAACATCAGTCTCTCCACCGAATACCTACTGAAACTTGAACTGTTACTTCGGTTAGTGGACCTATTGTTTAACTCGGGAAACAAGGCAAGGTAATAGTTACTAAGATGCAAGACACTAGGAATCTCAAAGGACCAGTAGGAACTTGGACGGTTGCCCACTGATCCCTGAATGTTGGAGGACAGGTTAATACAATAATTAAGGTGGCACATCATATACCAC
The DNA here is from genome assembly GCF_020745735.1 of Hemiscyllium ocellatum. Lineage (NCBI taxonomy): Eukaryota > Metazoa > Chordata > Chondrichthyes > Orectolobiformes > Hemiscylliidae > Hemiscyllium > Hemiscyllium ocellatum. The sequence goes on along the minus strand of NC_083440.1, from coordinate 21,674,752 downwards.
ATCCCTCGATCAATGGCGGTACAGAATATAGGGATAGGGAGGTCTTTCTCGCCCTTTGTAGGACTCTATACACTCACATGAACACAGAAATCTTCAAAAAGCTGATGAGAGGTGAAAAGGTGACAGCGTTTAAGAAGTGAAACTGGTGAGTTGGGCGAGATGGAGAAAATCCCTTGTAGATAAAGATCCAGAAATTGTTCCCTCCAAAAACACGTCAATCTCCTCTTATCATTGGAGAAAAAAAGCTATTCAGAGAACGGTGTCACCAGCAGAGCTGATAACTGCGCATTGACACTCTCTAATGAACCTTGATGTTTTCTCTTTGGTGCATTTTGTGTTCTGGAGCTGAGCTGACCCCACTCTGACAACGACAACCATCTTTCTACGTGCCAGATATGACACGCACTAGCGGGAATGAACCCCTGATTGTCCTTCAAATGAACATTGAGCGAGCCACAGGGATGCCAGGGTGTGTCACTCTCACCTTCCCTCTGGGATTCAGCTCTTGGCCCATGTTTGAAGCAAGAATGTCATACTAAACAAAAGTAGACATTTCTGGATTGCTCAGCATGACTGGCAGCATCTGTGGAGAGAAATCAGAGTTAACGCTTCGAGACGGGTGATGCTTTCTCAGGACCTGTCGCAACTTGCCTTCCCAACTATTTTTGTGTCAACTGCAAATTCGTCAACATCACATGTTTTTCCTTTCTCCAACTCATTCATATACAGAATATTGCATTCTTCATTTGGATATCATATAAAGTATTCAGTATTGTTATATGTTGGAGCTGAGTGTGCCTGTACAAATATTGCTGTGTATAAGAATTGATCATGTTTGCATGTAAATATTATTGTGCATTGTATCTGTTTGTGTTTATAAATAAACATTGTTTTGCTTTGGATTTGTTCTCGTTTAAACGTAAATATCATGAAACATTAGAACTGCTCATTTGTAAATATAAATATGGTTGTGTCTGGAAATGGTTCCTGGTCATATTTGCTTCCTGTTTCCTTTTTTTTATCGATACTTTTATTATTTAACATTTTTACAAGTTTACAAAAATAAACAAACTCTCAAGTACAAACATTGATATACAATTAAATCTTCAATATATAATAAGCAAAATTTAGCAAAAGAAAAATGCTGTGAAAAAAAACCTCACTAACGACAAATCTAACGTACAAATAACCAGAGTGTATATTTAAGTCTCTTACATTATTCAGATAAGAGAAAGAATAAAAGCCAACGGATATCACATAAATTTGGTAGTGAGATTCATGCTGGGAATGTGTTAGCATCAGTGTAACAAAACCCGTATTTGTGTGCGGATTCCTCTCCCAAGGGCCCCGGACCAGCCAGGTTCGAATCTCAAATAAATTTAAAGTGCTTGTTAGGATAGCCGAAATATCTGAACCCATATAATTCAAGAAGGGCTGCCATATTTCATGAAATAATTCGGTCTTTCGGTGCACCATATCTGTAAGCAAGTGAAGGGAAATACATTCATAATTAATTTGTGCCAGTTTTGAAAGTCCAGGGGGCCCTCAGCGACCCAGTTTTACCAAAATATTTTTCCTTGCACAGAAAGAGAGAATAGAAAAAAGCCTCTTCCGTGCATATCCAGGGAGGGTAAGTTCGAAAAGCCCAAAAGGA